>NC_090261.1:18540010-18792510 GCF_037325665.1 Littorina saxatilis
CGCCACCGCACTTCCCAGCCTAGACGGCAACCGGAACCCGGCATCATCTCCCAAAACGGAAGTGCCATCGTCCAGACAGTCGTCCTGTACATCCGTACAGTCCGGAAGTTGACCCCCTGCTTGACTGCCATAGTCAAACAGAGAGCCATCTCCACTGTCTTCTTCCCCCGAAGGCGGAAGCGGAAGTCGCACAGACTGACCAATGCCCAATGACACGGCAGAAAGCATCGAACCTTCCGTACGCTCTACAGTGTCCCTACCCCCCCCTGACCGGCCGACAGCGCGGCGATGGCCAGACGGGGTATCAGAACTTTCACCCGTGAGCGCGATGCCCGTGGCTACTTTTGACTGTAGACGCGCTACACTTTCCCCGGAGAACCCGGGTACTCGTGTAGCAGACATACCTTGTGACAGCGAACCACCGGGAGACGGAACACCCAACGAAAGTGGGATAATCTCATCCCCATCCTGAACAGCGTGAACATCCGCTCTAGTCACCGTAGCGGAAGGGCCCGCCACAATCTTGGCCAAAGATGACGGTCCTGTCACCCCGGGAGGGAGTGCACGGAGTTCAGCTCGCGTAGACGAAATTTCTTCCGCCAGTAAAGATACCTGTGAACTAAGTGCAAGCAAAAGAGAAGCCACGTCCGCGGCCGCCAGACCAGAAACAGCAGGAGCAGAAACCGCTTTAGCCTGCTTAGCAACATGAGCGGCCTTATCCAAAGGCTTCACCGGCAAAATGGCCGCCGGCAAAATGGCGGCAGAAGGCGTGTCTATCAAAACATCAATACATTTGCCTGAGTCAGGTTCTAACACCGCCGCGATGGTTTGTTTAGATTTTCTAGGCGTCTTTTTCGGAGGGGAGGACTCAGCAGCCACCTGCTTAGAACTCTGCCTCTTCTTAACGTTATCAGCCATAGCAAGCAAGACTTTGTCAAAAAAAATTCCAGAAATATTTTTCGGAAAATTTCACAAGTCAAAAATGGCCAAACAACGCCTTTACAACAAGTACAAAACAAAGAACGATCTCACCTCAATACAGTAGCAAGGTAAGACGACGAAAGAATACCAAGGAGAAGAAACCCAGTCCCACAGACCAAGCAACATCGGCTGAACAACAGCCAGAGCGTACGTAAATGCGACCAGCCAGTCTGACGCTGAGTTTTGGAATGATAAGATGGAGGTGTATGCGCGCGCATACGGAAGTCAGGCTAGTGGTTAGTTTGGCATTATGGGATAGGGCACTCTCTTTTTTAGAGTGGTCTCCCTTGGTTACCAAGGGGACGCGTACAGCGTAACCAGCACTGAACTAGGGTTAATTGCTATATGTGAGTTGGGTAAGATATGTAATTTAATCCTTATTACAAAAATTATTTTAAATTCAACTGTAGCCTTCAGTCACAAAAACGTTCTACAAGATTGTGGATATGAGTCATGTGTATCATTGTGCCAAATATCATGCATTTCTAATGTATGATGTCGCTGTAAAACCGTTTCCTAAAAACCCAATATGGCGGCTGTTTCCATAGCAACTGTGTCCATTAATATTCACAACTTTTTTCATTTATCTTTATAAGTCTCTTCAATAACTACCAAGAAAACTAGTTTATTCTATGTATTCTCCAAGTTTAATTTTAGTGCCGCACATTGCCTTAACAACACGAAACCTCTTTGCACAAAATGCAAGAAATTTCAATGCTATTTTAACATTCAGGACTGGAAAAGTGTTGGCTAATTGTCCACTGTAAACTTAGAAGGACTAGCTATACGCCAACAAATTCAATGGAATAAAAGAACATGACTTTTTTTTTTAAATTTTACTCAAACACACACACCACACACATACTACTCCCCCCCCCCCCCCCCCTCTCTCTATCTTCTCCAGCACAGAAAACCACATTCCAGATAAACAAACCAATGCAGTCTCAGTTTGGTCAGGAACATATATATTTTATACTTATAGAAATTCCTGTATGAGTGCAAGTCTTTTCAAGAGCCTGAAGAGGAGCTCAAGCCAGAGTCAAGGCCATGGGAATAGTGATACAAGAAAGAGATTTACTCAGGTAATTAAGTGAAGGCAATCAACATTTATTGATTTAAACCTTTGTCACAACAAAATTTGGGACAATTAAATAAAAGCACAAAACATGATGAATGAATTAGTCCTAAACTGAAGAAAAAAATTGCTTGGAATCGCAACAAAAAGTCTCTTTAAAAATTAAATTATTTTAATACTGTAATTTCTTTCATTCCTGGCCCGTTGCATGTCAGTCCCCCAAAACTCTCTGGATGGCATTTCTGGAAATGAAGCTAACTAAAGTTATCCTTTAGTTGTTTTAATACTTTTATGAATGGTTACTTATTTGATACAAACATTGACATGGCACACTCGATTTGACAAAAGGCACAAGACATTTTTCGATTTTGTAACCATCATTTCTTGAACAGTTAATTTTCTCAGCATCCAGGCGACTGACAGACATACATTTGGTGTGGATAGAATCTGCATGAAGAATACTTCATAACTGTATTGATAAAAGTATCCAGAAGAGGAATTTTGCATTTGGACACCATGACAGATTCCTGACCATATTATTGACTTTGTTTTTGTTTTGTTTTTCTAACGCCCAGCCGACCACGAAGGGCCATATCAGGGCGGTGCTGCTTTGACATATAACGTGCGCCACACACAAGACAGAAGTCGCAGCACAGGCTTCATGTCTCACCCAGTCACATTATTCTGACACCGGACCAACCAGTCCTAGCACTATAACCCCATAATGCCAGACGCCAGGCGGAGCAGCCACTAGATTGCCAATTTTAAAGTCTAAGGTATGACCCGGCCGGGGTTCGAACCCACGACCTCCCGATCACGGGGCGGACGCCTTACCACTAGGCCAACCGTGCCGGTATTGACTCTTTAAGCATGATGAAAAAAAGCACCACAAAGAAACATTTAGATTTTTAAAATTGTATTTTCATTACACTTTACAGGGCATCCGCAACCTGCAAAGCATCGGCTCCAGTATTCAGACTGCACCCGGTGGTGGTGTGACCAGTGGAAAGGTTCTTCGCCAAATGAATATAACCATCACCGATTTATCATATCCTTCGAGTATTTAAATTACATGTGATAAAGTATTGAATGAAATCTTGTTTTGTCTGCTGTATCAAGTATTGATGGAGGAAAAAATCACTTTGAATATTTTTGTTCTGTTATTAGTCATTAGATAATTGTACTATCATTCTGATTTGTGTAAAGAATATATTCTTAATGGATTTATTCTTAAATGCTAGCACAGAATATTCCAAGATCATTCTGAAAATTGTGTTGAGAGTATTCCAGAACTTCAACCTAGTTTTGAATATTCTAGAATACTTAAGACATGTTCAAGAATATACTTTAAGTTAACAGGATTCAAGAATATTCCAGAAAAAATTCAAGAATTCTCATTTAATCTTTAGGAATAATTTAAGAAACTTCTGGAATATAAATTCATGAATATTCCTGAACCTTTCTTGAATTATTCTGGAATAGTGCTAAGAATATTCTAGAATAATGTTAGGAATATTCTAGAATATTGTTAGGAATATTCTAGAATAATGTTAGGAATATTTTTCAAGTAGGCAAAAATATTCTAGAATTATTCAAGTCCTTTTTCAAGAATATTCCTTACCAAAACATCAGAATATTCTAGTTAATATTCAAGAATTCTCATTTAATCATCAAGAATGATTCAAAAAACTTCTAGAACATGAATTCTTGAATATTCCAGAACATTTCTTGAATTATTCTAGAATTGTTCTTGACCGTTTCGCCGGGGGGTGCACCAAAGCAATCCAGCCCTTACCGTTTTTCCCATGAGAGGAGTCCCATCTGGTCCAGCAGCATACGACACATCTGGAATGGTGACACTGGGTCTTCTATCTCTGTCGGCATCTGGGGCTTCGCCAGCATGCTACACAAAAGAGCACAAACACATTTTAAACACACAGTCAATGAGCACAATGAATCGAAAATTTCAACAATAAATTTTCATTTAATTAATATACTTACCCAACTCACGTATATAGCATTAACCTCCGTTTGACGCTTAGACATTGAAGTACTGACCCTGGTAACAGGGGGAGGTAACTCCCAAAACAAAACAAAACCTTGAAGTCAAGGCCCTGGTAGTTACCTCCCCTCACCGGCAGCCCGCACATGCGCGGTACATATCGCCGGTATAGTCATTCCCAATGAAACACCACCTTCAACCATTAATAAGATCGCGGGGTAGGTTGGGAGGGAATTTACTATGTGAGTTGGGTAAGTATATTAATTAAATGAAAATTTATTGTTGAAATTTTCGATTAAATCACATATTCTTACTCCAACTCACATATATAGCAGATTGTTACAAAAGGTGGCGGGAAACTCACTTATTACTGGTAAGAATCCGGCCTGCTTCAACCATGACTGGTAAGCAACTACTACCATCCCGGCGGGTACTAGAGAAATTAACACGCAGAAAGTAGTTTAAGAAAGACGTCTTAAAAAACGTCCAAAACACCGCTCTGAGGCCGTTCGAGATTTTGCCTGGTAGCAGAACCGCCAAATAAGCGGCCCAAGCTCTGGCCCCATGAGTTCTAGGAGAACGCAGAGGAAGGACTGAACGCTCCACTCCCCCCCCCCAATTGACTGCCACACTCATAAGCTTGTTCAATGAGTGTGGAAGCCCAACTATAGTCAGCGCTGTTTTGCAATAATTTGCTTCTATCCGTTTAAAACGAAAGAACCTAAGATTCTGGTCTGGCACTCCAAAAGGAGCCATGCAAGACGAGTATGTTCAAAATACTCAATATCTTGCGCGAGACCCGAAAAAGCATGTAATTCGCTGCCCCTTCAAGGGGAAGTGAGCACCAACAAAAAGAAAAAAGTATGAAAGCCTTCGATCTTTATAAAAAAAAGGAAGGCTTGCATCTCTCAATAATTCTATGGCTCTTAATCAAAAAACTCCAAAAAGAAGAAGAAATCCCAAGCTGGGACTGATGTTCTAATGACAAATGAATTGAGGACAGGGCCCTTTCCACGCTGGGCGTAGAAAGGGGAATGTCTTATCTAGTTCTGACGACGTTTCTCAAAATTGATGAAACATCGTCTGCCATTAACAAACAAAAGTTCGTAGAACGTCCTAGCATCCTCCTGACTGGAGAATGCTAAAGCCGATGCCCAAATTCTAGAATCGTGCACTATTGCAGGTGCTGGAGGAAGGGCTGAATGCCCCTACCCCCCCCCCCCCTTTTTGGTTGCAACCACTCATGGATTGCTAATGATGGTAAAAAACCGCCAGATAAGGTCAACTTAGATAAATAACCCTTTTCACATAAAGTCTGTTGAGACCTGAGTGAAAAACCTTAAGATTTGTGAGTTACATCTTCCGGATAACCGGAAAGAGCGCCTACCTCACTGACCTGTCTTGATCGTGGCTGACGAAAAGAGTGAACAATCTCTTGCAATCAGCTAGACCAGGAAGACAGTCCTAACTCAAAGAGAGAGCTATGCAAGCTAGTTCAGAAGACAACAAGAAATGTCTTCCAAGGCGAACGAGTAATGAAAAAACGAACCTGTGCGTCTCCCACTTGAATAGAACAAATGAGTTCCAAATGACCAAAAGTGTAACACCCTCCGAGGAGTGATCGCGAAGCACTAAAAGATTATGGCTTGAGTAAACCACAGCACCATAGTCCCATGAAGTAGACGCTAATTGTTCGTAAAGAACCAGAGGCAAGAACCTTGTCCCTTGTTCAATGGATAGAGGCATGACAAAATGTCGAAAAAACATCTGGCATTTCTAGACTCCTTACAAAGAAGAGTCGAAAGAAACGTCTTAAAGCCGAAAACAAAGGAAATAATTTGCAGTTTCGGCGAGTATGCAACCTCTCATCAAAAGATGAACCGAGATTGCTCATCAACAAACCAACGCGGCTTAAGCAAAAGCGGCAAAAGTTAACTTAATTTTTACTAGCAAGTAGCTATGAAATTTAATCGATCAAGGATGGAAGCAAGCGTCATAGTGGGCGCTTGCTGTGGTGCCGAACATGGAACGATCAGTGCCTAAGGCTGTCCACTCAGAACTGATTAGGACGAACTCTGTAGGTGACCGTTAAAACATAATGCCAAAGTATGTGAAACCTCGGGAAGGCGTGAAGCCCGCAAGGCCTATAGGAGATAGACGTCAGCTCTAGAAAGGCGTGACCGATCTTCTCGCTACTTGAATTGAGAGTCTGTCATCTGCTTTCTAACCTAAGTAGAATGCTGATCAGATTCGTAGTAATCCTGAGTAGCAGCAGGAAACGACAAAATTGTTTCCTGATAAAAGAGATGGTCGGTGTGATCGGCGAAACGGAAATCGAAAAGTCCAACTGACCACAAGTTATCCTCTCCAGTCCATGCATAAGCACCCGCAACACCGTGGTAGTGCGAGCTGATGCTAATGCGTACGATCCTTCACTCGCTGAAGCGAAATCGGAAGTGAGAGACAGGGTACCGCTGCCACCAAACGACCTGAAACCCAAAGGGTTGACACTGGAAGTCTACTGGCAAAGAGTCATCATTCCCGGAACCATCATTGGCCGAAGCCGGAAACGATTGTCCCCCAGTACCGGAATCCCGTGCAGCCACACTGTGCGGAACCGGTAAAGAAAGAACACTACCGCAACCCGAAACCGACGAAGCGGAACCGGAGGTAGCCGGCACCCCATTGTGCCAAATGCAGAAGGTGGTGGAGCCGCAAGATGAGAAGTGGCTGTCACCCCTTCTGCAAATATCTAGAAGTAACTTCAGCGGCCAAAACCAATGGCCGAAGAAGTCTCTCCTCGACTCGAAAGGTAGACTCGACCTCTGAAGAGTCGTCCCGATCTTCGTCGAAGTCCGTACCGTCAACGACAAAGTTGTCCGACGTAGACTGATCATTCCTGGAACCATCATTAAACCGCGCCGGAAATGATGATCCCCCAGTACCGGAACCTCGTGCTGCCGCACTGTGAGGAACCGGTAAGGAAGGGTTGCTACCGTACCCCGGAACCGGCGAAGCGGAACCGGAGGTAGACGGCAATCCTGATGTGTGAACAACCGGAAACACTAAAGTGCTATGCCTGGAAGCCGACACGTTCAGTCCCCCACCATCCGAAACCGAACGAGCGGAAGCGGAAGTGAGGAACGGATTGCCGTTGCCACCAACAACCGGAAACCCCATAGGGTTGACGCCGGAAGTCGATGGCAGCGAACGGAAAGTGCCACTATTACCCGGAACGCCCGAAGGCGAACCAGATGTGGCCGGAAACCCCCTTGCCGATGCACCCGCGTGAGCGGATGCCAAGCCAGACGAACCTATGCACGAAGAGCTGGTGGTGCCAGACCCAACGAGACAGGTAGGGTAACCGTCGAGGCGAACTGCACTGTGGATGCGGTAAGCAGCGAACTTCCCAAACACGTACCTTGTCGGCAGAACCCGACAGTTGAGGGTAAGTCACATCAGCAGAGGACACGGTAGCTGACGGGCGAATCATCGACATCGAGGCAGAGTCGCCGACTCCGGGTGGAAACGCCGCAAAGGCGGAACAAGCCACCCCTCTTCAAAGGTCAACATCTCCTGCATCTGTTCTTGACGCTCGAAACCAAGGAAATTGGGCCTGCTTCTGTTGAGTGGGCTTGCTCTGTTTCAACCCGTGTAGAGAGAAGTCGAAGAACTGATAGCCTCTGTTCGACTGGATCTCCTTTTGTCTAGCGTCAAGCGCCAAATGACCAAACAGAGATCCCTCTACCACCGGAGATGCTCTCAAGGTGTTTCTCGTACCTGATCCGTGAACTGCGAGTGCGAGAAGAACAAATCCCTCCGACCCCAAACTGCGTGAGCATAGTGAAGGGAGGATAGTCGCATCTGCTCTTCATTCACCCTAGCAAAGGCTGAACGAAGAGTGAAGACGTCATCAGCATCCTGATCTACACTGAGTGTGAACAGATCAAGTTAATCGGTCATAGACCAAAAGAGTTCTGATGATCGTCTCCGAAAGGATGCAAGTTCCAAAAACTGACGTCCTATCTCCTCTGAAGACACAAGGGTGTGTTCTGGTACTGACACAACTAAGTCCCTCATAATCTGTTTTACCAGCAGAGGAAGCAATTCCTGCGTAACCAGTAAAGGTGACCGCGGAAGAGCAAAGGACGAAGGCAAGTTCCGACTAGAGTTAGGCAAGTTGAACTTCCAATGCACAGAAGGAACAAAAGTAGAAGCCTGTGTAGCCGTAGCTAGCCAATTTGTTTGTTTGCTTTACGCCCAGCCGACCACGAAGAGCCATATCAGAGCGGTGCTGCACAGGCTTCATGTCTCACCCAGTCACATTATTCTGACACCGGACCAACCAGTCCTAGCACTAACCCCATAATGCCAGACGCCAGGCGGAGCAGCCACTAGATTGCCAATTTTAAAGTCTTAGGTATGACACGGCCGGGGTTCGAACCCACGACCTCCCGATCACGGGGCGGACGCCTTACCACTAGGCCAACCGTGCCGGTCCTGTAGCTAGCCAAGGCTGAGCCTGTTCCGGAACTTGCCTTGAGGAACAAGAAGAGGAACAGGGACAGAAGGAATACCACTTCCGGCATGAGATGGCTTTGCCAAAACCTGCGAAAGGTAGTATGCCACAGAAGGAGACTCCTCGAACCGGAAGCAGGAATACTCCTCCTTCGCAGAACGGAAGTCCGACATCGCCGAAGGGGCAACCAAAGCGGAAGCCGAAACAGCTGATGCACCTTCCGGAAAATAACGGGAAGTAACTTCCGCCGCAGCTTCAAGACCAACCTGAGCTTTGACGGAAATCCCGAATATGTCTGTTCGCTAGCCACAGACTGAACGTCAGAGTGGTCGAGCGAAGGACAAGGACCGAAGTCACAGTCACCAGTGGCGGAAACGATGTACGGGATAATCGGAAACCGGAAACCCGCATACCAGGACATTATCTTGACTTATACCCTGACTGGTGTGAGGGTAAGGAAAAGCCGAGTTAACGTCCGAAGCCACCGGAACTGAATGGACGGAAGCCACCCCACCCGAAGGGTGAAGCGACGACTGCCCCGGCCGAGGTGAACCTGAATGCCCGAAGGCCGGCCGCTGTTCCTCACTCACCGACATCTGTACGGAATTGCCAGGAAGAGGAACAGTGTATCCGGACGAAGCCGAAAATGCAACCAACGAAGCCGCCCCATGAGGCAACGAAGGCTGCGTAGACTGAGGCCGGAAGCCAGAACGCCCGTAGGCCAGTCTTCGGTCAACTCCACCACCATCCTCTGACGGAAGCGGTGGAGGACCTATGCTTCCGGTAGGAACCGGAAGCGCAGCAGCCAAAAACGGCTGCCGCCCTTGCTCTGAAAACGCCAATGCCAGCGACGAGGCAAAGGTGAGATCAGAACAGAAGTGGACTGGGGCCGGAAGCCCGAGCGCCCGTAGGCCAGTCCACTCGATCAACTCCGACTAGACCACGACGGTGCTAGTGTGGGAGAGGACCTATGCTTCCGGTAAAACCGGAAGCGCAGCGCCGAAACGGCTACCGCCTTTGCTCTGAAACACCCGTGCGCTCGGATTAGGAGGGCAAGCGAGAGAAACAGAACAGGAAATGCAAGTTGTGAAAATGGCCCAGAGAACTGTCTCCCAAAAGGGAGTGTCCGGTCGCCTCACGAGGGCTGTTGGACCAGTTCAACTTACTGTCCATGCCGACCACGGCAGTAGACGACGAATGGCAGGAAGCTGATCCCTGGAAAACGTCACAGACACCAAGGAACGAGCGTCTCCCGCGGACGGGCGAGAAAGGACGCTGGCAAGCGGCGTAGAACGCTGCATCTCCTCTATCACTAGGTAGAGAAACTAGCAGAGTCAACCACCAAAAGGCGGTGTGGAACGCTACAATTCTTCTCTCCCAAACTGCAGAACTCTGGAATAAAGAGCTAAGCAGTATAGACACCAGAGCGCCATGCTCCGATGCCTAAAAGAGGGAAAGCAAGAAGAAAAAAACATGCTTAACTGCACCCCAAACAAGTGTTCGTATGGGGCAGAATAAGTAACGGACATAACGGCATTACATGCATAGTCCGAAACAACAACAATTACAAACGGTCTGGTAGATCCATGACCTTAGTCTTGACCAATGTCAGCCATGCTGGCCAACAAAAAGGGGGGCCAGACAAAAAGTTACTGGAAAATGTACAAGTCCAAAACGGACGAAAAGTCAGTAACTACAACGAAATTCCTGTCAAACTAATGACCAAAAAGGAAAGAGCTTACCAACTGACAAAGTAGAAGGTATGTAAGAAGGTAATATTAAGTTTACCTCAACATTACATAGGCCTAGCCACATTAAATACTTGTCAGCTATGCTGACCAACGAAAAATGGCGGCCAAAACATAAGTTATTGAAAAATGTACAAGTCCAAAAACGGACGAAAAAATCAGCAACTACAACAACATTCCTGTCAAACTAATGACCAAACAAGAAGGGCAAAGCCCATACGACTCACATGCTTGACCTTGACCTTTACATGACCTTGACCTTCAGCTAAACCTAGCAATGACATCATACACTAAGAACTGCTTTACACATTTTTCCTACCAAAATACATGTGACCTTGACCCAAGGTCAAGGTCATCCAAGGTCATGCAACACAAAGCTGTTAATTCAAGACATAGGAAGTACAATGGTGCTTATTGGCTCTTTCTACCATGAGATATGGTCACTTTTAGTGGTTCACTACCTTATTTTGGTCACATTTCATAAGGGTCAAAGTGACCTTGACCTTGATCATATGTGACCAAATGTGTCTCATGATGAAAGCATAACATGTGCCCCACATAATTTTTAAGTTTGAAACAGTTATCTTCCATAGTTCAGGGTCAAGGTCACTTCAAAATATGTATACAATCCAACTTTGAAGAGCTCCTGTGACCTTGACCTTGAAGCTAGGTAAACCAAACTGGTATCAAAAGATGGGGCTTACTTTGCCCTATATATCATATATAGGTGAGGTATTAAATCTCAAAAACTTCAGAGAAAATGGGAAAAATGGGAAAAATAGCTGTTTTTTAGACAACATTTATGGCCCCTGCGACCTTGACCTTGAAGCAAGGTCAAGATGCTATGTATGTTTTTTGGGGCCTTGTCATCATACACCATCTTGCCAAATTTGGTACTGATAGACTGAATAGTGTCCAAGAAATATCCAACGTTACGGATGGGGGGGACGGACGGACGGACGACTCGGGTGAGTACATAGACTCACTTTTGCTTCGCATGTGAGTCAAAAAGGAAAGAGCTCACCAACTACGAAGCAGAAGGCAAGTAAGACGGGTAAGTGGCCAGTGGGTGTCAAACAAACACCAAACCACACAGCCACGAGAGCGCCAAATATCAACAACCTGCTCGTCAGTGCTGAAAAAGTCGTATGATCTTGGACACGTGGTGATAGAGGTAGTGACGTAGTACACACCAATGGGAGGTAACTCTCAGAGTATGTGCTCATTACCATGGCTATTTTTAGCTCTTTTGGTGATGGGGTTGCTTCCCTTTTAAAAATGTCAAGCCTATCGTGATAGCTGGTGTTGAAGTCGAACAGGTTGAAAGCTATCGCTACCTAGGTGTAGTGATCGACAACAAGCTGTCTTGGCATGCCAACACTGACCAAATCTTGAAGAAAGCGCACACGCGCATGTACTGTCTAAGGAAGCTTAGATCGTTCTCTGTTCGTAATGACATCCTGCAGATGTTCTATCTGTCCACTGTTGGTAGCGTGTTGACATATGCATGTGTGTGCTGGGGGGGTAACCTTAGTAAACAGGATAGTGACAGGCTAGAAAAGCTAGTCAAGAAGGCTGGATCTGTTGTAGGCAGGAAACAAGAGACCATTGAATCAGTTTGCCAGAGACGACTGACTGACCGACTGACCTCAATTTTGGCTGACGAGACACACCCACTGAAACCTGAATTTGACTCTCGACGCATTGACAGGAGTGGTAGACTGAGGGCTATGGTTGCTAGAACGTCACGTTTCCGCAATTCTTTTGTTCCCAGAGCTATCCATGCTTTCAACCAATCACATGTTAGAGGCCTCTATCATGTTTCTCTGTCATAATTATTACTGTACTCTGTTGCTGGGTTATCTGTAATGTATGTATTTTTAGTAACTGTATTACCGTAGTTCAAATGTGCGGTGTTCTAGTCGACATGTGGTGCTTTGTATACCTTGTGTGTGCGTGGATGTGGAGGTGGACTCTCGGACGTCTTTTTGTTATTGGAATTATGGTTTTTGTTAAATTGTATTGCTGTTGCTGTTGTTCTTGTGTGAGTGAGTTGTGTGTTGGCAGACTTGACTTGACGGATGACTGTTTGCGTTAGTGAGACTGTGATCATACTCATAATAATCATACTCACTTATTTTCTTATGTTTTTATTTTTTATTATGCATTCTTATTCTTTTGATTGGAAATGAGTATTGTTACAATATAATTTCCATACGGATTAATAAATTTGAGTTGAGTTGAGTTGAGGATAAGCCTTTTCAGACCAGCATCTCAGACTGTCAATGCTATATGTGATTCGGAGTAAGAATATGTAATTTAATAAATAAATAAGAAGAAAGAATATCTGTACAATTACATGTTTTGTTTATACAAATGTACCTCAAAATATCAGTAACAAAAACGGTTTATGACACAGCAGCAAATGTAAAGTAATAGTTCTCTATACATAGATTATCCAAATACATTTTTTTTAAATACAGTATGCATAAATAGCCATCAACATGTAGGTGCTGCATCAATACATCCATAACTAAATATCATTGTTGCAGAAATAACACACTGTTTCAGTCAAACATTTTCTTCTGAACAGCATGTGATTACAATTTTTTTTTTAAAGAACTATATATAATCTCATGCACAGAGAACTGCTTGAAAACACAAAGTAAAGCTCCACCATAAATTTAGAAGACAAATGAAACATGTTTCACAAAAAAAAAGTTCTCTTTAAAGGAAGACAAACAAAATATAAAAAAGAACACTGATGAATGCGACAGCTAAGATCCCTAAAGTTTCAGTGTTTACAAGATATTTGCTGATCAAAAAAGGAGAGAACCAATGTGTTAAAAATAGGAAAGAGATAACTTGCAAACATGAGTTATGCACATGAACCTTGTGTAAATATCCACATAAAGCACACAAGACAGCCTCTCTCTCTATATAACACACACACACACACACACACACACACACACACACACACACACACACTACAACAGTTACTACATCAAAATATGCAACCACACAAAAACAATTCCAAATAATACAGATGAACTGAACAGACTGTACAAACTAAAAGGTTATGGAACTCCACAAAATAACAGCAGAGAAGAAACACTTGAACCCATTACAAATAAATGTGAACCAAACAAGACCAACATAGCAGTGCTGTAATCTTTATACATGTAGTACATGTAGATATAAAAACTAGAAGAAAAAAAAAGAAAAAAAAGTCGAGCTCTGCTTTTTTCCAGATCTTTCTTAATTTCCTTTTCTTAAAGTGTGCAGAATACACCGACTTCTAAAAACAAAGATGAAGACAAAACCCCTGCTGACTGGTTGAAAAGATACAGACACAAAACAGAATGAAGAACACAGGTTTCCGTGTACATTTCTGGAGTAAGTATAAGGACTTACTTCCATGACTCCACTCGACTGATGCAAGCAGAGAAATAAGTGCATCAATATAAATATTGCTTGTAAATAACTAGCAATCAAATGTGTGTTAATCAGAAAAATGCATAAACATATGTATAAGTATTAATCGAAAATTTCACATCTAAATTTTCATTTAATTAATATACTTACTCAACTCACATAAATAGCATTAACTTCAGTTCATTGCTTAGATATTGAAGTAGTACTCGACCCTGGTAAAGGGGGAAGTAACTCCCAAAGAAAAACAAAGTCCGTAGTGAAGGACAGGAGTCACCTCCCCTACCGGTAACCCGCGCATGCGCGGGCCCTACTACCGGCCGTCATTCCCCCACGGAAACACACACCTGTAACACATAAAATGTTAGCGGGGATGGATGGGAGGGTATAAACGATGTGAGTTGAGTAAGTATATTAATTAAATGAAAATTTAGATGTGAAATTTTCGATTCAATAACATATTCTTACCTCAACTCACATAAATAGCAGATTGCACATAAAGGCGGTGGGATACTCACATTATTCTCTAGGAAGTATCTGGCCTGCGGCAACCATTGCTGGGAGGCAGCTAGTGCCGTCCGGGCGAGTGCTGGCAATGTCCCGAAGGTAGTAGCTGAGGAAGACGTCTTGAGATGTCCAGTATGCAGCTTTGTGGACGTCCGCCATCCTTCCAGACTTGAGGACAGCTAAGGAAGTTGCCCACGCTCGAGCCTCATGAGTTCGAGGTGATCGAAGAGGGAGGACTGACTGCCCCCACCCCGTGTGTGTCTGCCACCACTGATAAGCATGCCTTATAAGCGTGGAAGACCATCTGGTAAGCGTGGTTTTTGCAATGTCTTTATTTCGGGTTGTATTAAGCGAAATAAACAGCAACTTCTGAGTAGATGCTCGGATTGGCGCGGTGCGCAACAAGTAAGCTTTAAGCGCGCGTACCGGACAGTTAGAAAGATCCGGATCACCGGGGGCCAAAATGTCCAGGAGAGGCCGAATGGAAATAACCGGTGAAAGCTGGTCCGGTTTTTGATTTTTGGCTAGAAAATCGGGACGGAAACGCAGTGAAACCGAGCCGTCTCTTTCAAATGCGATATGCCGGTCTTGGCCTGAGAGGCCGTGGATCTCGCTACCCCTCCGCGCGGAAGCGAGCAGTATGAGCATGAGAGTTTTGCGCGTAAGGTCAGAGAGACTAGCGTCTTGTAATGAAAGCACTAGAACGAAGGAATTCGAGTACTAGAAGAACGTCCCAAGCCGGGACAGAAGTTCTCTCCGTTGCAGAACTGAGGGCCGCGCCCTTTAGCACACTCGCGATAACTCCCCCGAGGGAGATGGAGCGTCCGAGTTGCTTAAGCGTCACAGAGATGGCTGAGCAGCGAACTCGCAAAGTAGAAGCAGCACGACCCTGAGCGGAGAGCCATGCCAGATGGTTTGCGACCTGCATTGATCGCGGGGCGACCGGGACAACATTGTTAACCGCACACCATCGAGTTCAAGACAGCCAGTGCGACGAATAAACAGAGGAGGTGGAACGCCTGTGAGCCTTCTGGACTAAGTCCAAAGTGAGATCAGAGGCGCCTGAGCGCCTCAGTGATCTCCGTACAATCTCCAGGCGTGAAGATCCAGGAACTCGGGGCGATCGTGCAGGATCCCCGTCCTGGGCTGGAGAAGCTCCTCTCGCCGGAGGCCGAGCGGGATTGGCGGGCCGCTGGCGAGCCGCAGGAGGTCCGGGAACCAATGCTGACTGGGCCAGCGCGGTGCCACGAGAAGAAGACGAGGCCGCTCTAAGTCGGCTTTTCGCAGGACTCTTCCGATGAGTGGAGTGGGAGGGAAGGCGTAAGCCTCTAGCCCTGTCCAGCTGATCGCCATCGCGTCGATCTTCCAAGCTTCCGGGTCCGGAAACGGCGATACAAAGATCGGGAGGCGACGTGAAAATCTCGTGGCAAAGAGGTCGACCATCGGGCGCTCTACTTGCGCCCAAAGACGAAGGAGCGCCTGATGGGTGATGGTCCACTCCGTGTGGAGGATCTGAGAGGACCGGCTGAGGGCGTCGGCCAAGACGTTCAGGCAGCCGGGTAGATAGCGAGCCGAGATCAGGATCTGATGGCGGGCGCACCAAGAAAGAATCTCGCATGCTCGGCTGGACAACAGTTGAGACCGAGAGCCTCCCTCACTGTATTGTATTCTACTGGGATTTTTGTCAGTTCAGCGAGGTCTGCCAGCGGCAAATTTCGCAGCTGGCGGCTAATTATAGTCGAACTCGCGAGCCGCCGCGTGCGCCCGCTAGCCGGCCAGCGAGCCGAAAGCACGCGTCTTATCTCAGGTCGCTCTGAAACATGACTGTGTCAGAAATGGCGGTCTGTGAAAAATACGTGTTTGTTGGTGTGAAAATGGGATCGTTTCCGTGACTTGAAGGTTGTATTACCGTCATCGTGTGTATATATTGTTACTCTGATATTCAGGCTTTGTGTATGTGCAAACTAGAGGTCCGTGTGGAATTCGGTTTGTTTGATTTTGAAGTAATACTGCTATCGACAGTACCGGCAGGTCGTTCTTTGTTCTACTTCCAATAAGCAGAACGTGCGCATTGTATACCATTTTGTAACCACGCTCAATGTTTATACCAACTACTTACTGTGATTCTGATGTTGCCGTCAGTAAGTACTTAGTCTAAACTGTGTCATAGAGTGAGAATAAGTGCGTGGGATGTTTTTGTGTTTGACTTTGGAGCAGTTTTGTTTCGTTAATCTACGCGCCTCGATCAGTGCATGCACGGTTTGAAACAGGCACTCGACTCTAGTGCATTTCATCTTTTCTGTTTTTTGTATTGCTTGTTTTGCGTCCCCCCCCCCCCCCCCTTTTTTTTTTCTCTTCTAACAATGTACATTGTGTTTTTGTTTTGTTTTTCTCCCTAAAAATGTACATAGTGTGTGTGTGTGTGTGTGTGTGTGTGTGTGTGTGTGTGTGTGTGTGTGTATGTGTTCATATGCGTGTGAGGGAATGTGATCCCGCGTAAAGAGTGTGTTTTACTCTCACATTTCGAACCGTTTAGTTTGAAGTTACACCCACTCTATTCCATTACAATGCACGTCATCTTTTCCTTTCTTAAGCATCTCAGAGAAATAACAACCCCAACTGTTGTGCTGTGTTGTTTTGTTTCGTTTTGTCTGTTCTGTTTTGTTTGCGATAATGAAACAAACGTTAAATTTTCCGTCGGATCGACGAGTTTTGTTTCCTGTGGTATATACAAGTTTGTGAGAACAATAGTGAAAACAAGAGTCGACTGTGTTTGCTGTTCTCGGATAGCTGCATCGACGACTACGCCAGGTAGGCTTTTTGTTTTATTCACATGCAGCTAACAATTTGCATGAACATGTATTGTCGTAAGATCTTTTTTCTGTATATTATGTTACTGACATTATTTACATTATTTTGAATTATATAATTATATAAACGCAAAACAAATTTTACATGCGCACCACGAAATGCATGCCTATAATATACAGTAGAATCCGCTTAATAAGTCCACGTTTAATAAAGCCACCCGCTTTTTAAGGCCAATTTCTGGCTGCACGGATTTTCACCTATGTTTTATGCTTAAAAAAAACCCGCTTTATAAGGCCACCAACCCGCTTAATAAAGCCACTTTTGGGCTCGCGTTAGAAGTGAAAAGCAGTAACAGTGAGTCTGTAATCGCTGTCTGATCACTCACAGCTAATCCATGAATGGTTTTCAAAACAACCTGAGACGTTTTGGCCAGCCTCTTGTGAGTTTGAAATCACGTTAATCACGTTAAGTGCAAGTCAGTGGTCGTAAACAACTTCAAACAGAAGTTTTTGTTCATGTGAGTGAATGTTCATGATCGCATTTCTGTCACTGCCAACAATTCTTGGATAGAAAGGGGTTTAGTTTGAAATCCGGACACAAGCAACCATGGCCACCAAACGCAAGAGGACAGACATGACAACTGTGGAAAAGATGGCAATCCTAGAGAAGTTCAGAGCGCTGCCGTCTGTCTCTGTCAGGGAAGGTGCTGTAACTCTGGGAGTCTCCCGTGGGATGCTGACAAATTTGTTGAAAAATGAAGGGAATTTGCGTGAGACTGCATCTGGTCCTGTACCTGAAAGAAAACGTCAGCGACTTGGGAAAGATGTGGAAATAGAGAAGGCACTACAGCAGTGGTTTGATCTCATGAGTTCGAAGAATGTGCCAATGAACGGTCCCATCCTGTGTCAGAAGGCAGAGGAGATTGCCAAAAAACTGAGATCCTTTTAATAAGTCCACCCGCTTAATAAAGCCACTTTTGTCCTGCACGGAGGTGGCCTTATTAAGCGGATTCTACTGTATATGAAAATACGAAAATGTATATACTCTGCTGTTTTTATACATTTTGTAAAGTGTTGTATATAAATACATATTTATGTACAAAATGTACATAGTGTGTGTGTGTGTGTATGTGTGTGTGTGTGTGTGTGTGTGTGTGTATATGTACTTGGGGATTAACTTGGTCTTTTTCTTTCATTAATTAGTGTTCTTTTATTGTGGCACATTTAGGATGTTTTGTTTACTGTGTTGTCTTCTGCCGTCTTACATACTGTGCCGTTCTTTGAGATGTTGGGTTTCCTGTTTCTTTGAATGTAACATGCACATGTTTTTCAGAGTGTAAAGAGTGGCATAATTATATACTTGGGGAGCAAACACTTTTTCTAATTCTCTCATTTATCCTTTCTTCTGTCTTGAAAATTGTGGCATGTTTTGTTTCATACTATTGACATACATGTATTATCCGCCTATACGTGTTGTCTGGGGCTAATATCATGTGGCACTTCGCGCGGATTTGGGTGAGCGCGCGCGAGCTACGTTTTTTTTCTCCTGTGGTATATTATATATACAAGTTTGTGAGACTTGTATAGGAGGGCCGTGAGGTAAGCTTTTTTGTTTTATTCACATGCAGCTAACACTGCAACATGAACATGAACATGTCTTGCCGTAAGATCTTTTTTCTTTCTTATATGTTACTAACATTATCTACACTATTTTGAATTATATACTTATATAAACGCAAAACAAATTTTACATGTGCACCATCAATGACTTCTACTAGTAGTCCTTGGCATAATATGTATGTAAATATACGACTGTATATATACTCTACTGTTTGTATATATTTCGTAAAGTGTTGTATAATATATACTGTTCAAAAAAAGAAACGCATAGTTGCTACTTGCCAAATTTGTTTTATTTTTCGAAAAAATTAACAGAAAATCCAATATTTAGATTATTTGTTTGAAATTTGGTATGGACACAGTTGAATGCACACACAGTTCATTTGCATCTTCAAATCAATCAGTCAATCAATACGATTGGGTGCCGAGGCTGTCATTGTGACTGTCAAGTCAGTAGGGGGTGTGACTGCCTTGAGCAGCAACAACTGCCCGGCACCTTCTGGGCATGGACTGGATCAGATGCCGGATATCTTGCTGTGGGATGGTGTCCCACTCCTCCTGAAGTGCCTGCAATAGATCGCGGTGATTTGCCGGCGCTTCTTCTCGCCTGCGCACACGTCTGTCCAATTCTTCCCAGAGGTGTTCTATCGGGTTCATGTCTGGCGACATGGATGGCCAGGGAAGCACCTGGACATGGTGGTCGGTGAGGAACTGGGTGGTGAGTCGTGCTGTGTGCGGGCGAGCGTTGTCCTGCTGGAATATGGCATCCTGGTCAGCCAGAAGAGGAAGGGCGTGTGGGCGCAGAATTTCCTCCACGTATCGCTGGGCAGTTATGCGCCCTTGGACGTGCACTAGGGTGCTCCTTCCAGCGGTATTGATCGCCCCCCAAACCATGACGCCTCCACCACCATGAACGGGTGCCTCATCCACACAGTTGGGCGCGTAACGTTCGTTTACTCTCCGGTAGACCCTCCTCCGACCATCATGTCGCTGGAGCAGGAAGTAGGACTCGTCGCTGAACCACACGTGTCTCCAGTGATTCCGGACGGTCCAGCGAAGGTGCTGGTTGCCCCACTGCACTCGGTTCTGGCGATGGCGGCGGGTGAGGACAGCTCCTCTGTGAGGTCTGCGAGCTCTCAAACCAGCTTCATGCAGGCGGTTCCGCACGGTCTGGTCCGATAATCAGTGTGGCCCGGGGAGAGCCTGGACAGAAGATGAGGCCGACAGGAAACGATTCCGGAGGTGGCGGAGCCGTATGAAGCGGTCGTGAGCAGCAGTTGTCGCCCTTGGTCTTCCCGCTCGTGGCAAGTCAGCAACGGAGCCAGTGGCTTGAAACCTGACCCACAGTCTACTGATGGTGCTCTGGGACACGTGGAAGTGCCTGGCGATTGCACTTTGACTTTGGCCTGCTTGTAAACGACCCAATGCAATTTGGCAGTCTTCTCTGCTCAATCGGGCCATCTTTCGTCGCTGAATTGTCGTCTGATTTCTTTGTGGCAAACAATCCGCTTTTATGGGTTTTGGAAGACATGGTGAGAGCTCAATATTCCCCGAGTTTCACGAGATTACACTGAAGCATGACGAGTGGTCATGCCAAATGAGCAATTTTGACATTGTAGCCACTGATAACGCATGCGTCACGTGCAGAGCTCACTTGTGGCAATGGACGAAAGGTCGACGACCAGATAAACATTTTCTGCAGTTTGGTGGATATCCTTGTAGCCATATAACTAAATTAACCAAATATTACAAGCTATGCGTTTCTTTTTTTGAACAGTATATATATATATATATGTATTATGTACTTGGGGATTACCTTGGTCTTTATCTTTCATTATTTTGTGTTCTTTTATTGTGGCACATTTAGGTTCCGAAAGGCAGGACTGGCCAGATATCACGCACTCTGAACCGTGCAGGAAACTTTCTCAGTTTTTAACCTCTCCACTATCTCTCAATAGCGCTGCTCGCAAGCTCCCACACACATCCGGCCTGCAGCCTGGCCTTATCAACACAGCCAGAGCAGGCCGCGACCTACTAACTGCTAAGACAAAGAAAGAGTGGTTTCAGGCGCCACTGTGGATGGGATGGGTGGGAGGGAAATGGGGGAGGAAAGGGTAAATAGGCGGGAGGGAGTGGATCTTGCCAGTTATTTTTAACTCACGCCAGCAGTGTAGCTGAGAGTACCTGTAATGGAATACAGTGCCCTGCTTGTTGAGGTAAGCAGCGACCGTCGTGTTGTCGGTATGGATCAACACATGGGTGCCCTGGGGGGCGGAGAGGAAATGTTGAAGTCCCAGAAAGACCGCCTCGAGCTCGAGGCGATTGATGTGCCATAGCCGCTGCTCTGGTGACCACCGACCGGAAGTCGTGTGCGTGTCCAAGTGAGCCCCCCAGCCCTTCTGTGACGCGTCCGAAAAGAGATGCGTGGAAGGGGGAGGTAGCGCTATGGGCACTCCCTGCAGAAGCCAGAGAGTGTTCATCCACTGAAGCGTGGTCTGCTGAAACCAGACCCCGAGCGGAACTGAGACGTCCCAACCTTGTGACGTCGGATTCCAGACTGAACTGAGCGCCGCCTGAAACGGGCGCTCGTGAGCTCTGCCCAGTGGAATGAGTGTCGACATGGACTCCATCTGGCCCTGTACAGACGCAAGCGTCCGGGCTGGGGCTGACTGATGCCCGAACAGGGAAGACAGGAGCGCCTGCAGTTTGTCTACACAACGTTGAGTGGGACGGACTGTCCACTCCCGTGAATCGAACTCCATGCCCAGGTACGTAAAGGTCTGCGAAGGAGACAGCTCGGACTTGCTGAGGTTGACTTGGAAGCCGAGAGCCTGAGCCTGGGCAAGGACAAACTGAGTGTGCTGAAGACAGAGTGCTTCCTGCTGATGAAGGATCAGCCAGTCGTCTAAGTATGCCCTGAGACGAACCCCGTGCACCACCATGGTGAACACCCAGGGGGCAAGCGACAGCCCGAAGGGTAGGGCTCGAAACTGAAAGACTCGATCCCCCCACAGGAAACACAGCCACTTCCGGCCCGCCTCGTGCATGAGGATATGGAAGTAGGCGTCCGTCAGGTCGACGGACGTCACCCAGTCGCCCGGGCGAAGCGCCTCCCTGACGGTTGCCGGCGTTTCCATGGTGAACCGAATTTTGCGCAAAAACCGGTTCAGTGGAGAGAGATCCAAGACTGGTCGCCACCCTCCGGAAGCCTTGGGAACGACAAAGATTCTGCCGTAGAATCCCAAGGAGGAGTGGTCGAGAACCTCCTCTATAGCCTGATTCTGCAGCAAGAGAAGAATTTCCGCCTGTATTGTCTCCCGAGCGTCGGAGCTGGCCGGGAACCGGAAGTTGGCCGGCGCTCTGGACAAAGGGGCTTTGCCTTCCTGCCAAGGAAGGCGGAACCCCGATCGGATCACCCCCATGATCCATAGGCTGCTTGTCCGAGACAGCCAAGCTGGAAGGGCCCGGGAGAGGCCGCCTGCTACCAAAAGGGTAGAGGCTTGGGGGGTGACTGGATCGGGGGTGTCTCATTGGGGGTTGGGCTTGCGCCCAGACCCCTGCTTCCCAAAGGAAGGTTTACGCTGGTAAGGATGGGACCGTGCCCCACCCCTACCTGCTTGAGACGACTTCTGCCCCGAAGACTTGCCTGGAGCTGGCGCAGAACTCCGTGGCTTGTTACTGTGCTGTTTAAGAGCGAGCTCCGTCAGTTGCACCACATGTTGGTCACGAGTTTCCTCAGTTTGTTGCCGAAGGGCATCCAAAGAGTGTGACCCCAGCAACACACCCTCTGAAAAGGGAGAGACCCTCAACGAGTCTATGATATGGTGGCTTTATCCGTCAGGCGGGAGCCGTTAAGAAAAGCCTCACGCCTCCAGAACACCACCTGTGAGTAGAGCCGAGCGGCGAGAGTCATCTGACTGTCAGTGACCTTCGCGAGAGCCGCCAGGAGCATAGCAGCGTCGGCCTCAATGGCATCATCCCGAAACTTAAAAGGTTCGATGGATGAAGAGATGGCTCTTGTGACAGACCGGATGAGCGTTTCCGCTAAGGAGGTCAGTTCAAGAGAAGAACGCCCGCTCTCCTCCAGCCCGAGTAGACCCTGTTCCGTACAAACGGAAGTTCTATCACGGCTATAACCATCCTGCCGCAAGCGAGCCAGTTCCGGTGTCACCGGAAGTGGAGCTGTGGGTAGCGAAAAGGAGGAGAGAAAAGAATGTGGCCTGCTAGGCAGCCGCGATCTTCTTGAGTTGGCTGGGAGGCCGCCGCCTGCCTGAGCCGAGGCTAACCAGGGCTGGGCAGAAGTGGGCGCGTCCCTATGAGCAGCCAAAAGAGGGAAGGGTGTGTTAGCGTCAGCCAACACCTGTGCCATCACAAACGGGACAGAAGGAGATTCAATGAAACGGAACCTCGCCTTCGTGTCCCCCGCGCCCGCAAAGTCCGCCAAAGCAGAAGGAGGGGGTGCGATAACAGTGGAGTCGGCTGAGACACCCTCAGGGAAGTACCGTGAGGTTATCTCCGCGGCCAACTCCAGTGTAGGGCCCAGTTTATTGGGAATTCGTAAAGGGGAAACGGATTGGGAACAATCCTTATCTCCTTCCTGTTCCTCCACATAACCTTCCTGATCCCCATCGAAAGGAGGGTCCGGCAAACCGGAAACCCACCCATCCACGGAGGAGGAAGAGGCTAAAGTCGGTTGAACAATAGTCGGAAGCGCCGAAAAATGTCCACCAACAGCACCGCCGACAACCGGAACCGCCGAGGCGGAACCGGAAGTCGAGGTCGGATGTCGATGCGTAACCAGGGACGGGATAGCAGGGACACTGCCACCGGAACCGCTAGCCCGCTGTCCTCCACCGGAAGTGCCTGTCATAGCACAACCGGAAGTCGAGGACGACAACCCGCGGGTAGTCCCGACCGGAAACCCCGAGGGGAAACCAGAGGAGACTACCCCCTGCGAGCTTGAAACAGGAACGGCGGAAGCCGAACCCAGAGCTACAGGTCGATGACCGCCGACAGGATCTTGCAGGCCAGTGCTGGACAAGCAAGATGCTGCTGCCTGCCCCCCAGAGGCCGGGACAGCCGAAGCTGATCCCAGGGAGGCAAGCTGGCGCGCTTCGCCGCTCCCTAGCGCACCCGCCGCATGATGGACGGTGTACAGCTGAGGAGGAGCCGTCTGCGAACCCGGAGGAGACGCAAGAGCGAAACCAGGGAACGCAGGCACGTGTGAGCCCCCAAAAAGATGGGGACTCCCACAAACGCCACCCAACGCCGAAGCGCTAGAACCGGGTGGCGCTAAGGACGCGAACCCCCCAGGCGGGAGGGGAGCGACCGGCCTTTCCGCAGAGTGCAAAGCAACCAAATCATGCTTCAAAGTAGCAAACATTGCCAAGATTTCCTCCCGAGACACGGACTCGCTAGGCCGAGGCGCCTGCGAGCGCGAGAGAGGTGAACTAGTGCGTTCCTGCATAGGAAAAACCGGTGACGGTGACGTGGAGTCAATCGAAACTCGTTCTGACTTCTTAGTCGCCGGGTCAGTAACCAGAACTAAAGACTTAGCCTGTGACGAAGTTACAGAGGCACGAGTCTTCGATTTAGTCTTAGACTTGTCCTTATCTTTCTCTTTCCCCGGAGAAGAGAGCAGAGAAACAAGCTTGCCCTTGCATTTAGAGCTTTTGTCCGCCATTTGCAATTTCAGACACGCGCACGTGGAGACAAATTACAACCGAAAAATTGCTCAAACAAATGCAACGCGTAGCGAAAAGAAGTGAAACGATCTTACCAAAGGTAAACAAAGCAAAGACCAGGGTCAAATGGCCTTCCACTAAAGGCCAAGGCAAAAAAGATGCCGGAGTACCACAACACGTCTGTGCTCGAGTGTTGAAGTGGGTGGAATGACGGCCGGTAGTAGGGCCCGCGCATGCGCGGGTTACTGGTAGGGGAGGTGACTCCTGTCCTTCACTACGGACTTTGTTTTTCTTTGGGAGTTACTTCCCCCTTTACCAGGGTCAAGTACTACTTCAATATCTAAGCAATGAACTGAAGTTAATGCTATTTATGTGAGTTGAGGTAAGAATATGTTATTGAATCATAATGCAGATAATCTAATTGGAAAGACCAAATGTTCATCAATGACAGACACCCTGGATCCATTTGTTTCAGCATTTGTGGGTAGGATTGTTCACATACACACACACATAATACCACACACATGTGCTCACACGCACACACACATACACGCAAACACACTGCCCAATGAATAGGGTTCCTAGAAGCTTTCCAAACCCTCTTCCTTCCTGGCTATAACATCAAATTAAAAATCCCTCTTTTCTTTGCTAACATCGCAGTGCTTCAAATCGTGCTACATGTAAAACTGTCTTCCTCCCTCCTGCTAACTTAACCATTGCTCCACACAAATTCCTGCCAACACAAGGAACCAGCAGCCTCTCTCACCTGTAGTCTGCTTTGTGCTTGCTGTAGTAGTAGAGCTCCATCTCTGTCTGGTGCTGCACCATGTCCGTCAAATTGGTTTCAGCCGGAGAGCTCAGGGCTTCAGGCAGCGGGGCAGGGATGTTCAGAGGGCTACCAAGCTGCAGCAAGCACTCCGGGCTGGTTTCCCAAATGAAACGCAGCACCTGACAACAAATAAACAAGCTTATAAAGTCTCTTCCTAGTTGTGCATCAAACTACTAAACATCAACTGATCATAAGGTTTGGTACGTACCAGTCGCAAGAGGCGAAATTACTACATTTAGTCAAGTTGTCGAACTCACAGAATGAAACTGAACGCACTGCATTTCTTCACCAAGTCCGTATAGCATCGTCAGTCTTCGTGAAAAAGGCAGTGAAATTGACACCAGTATAGTGCGGTAGAGGTTGCGCTGAGCAGGATAGCATGCTTTTCTGTATCTCTATTCTTTTTGGTTTAAACAAAATTTAATTCAGAATTTCTTCGCATGAACACACAGCTAGGACACGCACTCAAGCAAATGCTTATAGCACGTGACCAGAACAGTACTAAATTACACACATTTTTGTAATGGTGGACATAACAACAATAAACCAGAAGAACAAATTGAAAGAATGGGGACGGGGAACTATAAATAGGAACAGAAGAATCTACAGAAGAGAAAAAAGAAAAGGGAGGCAGAAAGTACAAACAACCACAAGGAGAGACTAGGACGAAAGTGCATAGGATGAGAACATTAAGTCTAAGACATGCAACATGTAAATTCAAGTAAATGTAAAAATTTTTTGGTGGAAGGCAGTAATCATACGCGAGAGAGACACCCGTGAGATAATAATCGTTCAAATCACACGTGTGTATATCATGTAAATGAGGTCATGTCAAGCAAGTCTGGCAGGGACCTGTTTTTCCACTGCTTATGATGCCGAAGTCACCGAGATAAACGTCATAATAGAAACAAAAATTGCGCTCGCTAATTACCCTCGATGAATCTTTAGAACTAACACGTCACGCCACACTTTCAGAGTGACGTTTCTTTGCTTTGACGTAATAGATTGCACGAGGCTTTAGAAGAGATCGAGGTTCCAAAACAAGCGTCTTCAATTTAGCTGCCTCGTCTGCAGGACATTTTCAGTAAAATACACTTAACCCCTTCACTGTCCACCCCGTACTAGGTACGTGGTCATTTTCGGTTTGTCGTACGCCCATAACCGTACCTAGTACGTGGGATTTGCGTCAACAACATTTCAGGACATTTCTGAAAACTAAATGGGAGGTAACCACTGTCCAAGTACTTGTAGGGGTTCTAAACACAGTTCTTTCCTATAGACCGTTCGGATAAGTTACTACCACGTGTTGAAAACTGTGTTAGAAATGTAGAACCGATCTATAGCATTCACAATGGCGGCCGAAAGTCGGACCTCAACTCGTAGACCTGTTTTTATCTGGAAGCTCTACAAGAAGTGATTTATGGATTACCACACAGAAGAATACTTTTATGGGCTGTAATGTGAGTACCTGATGTTTGACACCAGTTTTAGCAGTGTTTTGTGTGGTTTTACGTGCTGCAATGTGTGTGTGTGTGTGTGTAAGTCCGAAAACTGTAATTTTTGACAAAAATGGTCATTATATCAATTTTTACTATAACAATCACAAAGTCCAATGATCATGTCATCCTATAATAGCCAAGGGTATAAGCAAAACACATGCCAAAGATCTAAGAGATATCTCAATAAATGATCGAGCAGTGAACAGATTAGTGAACCTACCGAAGAAAGCAAAATTTTGCCCTGGCACACAGTTAGTTAGTTAGCTGTTGCTTTTCGGGTCCAGCGGACCATAATAGGCCAAATCAGGACCCCCCTGGCACACAGCAATATCAAAATGCTGTTATACTGTGGCAGTGAAGGGGTTAAGTACAGTATGTAGGATAAACAGAATACTACATGGCTTGCTGTTTCGTACCAGATTTACACTCGTTGCTTTTTCAAATAGTAAACAGCTCGCTTTAGTTTCGCTCGCAGTTCAATATTTAAAAAAAAAAACTCGTGTAAATCTGGTACGACACAGCAAGCCATGTAGTCTCTATTTATACCCTGCTTATGTAATCAAATACGATAACACAGAGAGAGGCAGTGTGGAGGTACACATACGCCTGCCCACACACATATTAATGCGTGAACACATCCATCAAATCAGTCGGCCAGATTTGACAATAAACGATTGGACAGACTCAAATATCAATATATTATTACGAAAAGAATAGTGCTCGTTACCTTTTAATAATATTTCCACGCGTCTGAAGTGAACAGACAACGAATTGATTGTTGTCAGAAGAGCATCTGCATACAAAGTGCAGTTCAATAAATAATGTTCGGCTCTATTCTTTTCAACTTTCTGAGCTTGTTTTTAATCCAAACATAACATATCTACATGTTTTTGGAATCAGGAACTGACAAGGAATAAGATGACATTGTTTTTAGATCGATTTCAGAAATCATAATTTTCATATTTTTAATTTTCAGAGATTGTTTATAATCCAATTTTATTCCCCCCTCTGCTTCTTTACCTCTGTAAACTTGTAGGGCTAGCTATTTTTTGATAAACACCCAGCAACCAAACAAATAACGAGCCTGAATCCTCGATAGCGCATGGGTCGAAAAGCTGTTCTGTGTTGGCACTACTTTTGCAACTGAAAAGTTCTGAAAGCTCTAATGTACGAAATATACATCTCTGGAGCAAACAAAACGAACGTACTGGTTCTAGGGATAAAAAGCTTGCACACCTCATCCCGAATATCTTGCATATTTTCCCTCGGGTAGATTTTCAGGGTAGATTTTCAGGTATTACCTCGCCAGAGGCTCGGTAATACAGTAGACTTCCACTATGTCGCGGTCTTTGGGGTCCAAAGATTTGAGATCGCGATATATCTGATTCGTGAAACATTAGGTGACACTACTCTCACCTCTGCTGTTGCAAAAAAACCCTCATTCTTACGCTCTGCAATTGACAACCCCAGTCCAAAAACAAGGGCAAAATATTGTACAGCATATTTGCCGGTGTAATGTAAAGGAGGAGGGATTGCTAGTGTAATGTAAAGGAGGAGGGATTGCCAGTGTAATGTAAAGGAGGAGGGATTGCCAGTGTAATGTAAAGGAGGAGGGATTGCTAGTAAGAGAGACTGTGGAGCACCTTTCTCTGCAGTCTCATCCATGACCACTTAGAACACAAAGAACCATAAAAGGAAGAGGAGGGGGTTGGGTGGGCACTTAGAGATAAAGTTGAAAAGAGAAGGTTAGTACACTGTCCACTCTGCAGTCTCTGACACAAGTACTAAATCAGCATGCTTGACTGCACAGCAGACACTGCTGCCAATAAAGGATGGCCACCCACTAACCATGCTGCCCAAGGGGTGTCGTGTGATGTGCGATGGGGTGTTAGGTTTGTTAGGTAAGAGAAATCGAAAACGTGCTTCTTCACAAAGCAAAACCGGCACAGCAGACAAAATAAAAAAAATAAAAATTTTTTAAAGGTTGGTCCTGTTTTGTTTGGGGTCCAAGAGGTCTTCGCGATACAGTAGTACTCCCCTGTTTACGACCACCCCCTTTATACAACTGATTTTTCTACCACGGATGCGTTCTACTATATAATGAACCCCCATTGAACGACTCACCCCAAAACACGACTTACGGCCGAGCTTTTGGGGATGAATTACGACTTTCGCGCATTTTCAGTCGAGCAGACGAAAACACAACATGGCGGCTCTCGTGCAACTACCGCGAGAAAAAACACACACGAAATCTCGCGCGCGCGAGATCAAAACACATCCGGTTGTTCTACCCACGCTATCAATCTCGTCACTTTGCCAAAGACAGTTGACAAGTAAAGATCCAGGGTGACAGAAAGAGAAAAGCACTGACTCTTGAGGATAGAGTTAATGTTATTGAGCGAATTAGTGGCAAGGGGAAGACTGCAATTGCAATTTGGACTTCCTTAGGAGTGGGAAAACTCAAATCCAGAGCATCATTAAGGATAAAGACTCCGTTTTGTCGAGATGGCAAGGAGGAGAGGGAGCGGAGCGAAAATACGTAAAGAGACAAAAGTGCCTGTACGGAGACGTGAATGATCGAGCGTGGGATTGGTTTTGTGATGCGAGAAGAAGAAACATTCCTGTCAGTGGGAAAATGATTCAAGAAAAAGCTGTCATGCTTTCTGTGGAGTTAGGTCACCCGGACTTTACTGGACAGTAAACAGTGTAATGTCTGTGTGTGTGTATGGCAGTACAGTATAATCACTTGCATGCACCCCTCATATATGACAAGTAAAAAGCTGTGTATGTCAGTTATAGGAATAGGTTTCTTATTATTCTCTTATATGAAAAAGACCCCAATTCATATATGAATCATATATGAATCATATATAAATCATATATGAGAACCTGCACTTCCCGAAACCTATAGTTTTCTTATATGTTTCTTATATGAATCTTATACGAGTCTTATATGAATCAGAACTTAGTTTCTGCATAAAGAATTTAGGACTTAAAAAATGTTTGGATCATATGCTGAATATATGGGGCGGGGATATAGCTCAGTTGGTAGCGCGCTGGATTTGTATTCAGTTGGCCGCTGTCAGCGTGAGTTCGATCCCAGGTTCGGCGTAAATTTATTTCAGAGTCAACTTTGTGTGCAGACTCTCTTCGGTGTCCGAACTCCCCCCCGTGTACACTACATTGGGTGTGTACGTTAAAGATCCCACGATTGACAAAAGGGTCTTTCCTGGCAAAATTGCTTTGGCACAGTTAATAATTGTCTACCTATACCCGTGTGACTTGGAATAATAGGCCGTGAAAGGTAAATATGCGCCGAAATGGCTGCAATTACTGGCCGTATAAAATTTCATCTCACACGGCATCACTGCTGAGCGCCTAGAACTGTACCCACGGAATATGCGCGATATAAGCCTCATTGATTGATTGATTGAATAACTGGCAATACTGGCTTTCAAATATGTTTCATATATGAACAGGAAGTTGATGGTTTGCCTTGAGCATTATCTCCCCCTGATAGAACGGCCATGTTGGATGGAATTCAAACTTCTTTGTGACAGCAGCTCTGTGAATGTTAAGCAGAAAATCAGTGAAAGAGCAGGACTTAAATGCAGAATTCTTACAGAAATGATTTGACTTGATGTATGAACATGTGAAGAGAATGTTTATATCATGCTGATGTTTTTGGGTCAACAGCTTGACAGGTTTGTGTTTTTATTAAAAATCCATCACTGTATTGTTTTTGCTCTAGTTCTGGTTCTGCCTGCATGGTGATCAAATATGTTTTACCAGCACTACTTTGGTTCAAGCAACAATAAACTGTGACAGCTGTGCATATTCAAGAAAATAATTTGTGGCTGTAACTTGTTTGTTGTTTCTAGTTCATGATTACAAGTTTCAAAGTTCATGGATTTGAAGAGGACAATTAACATGTCTTACTCTTCTTGTGACCAGTGATCTAGAGATCTGTTTGTTTTTGTCCTCAAACTGAACAAAAATTCAGTAAAGATATATCCAGATAAGGTATTTTTCCTGTTGGATTCATTAAAATTCAAAGTCAAGACAGTTTAGTTGGGGTAAGCAGGTTGTCACGATTTAGTGACATGGATCGAGAAATTGTCACTCTGTGGGGTGCCTTCTCTTGGTCAATTGCGATAGAAAGCGCCTGTGCTTTCTGTCAACGGCTGGGTTTTAGCTGACAGTGCATAGTGAGCACGGGTATTTCGTGTCGCACGGATTTCACGTGCGTGATTTCTGCTGTCGGGGCAAAACTGGCGATAGCTGAACTTGGAACGTGACAAGGTGAGTCACGTGATTTTGTCAAGGTTGTCTGTGTGAGACATGTTAACTACACACTCGAAACTCAGCAGCGAGAGAGAAGCGTCGGTGTCTTAATTCTCCTACAAGTTTGATGGTCTTCAACACGTTTAAATAATTCACTGTATATCAACGTGCCATGCTGCTTGCCAGTAGGGCTTAAAAGGAACTACAAGGACAGACCACCTTCTCACTGTTTACATGCTGGCTGACAGTCGGGGCGTCAAAGTTTCTCCGCTGTGCGGAAAAGGTTTTTTCACTGCAAAAGGATTCAGCGCGAGAGGAGGATGGCGGTATTTCTGTGACGAACAGAAGTCATTCAAAAGGAAGCGGATTCGCTTAAAAGAGAGAGCTACCTACATAAGGCTGTTGAGGTAATAAATCATTATTTAACGCTGTTGACGAGTCTGTGTTTGTGGAATGAAATACTCTCTGTTGTTCTTTCCAGGTTAGCGCATAATTTGCTCTTTGTGATGCTAAAATACTAATCTGTAGATGGTTTTTGCAGATATGGAGAGAAGGAAGAAAAATAGCTGATTTGTTGTTGTAAAAGTTCGTTTGTGCAGGCCCACGTGCTCGATGAAATATGTCAAGGTGACATGTTTAAAGGTGGTGTGTGAGGGGTAGCATGACATGTTTAGTGCACCGATGCTTTTTGTTGCAGCCTTCTATTGCTGGCTGTTTTCGACTACGTGCTACGCTGGGATGCTGTAACCAAGTCGTCCGCGGCATTGACGTAACCTGCTAACCTGCTGTACTGGTGATTTGCTGTCGCTGTCGCCGTCCTACCAGCTACAACTCTACTTTTTCTGGTAGACTACGGGAGGACCTTCAGCGACTGAGTGAGGCGCCTGATGTCTCCACTGTTCCCTGCTTCGTTGCCACGCTAGCCGGCACTACATTCAACGGAGCAGTTGTGGAGACTACAGACTAATTACGGGCCGCCCACTCAGTGGCAAAAAGCTAAGTTGCACCATGTCTTTTGCATTCTTACCACCAAGTCATCTGTATTATTAATGATTTTTCTCGAGTGGTGACGACGTGGGGTGTGTGACACCTGCATGAATTAGCACTTTAAGGCAGATCAGTAACCTTTCCTAACTATACACGGGATCAGCGTGTTATTATTATTTTCTGTACTTTAACTGGCATTTTTGTCAGTGACCACTTGTTTTTTACGTTTAGAACGTAAAAAGAACATCTTTTGGAGTGAAGTCTCGAGGGAGGTGGCGTGATATTACATAAACAGGCGTCTGAAACTTATACTTTTGTTGATTCTATCTATTTGTATGACTGCGAGAGTGGATCATGGTGTGGTTAGTTAGTTAGAAGTAACTAACCGTTTATAATCACCTTATTGTGATATTGAAACGTGACACAGGTCACTTTTGCTGTTATTTCCCTTGTAAACACAAATGTAGGTCAAGGTCGTGTGTCTAGTATGAGACCTGTAAGTGTCATATATGAGGCATATAAGGGAAATGTAGGTTTCATATAAGATTCTTATAAGTTTCAAATATGAACATTTCATATAAGAGACCTATAGGTTTCATATAAGAGAATATAATGTTCATATAAGAGACCTATATGAGTTCAGGTTATAGGTTTCATATATGATTCAGATAAGTTTCTTATAAGAATTTACATCATTTGCATTTAAAATACCTATAAGCCACATATATGATTCTGTCATATAAGAATCTTATATGAAATGGGGTCCAATTTCTTATAAGTTCATTTCGTACGGGCCTGTGCAATGTTGTGTTTCGTAAGTTCAGAGTAACCTGTTCTTGGCCCAAAATAGGTCAACCCCCAGTTTAAGACAGCCCCCTTTTAAAGACCTTATTTTCAAAGTTTTTTGAAAGTCGTAAATGGGGGGTTCTACTGTATAGCCGAATTCGCGATATAGTGGACCGTGATTTAGTGGAAGTCCCCTGTACCTGAAAATCGACCCTAGGAAAAATATGCATGATATTCAGAACTCGGAGTGTGTAACCTATTTATATGGTTTTGGAATCAGATGAAATAATTTTTGGATCGTTTATAAAAAAAAATTTTATTACAATTTTCAGATTTTTAATGACCAAACTCATTAATTTTATTTTAAGCCTCCAAGCTAAAAATGCAATACCAAAGTCCGGCCTTCGTCGAAGATTGCTTGACCAAATCTTCAATCCGTTTGATCGAAAAATAAGGGAGTGACAGTGCGGCCTCAACTTTCACAAAAAGCCGAATATGACGTCATCAAAGACATTTATCGAACAAATGAAAAAACCATCTGGGGCGGCACTAAGAAACTCTTGTGTAAAGTTTCATGAAGATCTGTCCAGTAGTTTTCTCTGAATCGCTGTACACATACACACACACACACACACACACCGACATACACCACGACCCTCGTTTCGATTCCCCATCTACGTTAAAACATTGTCAAAACTAAATGTAAAAACGAAACAAAACATTTACAAACAGTTTTTATTGGATGTGTAGACACAAGGTTTTAGGTCATCTGCAAGATTTTAAAGTGACCACTCCAGGTTTTTCAACATCCCAGCCACTGTGTTTCATTCCTTGGCGAGTTTTGTAATCTCAGCTGAACTTTTCTTGGAGCTGGCAGGGAGCTGGCAGGGTAATTATAGCCGACCCTGCGCGCGCGGTGACCTCTTCCCCTTTCGCGCGGAAATGCTGGCACAAAGGCTTCTGCGTTCTAAGTCTGGGAACTGTACAGCTGTGTGGGCCAGTGTGAAAAAAATACGTATTTCTTGGCGTGAAATGGAATGGTTTCTGTGACATGGCCCTCGGATTATGTTCATCTTGTGTATTTGGCTACTCTAATATACAGGCTTTGTGTTAGTGCAAACTAGAGTTGAGTTTTCGACTCGTTTTGTTGGATTTTGTGGTAATACTGATATCACTCACAGTGACAACGTGCTTCTTCGCTACTGTTAAAAAACCGAGAATGTGCGCGTTGTGTATCCTTTTATAATCACGCTCAATGTTGATAGCACCCCCCGACTGTGTTTTTATGTTGCTGCCAGTAAGTACTTAGTCTAAACTGTGTGATAGAGTGAGAAAAAGTTGCGTTTGTGGTGTTTGTATTTGATTTCTGGAGCAGTTTTGTGCTGTACTTTTTCTTAAGCCGTGCCGTGATTCTCGGAACAGGCACTCGATACAAGACACTTTTATATACAGTATGAAAGTCACTGTGGCTGTTGACTGTAGCTAGTGCATTTCATCTTTTCTGTTGTGTTATTGCTTGTTTTGTTTTGCATGTTCCTCCTTCGTTTCTGTTCTTAAGCATATGATGTGTTTAACTGTACATAGTGTGTGTGTGTATGTGTGTGTGTGTGTGTGTGTGTGTGTGTGTGTGTGTGTGTGTGTGTTCATATGCATGTGAGGGAATGTGATCCCGCGTAAAGAGTGTGTTTACACTCACATTAGAACCGTTTAGTTTGAAATTACACCCACTCTATTCCATTACAATGCACGTCATCTTTTCTTTTCTTAAGCATCTCAGAGAAATAACAACCCCAACTGTTGTGCTGTGTTATTTTGTTTCGTTTTGTCTGTTCCGTTTTGTTTGCGATAATGAAACAAACGTTAAATTTTCCGTCGGATCGACGAGTTTTGTTTCCTGTGGTATACAAGTTTGTGAGAACAATAGTGAAAACAAGAGTCGACTGTGTTAAACAACTTGTGTGCTGTTCTGGGATAGCTGCATCGATGAATCAAGTTCTACGCCAGGTAGGCTTTTTGTTTTATTCACATGCAGCTAACAATTTGCATGAACATGTATTGCCGTGAGATCTGTTTTCTTTATATTATGTTACTGACATTATTTACATTATTTTGAATTATATAATTATATAAACGCAAAACAAATTTTACATGCGCACCACGAAATGCATGCCTATAATATGTATGTAAATACGACTTTATACTCTGCTGTTTTTATATATTTTGTAAAGTGTTGTATATATACATATATATGTACAAAATGTACATAGTGTATGTGTGTGTGTGTGTGTGTGTGTGTGTGTGTGTGTGTGTGTGTGTGTGTGTACGTGTGTGTGTACGTGTAAGTGTGTGTGTGTATATGTACTTGGGGATTAACTTGGTCTTTTTCTTTCATTAATTAGTGTTCTTTTATTGTGGCACATTTAGGATGTTTTGTTTACTGTGTTGTCTTCTGCCGTCTTATATACTGTGCCGTTCTTTGAGATGTTGGGTTTCCTGTTTCTTTGAATGTAACATGCACATGTTTCTCAGAGTGTAAAGAGTGGCATAATTATATACTTGGGGAGCAAACACTTTTTCTAATTCTCTAGTTTATCCTTTCTTCTGTCTTAAAAATTGTGGCATGTTTTGTTTCATACTATTGACATACATGCATAATCCGCCTATGTGTTGTCTGGGGCTAATATCATGTGGCACTTCGCGCGGATTTGGGTGAGCGCGCGTGAGCTACTTTTTTTTCTCCTGTGGTATATTATATATATACAAGTTTGTGAGACTTGTATAGGAGGGCCGTGAGGTAAGCTTTTTTGTTTTATTCACATGCAGCTAACAATTTTCATGAACATGTATTGCCGTAAGATCTTTTTACATTTAGTCAAATTTTGACTAAATGTTTTAACATAGAGGGGGGAATCGAGACGAGGGTCGTGGTGTATGTGTGTGTGTGTGTGTGTGTGTGTGTGTGTGTGTGTGTGTGTGTAGAGCGATTCAGACTAAACTACTGGGCCGATCTTTATGAAATTTGACATGAGAGTTCCTGGGTATGATATCCCCGGACGTTTTTTTCTTTTTTTCGATAAATACCTTTCATGACGTCATATCCGGCTTTTTGTAAAAGTTGAGGCGGCACTGTGACACCCTCATTTTTCAATTAAATTGATTGAAATTTTGACAAAGCAATCTTCGACGAAGGCCGGGGTTTGGTATTGCATTTCAGCTTGGTGGCTTAAAAACTAATGAGTGAGTTTGGTCATTAAAAATCGGAAAGTTGTAATTAAAATCGAAAATTTTTATCTAAATTTTGATTTGATTAATATACTTACCCGAATCACATGATTTGCATTGACCCACTTCGATGCTTAGGTTATGATAAAAGCTACCTCGTCTAGGTATAAGGGGAGCAACCCCAACTAAAAAAGTGACTGCACCAGCATGACTGGCACCCTGGGTTACGTCCCATGCAGCACACTACGTCATCAATGGTGCTGGTCACGTGATACCCCTTCAATCGACTAATAGAATATCAAAAATATCGAGCGGGGCAGGCGGGAGGGAATTACTTATGTGATTCGGGTAAGTATATTAATCAAATCAAAATTTAGATAAAAATTTTCGATTATAATTACATATTCTTACGCCGAATCACATGATTTGCAGATAACTCCAACCAGGCGGTGGGTAAGATCAAAGAAGATCAAACTCACTCTTAAATTCTGGAGAGGCATTGTCCCGTTGCCACCAAAGCAGGAAGGGACCTAGATCCATCGTTACAGATAGATCCATACTGCCAGAAGGCAGCAATGTCTCCCTATGAAACTGATAAAGACAAAAGCCGAGCACCAGTAAGCTGTGTGCAGGACATCATCCAACCTCCCAGACCGTAAAACGGCCGAGGAGGAGGCCCAGGCCCTGGAAAAAGAGCTCGGGCTGAGCCTGGGGGAAAGATAGCCGATAGCTACGCCAAGCATCAGAGAGCCCGTAAGCTGTGCTCAGCCCTTCTTCCCATCTCCTGAACCATAAAAAACAGCCCAGAAAGGGGCTCAAGTCTTGAATAACCCGAGCCGAGTAGAGGGACAGACAAGCTGCCCCCCCCCCCCCCCCCTTACTCTTGGAAGGAAATGCCAAAAACCCTGGAAACGACTAAGCGTAAGGTTGACCGATCATAAATGAAAAGCACCAACCTTCCCCAGGACCGTAAAACAATCATGCCAAAGTTAAAAGCCTTGGCATGGAGAGAGGCCCGAAAGGCCGGAGAGATAACGGTCAGCTCCAGAGAGTGACCTGTTTCCGAGAACGAGAGAGAGACGTCTGAGTACAAAAAACCAGAGTCAAACTCAAAGAAAAAATCTCAGAAGAGACGGTCACCAGAAGTCCACTACCAGTCCATGCAGAAGCATAGAGGGAGGTAAACAGAGGAAGAAGCGGCCTACGAAAAGTGTAAGCCGCCAGCAGGGCGGAGATCGCGGTGGCCAAAGCCTGATGTGACCGGTGACTCTAACCGAAATGACTAAAGTCAGAGTGTTCACAAAGCAGTCTGCTTGTAGGTAAATGAAAGAAAATCAAAAACCCAAAACAGAAACGAGACTGGAAAGGAAAAACAGAAAACCGTGAAGCTAACCAGCCTTAAGAAGAAGAGCCCGAAGTAAATATCGCGGCCGACCGAGCCCAGAAAATTCCTGAGTCTGGCTGAAAAACCAAACACGTCTGATACCTCAGAACCGAGAATCAGACACGGAACACAACAGGCAAGAGTCCGTAATAGTTGCAAGTGGTAGAGGGGTGACCGTAACAGGCAACCCACCCCACCGGAAGTCGACCCGACTCGCCTCATGGCAGGATGAGGGAGAAGAGGAAGACACAAATTCTAGAGACACGGAGACCGTATTCGCCCATGCCAGGCAGGAGACTATTACACGGGCTAAGGCTGAGAGCCGTAACGCCCGTAGACCTGCCATCAAAGATGCTGGGCTGAAAGCCCGCACCAAGAAACCAGGAAATTAACTAGACCTCTACCAAAAGGGGAGGGTTAGCCAATAAAGCTGAGAAAAGTGATAGGCCACAAGAATGACCCCTCACCATGCATTGCTAAAACCAAAGCAAACTCAGTAAAATCTGAATGTAACTTCCGAGGCCAACTCAAGTAAACCTTAAGTTTGGACGAAACACCAGAACAAGTCCGATCGCTAGAGAAAGACAGAGTCAAAATCGGCGAAAGACCCACTAGGACCGAGTCCAAAAGAGCAAACAACAACCAACACCACCAACGGATGAAATGGCTGTTGCACCAGCCGAGGCTAAAAAACCCGGAAGCCCTAATGCCGGCTGTTGTTCCCAAAAAAACACCGACTAAGACGTCTGTGAAAGGAAGAACCTCTCCGGATAAACCTGAGCTGAGGACTTAGCCTGAACAAGCTGAGTCTGCTTAGGTAGAGCCCGTTTTGCTGCTTCAAAGCTTGAAGAGCAAAAGAAGAGACCTGAAGGCCCCTACAAATCTTTATTTCCTTGGAGGCCAGGAGGCCAGGGAGGCCTTGGAAGCCAGGAGACCTTAGAGGCCAGGAGGCCTTGGAGGCCCGGAGGCCTTGGAGGCCAGGAGGCCTTGGAGGCCAGGAGGCCTTGGAGACCAGGAGGCCTTGGAGGCCTTAGAGGCCAGGAGGCCTTAGAGGCCAGGAGACCTTAGAGGCCAGGAGGCCTTAGAGGCCAGGAGGCCTTGGAAGCCAGGAGACCTTAGAGGCCAGGAGTCCTTAAAGGCCAGGAGGCCTTGGAGGCCAGGAGGCCTTGGAGACCCGGAGGCCTTGGAGGCCTAAGAGGCCTTGGAGGCCTAAGAGGCCCGGAGGCCTAGGAAGCCAGGAGACCTTAGAGGCCAGGAGACCTTAGAGGCCAGGAGGCCTTGGAGACCAGGAGGCCTTAGAGGCCAGGAGGCCTTGGGGGCCAGGAGGCCTTAGAGGCCAGGAGGCTTCAGAGACCAGGAGGCCAGGAGGACTTGAAGGCCAGGAGGCCTTAGAGGCCAAGAGGCCGAAGAGAGACCCATCCACCAAGGGTGAAGAACTAAGGGTGTCTCTCATTGATTCCTCACAAACTAGGAATGGGCGAGGAACAAGTCCCGTCTGAACATGACCGTATGGGCATTGTGCAGAGAGGAAGGCCTTCTCTGTTCTAAATTCGCCCTAGCAAAGGTGGAGAAAGCATCCCCTGCGTCCTGCTCTTTACTGAGTGTAAAGGGCGCCAAGGACTCCGCAAAGGAGTGTCTCCAAAATGGAAGCAAGTTCCAAAAGCTGTCTGCCCACTTCCTCAGAGGGGAAGAGAGTCTGCTCAGAGAGCAGGGGACTCGAAACGTTCCCCAAAGAAGAAGTTCCGGCGTGACCGGCAAAGGTGCACGCCGAGGGGCAAAAGACGACAGCAAATTCCGGGACATCTTGGGCAAAGGCAACTTCCTCTGAGCCGCTAATGTCCCGAAGCTGGGAAGGCCGGAGCCTGAAGCCCCTTTCCTGCAAGTCAACGGCCAAACTTCACCCCTGACTAAGAGGAGGATGAGAGGCGTCGAAGACCAAAGGCACAGGAAGTGAGAAGAACGGCAGAACCCACTACCGAAGTGTGTGGTAGCTGCTAATCCGCCTGAGGCAGGGAGCCTGCAAGCCCAAAGGGCACTGCTGACGAAAAAACCAGACTCAAACCAGATGGGACCATAGCAGGTCCACTATCCAGTGAGCCCCCACTTCCGGCCGGAGCCAGAAGCGCAGAGGTCGCGTACGATCGCCGACATAAGGCAAGGTTCAAACCGAACGTGACCGTAGTCTGTGCACTAACCAGTGAACCTACGCTTCCAGCCGGAACCAGACGCACAGCTGTCGCGGACGACTGCTGAAGTAGGGCAAGCTCGAACCAGAAGTGACAGCAGCCTGTGCACTAACCGGTGAGCTCACGCTTCCGTCCGCAGCCAGAAGCGCAGAGGTCGCGTACGACCACCGCCGTAAGGCAAGGTTCGAACTGAACGTGCCAGTAGCCTGTGCACTAACCAGTGAACCAATACTTCCAGCCGGAACTGGAAGCACAGCCGTCGCGTACGACTGCTGCCGTAGGGCAAGGCTCGAAACCGGACGTGACAGCAATCTGTACACTAACCAGTGAACCTACGCTTCCGGCCGTAACCGGAAGCGGCGCCGTCGCGGACGACTGCTGAAGTAGGTAAAGGCTCGAACCAGAAGTGACAGCAACCTGAGCACTAACCAGTGAACCTACACTTCCGGCCGGAACCGGAAGCCCAGCTGACGCTGACGACTGCTGACGTAGGGTAAGGCCCAAACCGGACGTGACAGCAGCCTGTGCACTACCGGTGAACCTACAATTCCGGCCGGAACCGGAAGCGCAGCTGCCGCGGACGACTGCTGACGTAAGGCAAGGCTCAAACCGGACGTGAACGTAGTCCGAACACTAGCCAGTGAGCCTTTTACTTCCGGCCTGAGCCGGAAGCAGCTGTCGCTGACGACTGCTGACGTAAGATGTGGGACGCACCGGACGTGGCAGCAGGCTGCGCACGAGCGGAAGAACCACTGCTTCCGGCCGGAGCCGGAAGAACAGCTGCCGGAACTGACTGCTGTGGTAAGATGTGGGACGCACCGGACGTGACAGCAAGCTGCGCACGAGCGGAAGAACCACTGCTTCCGGCCGTAGCCGGAAGCCCAGCTGTCGCGTACAACTGCTGGTGTAAGGCGGGGTTCGGTCCGGACGTGAACGCAAGTCGCTCACTAGACGGTGAACCCCTACTTCCTGCGAAAGCAGGAAGCCCAGCTGTCGGAACCGACTGCTGGAGTACGGAGAGGTTCTGACCCGACGTGAACGCAAGTCGCTCACTAGCAGGAGAACATCCGATTCCGGAAACCGGAAGTGCAACTGCCGTAAACGGCTGCTGCAGACACCAACCTTGTTGTGGCCGGATCCCCGGAGGGACATGCACTGTTGCGCTACCGCAAGCGGAAGGCAACAAATGCCGGCCAGGAAGAGGAGAAGAAGATCCCCACGGGACCGTCCAGAAACATCACGGTGGACAGCAGCCTGGTCCGGAGAAGACCCAGCGTCTGAAGGAGAGAACGTCGCCTAACCCCCAGGCGGGGGGCAGAGCTGACGACGAAGTCCGCCGCGGCAAACCTCGCGAACGAGGGAATCCATTTCTGGAAATAAGCAAAAGATAAGGGCAGACCCCAGAGCCCTAGACTCTGGAGCCGAAACAGACGTAAAACGACAGCCTTAGAGGCCAAGACGGACGGCTGAGAGCCAGACGGCTGATCGTCCGTAACAGAAAAAACGGCACAGAACAACGTAACAAGAAGGGCAAAGCCCATACGACTCACATGCTTTACACATTTTTCCTACCAAAATACATGTGACCTTGACCCAAGGTCAAGGTCATCCAAGGTCATGCAACACAAAGCTGTTAATTCAAGACATAGGAAGTACAATGGTGCTTATTGGCTCTTTCTACCATGAGATATGGTCACTTTTAGTGGTTCACTACCTTATTTTGGTCACATTTCATAAGGGTCAAAGTGACCTTGACCTTGATCATATGTGACCAAATGTGTCTCATGATGAAAGCATAACATGTGCCCCACATAATTTTTAAGTTTGAAACAGTTATCTTCCATAGTTCAGGGTCAAGGTCACTTCAAAATATGTATACAATCCAACTTTGAAGAGCTCCTGTGACCTTGACCTTGAAGCAAGGTAAACCAAACTGGTATCAAAAGATGGGGCTTACTTTGCCCTATATATCATATATAGGTGAGGTATTCAATCTCAAAAACTTCAGAGAAAATGGGAAAAATGTGAAAAATAGCTGTTTTTTAGGCAACATTTATGGCCCCTGCGACCTTGACCTTGAAGCAAGGTCAAGATGCTATGTATGTTTTTTGGGGCCTTGTCATCATACACCATCTTGCCAAATTTGGTACTGATAGACTGAATAGTGTCCAAGAAATATCCAACGTTAAAGTTTTCCGGACGTCCGGACGGACGTCCGGACGTCCGGACGTCCGGACGGACGGACGGACGGACGACTCGGGTGAGTACATAGACTCACTTTTGCTTCGCATGTGAGTCAAAAATTGCCTAAAATTGTGCCAACATGAACAACAACGGAGTTCTTCAAAAGAAGAGGCTGCTGAGGGATAGAGCTTAGCAGGGCCCAAGCCCTAACCCTCGGCCTAAGCTCCCTCTAATTCTCATTAACGGCCATGTAAGCACCGAGAGAAAAATAAACAAACAACTGAAACTAGCAAAGTCCGAACGGACGCCAACCTTTCAGAAGCCAGCAAAGAGGGCAGCTAAAACCAGTTTAGGAGCTACCAAAGGCAGCTAAACAACTAGCTATACGAAGAGTTAAGCGTCCGAGAACGGACGAAAAATCAACATAACAACAACATGCTAGCTAAAAATGGCGACCAAAGAGGAAGCCACAAGTCTGAAAATAATAAAGTCCGTACAGACACAAACATTTCAGAAGCAAGCACGCAAATAGATAAGCACATACGTAACAGCTACCGACGGCAGCTACAAAGCAAGCTACAACAGCGTTAATAGACCGAACACGGCTAAAACAACAGAAGCCAGACAACGTGCTAATGCAAATGGCGACCGTGAGGAAGCCAAACAACTGCTGAAAACTTCAGAGTCCAACGGACATGCGAAATTCACAGCAGAAGCAATAAAACATACAAGAAAATATGAACGATCTCACCAGCTGCAAGCCAGCAAGAAGTAGACGGGGGCCGAGGCCGGAGGGTGCCGAAGACACAAAACCAGCCAGAGCAAAAGCGTACACAACCGTCACCCTTGAGTGATAGTAGTCGATTGAAGGGGTATCACGTGACCAGCACCATTGATGACGTAGTGTGCTGCATGGGACGTAACCCAGGGTGCCAGTCATGCTGGTGCAGTCACTTTTTTAGTTGGGGTTGCTCCCCTTATACCTAGACGGGGTAGCTTTTATCATAACCTAAGCATCGAAGTGGGTCAATGCAAATCATGTGATTCGGCGTAAGAATATGTAATTATAATCATTTTTTTATTAAACGATCCAAAAACAATTTCATCTTATTCTTCGTCATTTTCTGATTCCAAAAACATATACATATGTTATATTTGGATTAAAAACAATCTCTGAAAATTAAAAATATAAAAATTATGATCAAAATTAAATTTCCGAAATCGATTTAAAAACTATTTCATCTTATTCCTTGTCGGTTCCTGATTCCAAAAACAAATAGATATGATATGTTTGGATTAAAAACACGCTCAGAAAGTTAAAATGAAGAGAGGTACAGTAAAGCGTGCTATGAAGCACAGCGCAACCGCTGCCGCGCCAAACAGGCTCGTCACTTTCACTGCCTTTTGCACTAGCGGCGGACTACGTTCAGTTTCATTCTGTGAGTTCCACAGCTTGACTAAATGTAGTAATTTCGCCTTACGCGACTTGTTTCTTTCTTATATGTTACTGACATTATCTACACTATTTTAAATTTTATAATTATATAAACGCAAAACAAATTTTACATGCGCACCATGAATGACTTCTACTAGTAGTCCTTGGCATAATATGTATGTAAATACGACTGAATATACTCTACTGTTTGTATATATTTCGTAAAGTGTTGTATATATGTATATATATGTACTTGGGGATTACCTTGGTCTTTATCTTTCATTATTTTGTGTTCTTTTATTGTGGCACATTTAGGATGTAGTGTTTACTGTGTTGTCTTCTGCCGTCTTTTCAAATTCTCTCATTTATCCTTTCTTCTGTCTTGTAAATTGTGGCATGCATTGCAATATATATAACTATTGAGAGATGCCCGGCAAAACCCACTGACAACACCAGTTCATGAAAGGCAAAACTTGCCACTTATCACGCACTCTGAACCCTGCAGGAAACTTTCTCAGTTTTTACCCTCTTCGTTATCTCTCAAGAGCGCTGAGCAGCGGCATATGTTCATCCAGCCTTATCAACACAGCCAGAGCGGGCCAGGCTAACTGCTATAGACAAAGAAAGAATGGTCTGCTGGCCCTATTTCTAGCGCCACTGGGAGGGGAGGGGTTGGAGGGAAATGGGGGAGGAAAGGGTAAGGCGGGAGGGGAATGGTTCTTGCCAGTTATTTTTAACTGGAGCCAGCCTGGAGCTGACAGTACCTAGAATGGAATACAGTGCAGTTCTTGCAGGGATGGAGTTGGTGAGAACATGACTACTCACATCGTCAAGGTTGTCGTCCACTTCAGTGGTGGTTTCAAACACCGGCAGCTCAGAGGCCTCTCTTCTGGGGGAGGGTGCCGGCTGAGACACATCGCTCTCTTCCTGAATCACCAGCGGCTCCAGTTCATGCCCTGTGGCCATTCCCAGCAACGCCTCTGCATCTGCCATAATGCAAAAGTGAAACACTTTTAACCCTTTCAGCCCTATCCGTTCTACATCAAGATTTCTACTAAACTTTTGTACTGCTACCAGCCCCACAAAATGTATTTTAGGTTAACTGTTTACATCTTTTGAATCGTGCATAATTGACAAGTAATCAAGTGATATCAGGGCTAAGATATGTTATCGCAAAAATTGTGATGTTGGAACTGTAAGGGTTAAGACTGTCTTCTTAAATACAAAGCTCGAGTGCCACTCGTACAGCTTTTAACATAAAGCTACTCTGATGGGACAACCTCTCTTGTTTGCCACTCTATCAATTTTACCATATCATCTCCATTCTGAAAGGACAACAGCAATAAGGGGGCACTTTCATGATATTGAAATTGGTATTGGTATCATATCATGGAAATTCATGGAAATTCAGGCTGATTTCTCACTTGAAAAGCGAGCTGCCATACAGTAAGGCACCACCGAACTTTTTTTTCCTTTTTCCTGCATGCTTGTATTCATGTTTCCAAGCTCTGTGACTTGAACTTAGGATCTTTACCGTTTGCATATTATGCACACGGGGTGTTCGGACACCAAGGAAAGTCTGCACAAAGTTTAAATAAATCCCTTGCTGAACGTAGGTGTCGAACCCACGCTGATAGCGACAACCGATTTCAAGTCAGCCCTGCTACTGACTGAGCTACAGTAATTCCTGCCACTAACGACCTTGAAAATGTCCAGAAAAATCGGTCGTAAAAAGGAGGTTTTTTTTTATTGAGAATTTGAGGCTAGAGTTTTGTCACACAACCGGCACGGTTGGCCTAGTGGTAAGGCGTCCGCCCCGTGATCGGGAGGTCGTGGGTTCGAACCCCGGCCGGGTCATACCTAAGACTTTAAAATTGGCAATCTAGTGGCTGCTCCGCCTGGCGTCTGGCATTATGGGGTTAGTGCTAGGACTGGTTGGTCCTGTGTCAGAATAATGTGACTGGGTGAGACATGAAGCCTGTGCTGCGACTTCTGTCTTGTGTGTGGCGCACATTAAATGTCAAAGCAGCACCGCCCTGATATGGCCCTTCGTGGTCAACTGGGCGTTAAGCAAACAAACAAACAAACAAAAAGTTTTGTCACAGGGGAAGGCAACTTTTTTTTTTAAAGGTTTTCTGTAACAGCTTTCTCTGCCTTCCCACCTGTTGCGAATAGACTCCTGGTCTTTGATCATTGATTGAATGTGGTTTTTTCCCACTCCTAGACTTCTTGCAATTCCAATCCTGGTTTCACCTTTGTTGCTTCTCCCTATGACTTACTCTATCTTCTAGCGGCCAAAAGTTACCGTTGTTTTGTTGGAGTCGCCATGTTTGCACCACCTCTCAACGATATAAAATGAAGTCGAACAGGCGGTCCTTCAATTGTGAAAGCAAAAGGTAAGATGGGGACAGCCGTAGGCCACGAGATTTGCACGCACTACTGACTGCTGACTATCACACCTGGATCAGCGTGACTAATGACAGGCGCATACTGCGTGTGCTGGACAAACTTTGACACTCACTGGTAAAAAGATTAAAGTCGTTATTGACCCTTTGTTGTTAGGTCGGTCGTCTAAAAAGGAGGGTGTTGCCATTCAGAGGTTAGTTACAGTGTAAATGGCATCCGTGCCCAGAAAATCGGTCGGCAAACGGAGGGGGTCGTTTTTAGGAGGGGTCGTAAGAGGAGGTTCCACTGTATCTCCTACCAGGCAGTCATTTGAAAAATAAATAATATAGGTAGGGTACTGACTCTGTCGCGAAGACTCTTTGGTGCACCACGGAGGGCTGTAGAGTACAGAGTTCTCCCAACAAAACTTGCCGCTCAGGTCTCGCACAATGATCCTGCACACTGTCCTGGCCGTCGTCAGCCCGGCCGTCACCCCACCCCCTGGGGCGTCCTGCACATTCAACATTGTCATACGCAATTAGTCACTTTTAGGGAATGCAAGCTAGGAGATTATGTGTCTTTGTGTGTGTTTACGTTAAAGGCCAATAGGTTGAGGTGCTTGTGAATGTTTGGTATTGTCTGAGCAGTACCATCCTACATCACTAGTTTCCTATTTCTGCTTATACATGTTCTTTGTTTGCTTTTACTGCAACCGATAGTAGTAAAACTTACCACTGCAGGAAGCTCCACAAAGGAAATCAGACAGCGGTGATTCAGAATGAACAACTGAAAAAACAAAAACAAATAAGAATAAAACATGTACTGCAAGTATTAATCAAGCCACATAAAATAACTTTCAATTACCAACAAATAGTTAGCCAAATGCATCTTGTACAGCAGTCCCTCTCATGAACGGACACCCTTGGGCCATAGCAAAACTGTCCGTACATTGCAGGTGGCCGGTCACGGGAGGGGTGGCGTGACACCACCCCCTCCCCCATACACTCGCTCAGAGACACACATAAACAACATGATTGAGTCTATGCTAACCACTTCTTGTGGCTACTAAACAATAACAAAACTCCTAATATTTCTTTAAACGTTCTGTAAAAAATGATTTGTATGAATGGTGTTGAAAAGAAGAGATAAAATAAATCCTCAAGGCAGTGAACACACTCACCATGCACTGACATACGAAAGCAGCCACACAAACACAGCACAGAGGCACGTGTGCAGATGCTTTGCGAGAATAAGCTTGAAAACCAGTTGGAATAAAAAGCAGCAGATAGAGCTGCTTGTCATAATCATGTAATTTATTTTCTTCTTGTTTGGCTTTATTGACTGCATGCCGATCATGTGGCAGTGACTTTTCACTCTTCAGTCGAAAATGCACTGTACACTACACCGCTCTCACTCTCCCTCACTGCCTACGCTAAGCTAAGCCGTGACAACCGATGCTTGGAAATTGTGTGGAAGAGTACACCTCTCTATTTCTCTCTAATGCTCTTCCTGCTGACAGTGACACCAGACACCCCACTGAGTTTAGCCAGCTACCCCCCCCCCCCCCCCTCTCTCTCTCTCTCCCTTCCCGTTATTCAAATCAGGTAATTCTTCTGACCCCGCCAATTACAGACCAATCTCGATTCTTCCTGTTTTATCCAAACCACTTGAAAAACACATATATACACACTTGGCCGCACATTTGAAGAAATACGACCTTATTCATTCAAATCAGTCAGGCTTCAGAGAAAATCATTCGTGCCACACAGCATTAATAAACCTTCTTGAAAACTTGCTTAGCAACATTAATAATAATGAACTCTGTGGTGTCCTATTCGTCGATTTTGCAAAAGCATTCGACGTCATTAATCATGAGTTACTTTTAAGAAAATTAGCTAAGTATAGATTGTCACCCCAAACCCTATGCCTCCTCTCATCTTTCTTAGCCGGACGAGAGCAATCCGTCTGCGTGAATTCCACTATGTCAAGTAAAAAAACGGTGTTATATGGAGTCCCCCAGGGTTCTGTCCTTGGGCCACTTCTTTTCTCTCTGTATATTAACGATCTTCCTATTAGTGTTAATGATGATTGTGAACTATTTGCTGATGATACGACCATACACACTTCTGATAAAAAATTAGACAAAGTTTATTTATCATTGCAGAACAGTGTAGATGATCTCATTAATTGGACGGAATATAACCACATGAGTCTTCACCCCCAAAAGACCAAATACATGTTAATTACAACAAGGCAAAAAAGACAAAACATCAAGAATAATCCTCATTCCTTATTAATTGGCAACGATGCAATAGCGGAAGTAGGAGATCACAAAGTTTTGGGAGTAAATATCGATAATAATTTATCTTGGACCCATCATGTTAGATCGTTGTGTAAAACCATGTCCAGGAAAATATATTTGTTGAACAGAATAAAACACTTTCTTGATCCACACTCAAGGTTATTATTTTATAATGCATACATACAAACCATCACGGATTATTGTTCGACCATCTGGGACTCAGCCAGTGCAAATATTTTAAAACCACTGTATAGTCTACACAGACGAGCACTAAAATCAGTTCTATTAAAACAATCCAGTCTTGTTTTCGACGATTATACAAAACTTAAGATTTTGCCCTTAAAAGAAAAATTTAAATCAAATAAAGGCGTGCTCCTTCACAATATCCTTTCCGGCATTGCACCACGTGCTTTCATTACAAAATTTAAAGCCAAACCAAGCCGAAAATTCAACATCCCCATTCCGCGGATAGATCTCTTTAAATCAAGTTTAGCTTATTCTGGCAGCGTTTTGTGGAATTATTTTCCGGAATCAGTTCGAGTCCCAACAAGTCTCAATACTTTGAAAAAACACCTCTCATTACATTTAATGTCAAATTACGAAAAGTCACAGTGATGGAAGACTTCGTTCTGATTATTTTCATATTGATCATATCTGTCCATAAAGCATCAGTGTTTCATAACGCAAGAATGTATGTATAGCCTACAACGTGTATATAGTCATGTGAATAGTTTTTGTACCTTTTTTTTAATTTTATTTTAAAAAAAATTTTTTATTTTTTTTTTTTATTTTTTTTTTTTTTACTGTCATGCTTATCTTTTGTTTTACGTTTGTGTATATATATATATATATGTATTTAAGATTAGAATAGTCCCTCTCTGGGCGAGGGCTGGTTGAAAAGAAGCTCGTTTATATTGCTTATGCCACAACCCTCGTAAAATAAAATTTGATTTGATTTGATTTGATTCCCCCAGCCATGTACTGTTTGGGGCTGTGGCCAGAGGGGTGTCAGCTAATTGAGGCCAGCTGCACTGTTCACTCAGAGCAAAACCAAGGCGACTGAAAGCAAGACAACTGAAGGGTTCAGACATTAGGTAACCGACTCACTGGTCAAGGCTGAGGAGAAACAAGAGTATAGTGTCATTGTGAAAGAGGTTACACACAGACACGCAGTGCTGAGAACTGTGGCCGATTTTTCACTCTCTTTCGCTCAGGACCTTCATCGACTGTGGCTTCTATTGTTTACTTCCAACAGACAAGAATAAAGAGCGTAGTGCATTTTCATGTTGGCATCTTCGCATGTACTCCATACCTGACCAAAACAACCCCCCTCCAGACGGGTACACGTGCACTCAAATTGTCAGTGACTGTCATCACGCCTTTGCGGCTGTGACCTTTGTACCTAGAGCCGGACTGCTTTGGCCTTTGTTATCGATTTTGTTGTGGAGAAAATTTGACGATGGTCTGTCCGTACATTGCAGGTATGACCTTCTGTTGGGACCGAAAATTAGTGTCCGCGTCCACGTTTTGCAGCATGGCCGTTTAAGGGGGGGCAAATATAGAAGAAAAACACTCCGTGCCAAGCAAATGTGTTCGTACATGTCAGGTGGCCGCTCACGCCAGGGGCCGTACATTGCAGGGACTGCTGTACCTAGTTTGTTTAATTTTTTAAACCACTTCAGGGCCCGTATGCATGAGGAGGAAGTCAGCAACACTGGAAGTAGAGGCCTCTTTTGGAAGTGGGAACTCCCGAAGTTAACTTTCCAACTGTTCACTATGCATGAACGCCGGAGTGGTGACTTTGAGAGTATTCGGTCAAAGTCGCGAAAATTGGGGGAATCCCAACTAGTATGCATGCGTTTGTTAACGGTAAGCTTGGCGACTAGAAGAAACAAATCTCATCGCGAGTTCAAAAAGGCGAACGTTGAGCGCGCTGTAGTACTAACAGCGTTATTGCTGTTGTTTTTTGAATGATTAAACGAAAGGGTCGGTTCAAACCTGTGATGATTGTCTTGGAGTCGAATGACTGCCTATGACAATGACTTTGTTGGCCTGAATGTTAGCGAGAAAAATAAATGATTATGTTGAACTTTTTTTATTTTTTTAATTTAATTTTTTTTTATCTCAGTTTCTCTTTTTTGCCTCTGGCAGGTTTCACGGTATTGAGACATTCTATTGACTGCACAATGTGCTCTGATTTCTAACTTGCTGAACCAATTTTCTCAGTGTTTTTTTTATATGCAATTCACAAATGTGTCATTTTGAATACAATTCTGAAAAAAAAAAATCGTTTGAGTTGTTTTGTTGGCATTTTATGCACATGTGTTTGGTAGCGATCGTGTGAATCCTGACAGACGCCATTTCCTTCTGCATGACAGAAGCCAACCATTGATGTGAAAATTGAAACGAAAAGGCACTCAATTCACACTGAATGGTCATATTTGATAGCAGAGCTGCAATATCTAACCATAAAAACAAAAACAAAAGCACAAATATGAATTTTGCATTACATATTTTGCACACAAAAAATAGAATCGAGAACTGGAAGCTGTCTGTCCGAAAAACTAAGTCTTCACAGATAAACCAAGTAAGCTTATTTTACCACAAGAAATGATAACATGATTTTATTTTGACATTGAAAACACACCTTTATAGTCTGTACTTCATAGGAAAGCATTTACAATGACCGAAATTTCGCGAAATTCCGCGCTGTGTCCATTTCTTGGAATGTCCGACAGTCGTCTGTCCGGGGTTTCCAACGATCGCTACTTTCACTTTCGTTGTCATTTCCGGGCAATCCTATGCCGTATGTGACATATTACACACTTTTCACAGTTGAGGCCGAAGGCGGGATTTGTGATTATTTTTTTCAGGTGAGATTTTATTGTTTTTGTTGCCTTTTTGTCGAGTAATATGCCGTCTGTCAGCCAACGATCGCTACCACACGATCGCTACCTCTTCATGCTCGATCAGATTTTTAGCTTTTTCACTGATTATAGAAGTGTGATTAACGTTTCCTTTGCAGTTCTGGATCGGTAGGTTAAAGGTATCTAATTCCGACATAAGATCTTGGGGGTACCTAAATCCGACCAATTTCCCAGTCACATTAATGACGAGGTGCGCACGTCATCACAACAGAAGGAATGCCATTCATACACGGGCCATTCATGAACCGGTGGATGACGCGACTTTACGGACCAATCGTTTTGTCGCGTGAGTTATTTGCGTCATCGGCACCGCGGCGCAAAAATTTGCCTTACAAGTGTCTTCTAAAGTTTTAACGTAGAGGGGGGAATCGAGACGAGGGTGTGGTGTATGTGTGTGTGTGCGTGTGTGTGTAGTAGAGCGATTCAGACCAAACTACTAGACCGATTTTTATGAAATTTTACATGAGTGTTCCTGGGAATGATATCCCCGGACGTTTTTTTCTTTTTTTCGATACATACCTTTGATGACGTCATATCCGGCTTTTTGTAAAAGTTGAGGCGGCACTGTCACACCCTCATTTTTCAATCAAATTGATTGAAATTTTGGCCAAGCAATCTTCGACGAAGGCCGGACTTCGGTATTGCATTTCAGCTTGGTGGCTTAAAAATTAATTCATGACTTTGGTCATTAAAAATCTGAAAATTGTAAAAAAAAAATGTATAAAACGATCCAAATTTACGTTCATCTTATTCTTCATCATTTTCTGATTCCAAAAACATATAAATATGTTATATTTGGATTAAAAACAAGCTCTGAAAATTAAAAATATAAACATTATGATCAAAATTATATTTTCGAAATCAATTTAAAAACACTTTCATCTCATTCCTTGTCGGTTCCTGATTCCAAAAACATATAGATATATGTTTGGATTAAAAACACGCTCAGAAAGTTAAAACGAAGAGAGGTACAGAAAAGCGTGCTATCCTTCTCAGCGCAACTACTACCCCGCTCTTCTTGTCAATTTCACTGCCTTTGCCACGAGCGGTGGACTGACGATGCTACGAGTATACGGTCTTGCTGAAAAATTGCATTGCGTTCAGTTTCATTCTGTGAGTTCGACAGCTTGACTAAATTTTTTATTTTCGCCTTACCCGACTTGTTCTTCTTTGTTTCTGTTTTTCGACGGCATAATTGGATGACCAAGCAGGCACGGCTACCTACTAAAGTCGTGTTGAGGCAGGCTTTGTTTAGGGATCCTTCTATCTCCCCCCTCCCTATGTGAGGAGAGTAGTTAGGGTACCCACAGTCTTTGGTGGCAAGCCTTCAGTTTGTGTGCGTCACTTATGTGCGTCTTTTTTGGTGTGTGTTTTTTCCACTTAAAATAAGTGTGAGTTTAGAGGGAGCGGTCAGCGACCATAAACTCTATTTAAACGAGACAGATATGCAGCAAAATGGAGGGGGTGGGGAGGAGGTGTAGAGGTAATGCAGGAGGAAGTGATAGCAGAGTCCCGTGGGAACGAATGCGGGGAATGGAAGAGGGGTTGGAGGGAGGGGGGGAGGTGATGAGTGAAGGAGACCATCTGGAATGAAACAATGGTAACAGATAAGGGAGTCCGAGAGAGAGCGAGAGAGAGCGAGGACCGAAGTCATTAGTAGCAGCGCAGCGGCCAGCAAGCAAGTTCAGCGATTTTCAGTTCTGCAAAACTATGGAGTTCAATTTTACTTCTTGGGCAAAAAATCTGCCCCAACCTGTAATTGAGGTTCTGGAAAAAGAGGAGTTCACAAGCCTCAGTGCCTTGAAATATGCAAGAGAAAAGGATCTGGAAAGCCTTAAGTTAAAACGAGGCCACATAGTGGAATTAAAAGCGGCAGTGGCAGACCTGCAACAGAAGTACGGGGGAGGGCCGTTGCGTGCTGCCGACCAAGTGGCACCGCTCCAGGGTCGTCTTGGCAACATGGCCATACAGTCTGCTTCACCAGGTGAGACTTATTTACGAATTGTTGACTTCGTACCGGCTTCTATGGCGGTGGAGGAAGAGGTGACACTCGGGGGAGGTGTCACGCTCAAGCTGGCCAACAAACCAAAGTTGGAGAAAGTATCCCCCTGCCACTGGATCGTGGCAAATGCCAAAATAATGGCAAAACTCATGAACACCGTGGACTTCGACCACGAAGCTTACCTCTGTTATACAGAGATGGTGGGCGAGCTCGGCGCAAGATTCTCCTGGCAGTCGGTGCTCCTTTACGATGACGAGTACAGGAAGCGCCAGTCTACCAGCGGGTTTGCTTGGGGAACCCCCAACCCCCACCTGTCCACAGTGATTCTCTGTGAGCGTGCCCAACAAGTTCCTGGCAACAAAAGCGGCAAGGCCACGACGGGAAGCGGCGGTATTCGACGACCTGTGGGACCCAGTGGGAAGGAGGTGTGCCTGCAGTACACAAACAAGGGCACATGCCTCTACGGGTCCCGCTGCAGGTTCGAACACGTGTGTGACACGTGTGGAAAGGAGCACCCCGGCAAAGACCACCAGGCGACAGCAAACACCAGTGCCTAGGATACAGCGCAGCGAACTGACAACACAACGGTAGGCCCCACCTATTCCAGCCCGTTCCCTCAATTAGATCCTCATGACTGTGCGCTTTTAGGAAATCATGCATCTATTAGTGCAAAATCTCAAATGTGGCACTCAGTGCTAGAGGGCGATTGTGACAGAGAATTTTTGTTAGACGGTATACAGCACGGTTTTCGGGTAACAGAAAAACATAAAACATGTGTGTTAGCAGCAGAACAAAGCAATCATAAATCAGCGTACGATCATCGCGACGTGGTAGAACAAGAACTGTTAGATCAAATAGCAAAAGGAAATTATATAGTGGCAAGTAAGAAGCCAACGGTCGTAAGCGCACTAGCCGCGATCCCCAAAGAAGATGGTAGCGTTAGGCTAATTCATGATGCCAGCAAACCAACAGGTAGGGCAATGAACGATTACTCCATCCCTGAGTCGGTGAAGTTTCAAACAGTCTCTGATGCGTGCGCCTTAGCGAAGACAGATTATTGGTGTGCTAAAGTCGACTTGCAGTCCGCATATCGCTCAGTGTGCATCAGTCCGGATGATTATTGTGTAACGGGACTCAAGTGGCATTTCAAAGGTAAAAAGACACCGACTTATTTGTTTGACAGTCGACTTCCATTTGGTAGCAATGTAGGACCGTCACATTTCCATAGACTTTCACAGTCAATTCGCAGGTGCATGGCCAGGAGAGGCATGCCTGGTGTGTTAGCATACATAGATGATTTTCTTTTGGTAGCAGCAACAAAAGAGGAGTGCAACGACATGTTATTTTCTTTGATTAGATTATTGAGGGAACTAGGCTTCAACATTAGCTGGAAGAAGGTGGTGGGGCCCACCCAACGTATCACATTTCTTGGAGTCGACATCGACACGCGGAACAACACTCTGTCACTTGGAAGTGACAAACTGCAGCAACTGCGGCGGCGACTACTGCAATTTCGAGGAAAGAAGCGCGCGACAAAAACTCAGCTTTAAAGCATCGCGGGTTCTCTTAATTGGGCCTGTCAAGCTGTCAGAGGAGGAAAATTCTTTCTGCGGCGGATACTGGACACAATAAAACCCCTTCAGCAGCAGCGGCACAAAGCAAAGCTTTCTAGCGAATTCCAGAAAGATGTGCAATGGTGGCTTTCTTTTATGCATGTATTTAATGGAACAGTGTATTATTTCCACAATGCAAAACAGCATGTCCATGTGGACGCATGTAATATTGCAGCAGGTGCCTTTTGGCAGGGCGACTGGCAGTACACCTATTTTAAAAAAGACATGCCGGCAGCGAACAATTTACACATAAACTTTAAAGAAGTATGTGCTGTGTTACAAGCTGTGACACGATGGGCACCGATGTGGTGCGGACAAGAAGTGATTGTGCATACTGATAGCACTGTGACAAAATCAATTATCAATAAAGGCAGATCTACTAATAAGTATGTCAACAGCTTACTTCGGAAAATGGCATGGGAATGTGCTAAAGTAAACTGTAGCATTGCGGCGGTGCATGTGGCCGGTTGTGTAAACATTATGGCTGACACTATTTCACGTCTTCACGAGCCAAGGCGGCGCGAAGAGTTAATGCGGCTGTTGACTTTCTGGCACCGGGGGAGACCCCCCAACGTGAACCTGTGTGATCATATGTCTGACCAAGCCCTTGTGTTCCTTCTTTCCAGATGAAGGATGCGAATAATGTTTATGTAAACATTGTAAACAAGACATTGGGTTTTTGGGCGGCGTGTTTGGTGTTTTTTCGAACTTGTTCCACGACAACGGTAATCTTGATCCCGATAAGCAGCTTACACGAGATCGCGTGGTGATTTTGGAGACGGACAGTGTGTCAATAACTTTTCAATGCCGGAGTAAGACAATTCAGCGTAAAGAACGCTCCGTGGAAACTAAAGCTTCCTGCAATGCCTTCACATCCTTTATGCCCAGTGTCCGCAGTGACTGATATGTTTCATGTTTTGGGACCGATGGGCCCCAAGGCGCAGGTTTTTTCCGATCAAAGGATCTGATTTCAATAAGAAACTGCGTGTAACTGCTGCTGTTGCTGGAGGGGATTTTCTCTAGTCACAGTTTCTGGCGGGGCGGCGCCGCGTGGGCGTTGAGTTGTGGCGTGCCGGGTGAAATCGTCAAGGTGATGGGGGACTGGAAAAGCACTGCTTACTTAGGTTACTTAGATCAGCTGCCGCCCAAGGTGATTGACTCGTATAGATTGCATATAGTCCGCAAAACACCTTCAACTATTACAACATAACAATCCTAACTAAATATTACCACTTCTTGAATTGGGCGGAATAACGAGTGTTACTTCCTATTTGGGATTTATCTCTGTACAATGTTATCTTTCATGGTCATTGTCAGATGGTATTTTTCTCTGAAGTAAACTGCCCTCGTTACTTGGCCCAAATCAAATAAACCTTTTGGCTACGTATGTTGGTACGGAAGCGTGAGTGTGTGTGTGTGTGTGTGAGTGTGTGTGCGTGCGTGCGTGCGTGCGTGCGTGCGTGCGTGTGGGTGTGTGTGTGTCTGCGCGCGCGCGTGTGACGGTGTCTGTATGTGTGTGTGTATTAGCCAGTGACAGTTGCCTAGTGTTCTACAATTGCAGCTAGGAGGGGGGGGGGGGGAGCATTAGTGAGTAGTTTAAGTGTGAGTTTAGAGGGAGCGGTCAGCGACCATAAACTCTATTTAAACGAGACAGATATGCAGCAAAATGGAGGGGGGGGGGGGGGGAGGAGGTGTAGAGGTAATGCAGGAGGAAGTGATAGCAGAGTCCCGTGGGAACGAATGCGGGGAATGGAAGAGGGGTTGGAGGGAGGGGGGGGAGGTGATGAGTGAAGGAGACCATCTGGAATGAAACAATGGTAACAGATAAGGGAGTCCGAGAGAGAGCGAGAGAGAGCGAGGACCGAAGTCATTAGTAGCAGCGCAGCGGCCAGCAAGCAAGTTCAGCGATTTTCAGTTCTGCAAACTTTTTTGGTGTGTGTTTTTTCCACTTAAAATAAAAGTAGATTTGTTTAACATTCTGTATTTATATATGTATGCAATTGATTATTATTTTATATCAAAATGAGTGAGTGTCTTTTTATGAACAAAAAAGTGTTCCTTGTTAATGAAACAGGTATCTTGGCTCTTCTTGCCGTTTTCTAAATTAGGGGGTATCAATAGTATAAGTTTATTTCTGCCATTAAAAAAATGATAAAGAAGTACTTATCTGTTTTTATCTTGTACACACATAAATACACTTTCAAAACATGTGACTTTTGTTAGTGTATGGAGACCTTGAAATGTGAAAAAAAACATTTCGCCGGCCGGTATAGGTGAAAATGGCGTTCTGATCAAGGACAGCATCATGCAAACATATAGACAGCCTCAGGCAAGGAACTTTGTTGTGAAAATCTGTTATATGTTTAAACTTTATGTAAATCATTTAGTATTAGTGGTTTTCTGTCTTCTTTCTGGAGTCAGGCTTGCATCAAGTTTGTTTGATAGATTTTCACGTTTTGGGGGCAACTTTCGTTTCGCTTGATTTTCTATGGAAAATAAGACTCTGCGTATAAATGTTTTCTTTGTTTTGTGTGGTACTGATCCTAATTAATTACAATAACATCCATGTTCACAGTATTTCACAGTTTTATGTTTGACTGGAAGTGTGAGAAAATGGGAAATGGCTGAAATCAATACCGTGAAACCTGCCCTCTGTTTTGTTTTTGTTTTTGTTTTTTTGGCGGGGAGCATCCTTCTTCATTGATATTTTTTTTCTTTTCTTTTTTTCTGCTTTTTGACTCACATGCGAAGCAAAAGTGAGTCTATGTACTCACCCGAGTCGTCCGTCCGTCCGTCCGTCCGTCCCGGTGTCCGTCCGGAAAACTTTAACGTTGGATATTTCTTGGACACTATTAAGTCTATCAACACCTGATGTGGCCTGATGGTGTATGGTTACAAGATCTCAAAAAACATGTGCGGCAACTTGACCTCACTTCAAGTTCAAGGTCACAGGGGCCGTAATTGTTGTCTTAAAAACGACCATTTTTCACATTTTCGCATTTTTTTCTGAAGTTATCGAGAATGGCAACCTTAGCTATGTATGCTATACAGGGCAATGTAAGCCCTATCTTTGGACACCAGTTTGGTTGACCTTGCTTCAAGGTCAAGGTCGCAAGGGTCCTTCAAAGTTGGATTGTATACATATTTTGAAGTGACCTTGACCCTGAACTATGGAAGATAACTGTTTCAAACTTAAAAATTATGTGGGGCACATGTTATGCTTTCATCATGAGACACATTTGGTCACATATGATCAAGGTCAAGGTCACTTTGACCCTTATGAAATGTGACCAAAATAAGGTAGTGAACCACTAAAAGTGACCATATCTCATGGTAGAAAGAGCCAATAAGCACCATTGTACTTCCTATGTCTTGAATTAATAGCTTTGTGTTGCATGACCTTGGATGACCTTGACCCAAGGTCAAGGTCACATGTATTTTGGTAGGAAAGATGTGTAAAGCAGTTCTTAGTGTATGTCATTGCTAGGTTTAGTTATTTGACCTTGACCCTGAAGGTCAAGGTCATGTAAAGGTCAAGGTCAAGCATGTGAGTCGTATGGGCTTTGCCCTTCTTATATTAATGCTTTTTATATTAATGTTTCTACTTTAAATATATACTGTTCAAAAAAAGAAACGCATAGTTGCTACTTGCCAAATTTGTTTTATTTTTCGAAAAAATTAACAGAAAATCCAATATTTAGATTATTTGTTTGAAATTTGATATGGACACAGTTGAATGCACACACAGTTCATTTGCATCTTCAAATCAATCAGTCAATCAATACGATTGGGTGCCGAGGCTGTCAAGTCAGTAGGGGGTGTGACTGCCTTGAGCAGCAACAACTGCCCGGCACCTTCTGGGCATGGACTGGATCAGATGCCGGATATCTTGCTGTGGGATGGTGTCCCACTCCTCCTGAAGTGCCTGCAATAGATCGCGGTGATTTGCCGGCGCTTCTTCTCGCCTGCGCACACGTCTGTCCAATTCATCCCAGAGGTGTTCTATCGGGTTCATGTCTGGCGACATGGATGGCCAGGGAAGCACCTGGACATGGTGGTCGGTGAGGAACTGGGTGGTGAGTCGTGCTGTGTGCGGGCGAGCGTTGTCCTGCTGGAATATGGCATCCTGGTCAGCCAGAAGAGGAAGGGCGTGTGGGCGCAGAATTTCCTCCACGTATCGCTGGGCAGTTATGCGCCCTTGGACGTGCACCAGGGTGCTCCTTCCAGCGGTATTGATCGCCCCCCACACCATGACGCCTCCACCACCATGAACGGGTGCCTCATCCACACAGTTGGGCGCGTAACGTTCGTTTACTCTCCGGTAGACCCTCCTCCGACCATCATGTCGCTGGAGCAGGAAGTAGGACTCGTCGCTGAACCACACGTGTCTCCAGTGATTCCGGACGGTCCAGCGAAGGTGCTGGTTGCCCCACTGCACTCGGTTCTGGCGATGGCGGCGGGTGAGGACAGCTCCTCTGTGAGGTCTGCGAGCTCTCAACCCAGCTTCATGCAGGCGGTTCCGCACGGTCTGGTCCGATAATCGGTGTGGCCCGGGGAGAGCCTGGACAGAAGATGAGGCCGACAGGAAACGATTCCGGAGGTGGCGGAGCCGTATGAAGCGGTCGTGAGCAGCAGTTGTCGCCCTTGGTCTTCCCGCTCGTGGCAAGTCAGCAACGGAGCCAGTGGCTTGAAACCTGACCCACAGTCTACTGATGGTGCTCTGGGACACGTGGAAGTGCCTGGCGATTGCACTTTGACTTTGGCCTGCTTGTAAACGACCCAATGCAATTTGGCGGTCTTCTCTGCTCAATCGGGCCATCTTTCGTCGCTGAATTGTCGTCTGATTTCTTTGTGGCGAACAATCCGCTTTTATGGGTTTTGGAAGACATGGTGAGAGCTCAATATTCCCCGAGTTTCACGAGATTACACTGAAGCATGACGAGTGGTCATGCCAAATGAGCAATTTTGACATTGTAGCCACTGATAACGCATGCGTCACGTGCAGAGCTCACTTGTGGCAATGGACGAAAGGTCGACGACCAGATAAACATTTTCTGCAGTTTGGTGGATATCCTTGTAGCCATATAACTAAATTAACCAAATATTACAAGCTATGCGTTTCTTTTTTGAACAGTATACCTATATCATTAACAATACTATTTCTAAATGTATTTTAAACAACTTTCTATGTAACAATTCCCTCTCAAAAATGCATACAATACCAAAGAGGAACCATATCTATAAATACCAACACACATTTTGGCTATCACTATCAAATAATTCACATAACTTATTATTGCCTTGAAACTTTGTGAATTTTCAAACACGCCCAAAAAAACTTTCTTTACGGTAATTTTAATAATCATATTATAACTTTTATGTGACAGTGATGAGATTACTAAAGAAGTTAAATCCTTCTATGCACAGTTGTATGCTTCAAGGGAACATAATATAACGAATGAAGACATTCCTAATAACTTAGAACATCCTGTTTTGACTGATGAAGAACGTGATGGACTTGAAGGTATTATTTGTAAAGAAGAATTAGTCAAAGCAGTAAAACAACTTAAAAACGATAAAAGCCCCGGATCGGATGGATATTCAGCAGAATTTTTTAAAATTTTCTTTATTGATCTAGGTGCTTTCTTGCTTCGTTCAATTAATGAAGGCTTTAGAAAAGGTGAAATGTCGGTAACACAACGTCAAGGAGTGATCACCTGCATACCCAAAGAAGGGAAAGATAAAAGGTTTCTAAAAAATTGGCGTCCTATTACTCTTTTAAATACTGTCTACAAAATAGCTTCCACCTGCATTGCTGAAAGGCTGAAACGTGTTCTCCCAACCATAATTCATGAAGATCAAAAAGGGTTTATGCAAGGTAGGAATATAGGCGAAAATATTCGTTTACTCCATGCAGATTCTATTATTTATGCTAATGAACGACAAGCTGATGGCCTTCTGTTAATGGTAGACTTTGAAAAAGCTTTCGATAGCATTGCATGGTCGTTTATACAAAAAGCACTGAATAAATTTAACTTCGGAAATGATATAAAAAAGTGGATATTAACTTTTTACAGAAATAGTAAATCATGTGTAGCAGTAAACGGACAATATTCAGAGTGGTTTAATCTGGAGAGAGGAACCCGTCAAGGGGACCCTTTGTCTCCTTATATTTTTCTAATTTGTGCCGAAATTATGGCAATAATGATGCGTCAGAATCCAAAAATAAAGGGACTGAATTTTTTTGATGTCGAAATTTTATTGTCACAATATGCGGATGACACTACTTTTTTCCTTGATGGTACCAAAGATTCTTTTTGTGCATGTGTAGAAACACTACAGACATTTGCTTCTTTGTCAGGTCTAGTTATTAACTATGATAAGTCGTCAGCAGTGTGGATAGGAGCCTCTAAAAATTCTAACGTTAAGTTTATGCCAGAACACAACTTTGTTTGGAATCCCACTGTTTTCAAAGTTTTGGGTATCTGGTTTTCGACAAACATCGAGGAAATTGTTCCAATAAACTATGAAAATAAGTTTGTGGAGATTAAGAGAATTTTCAACTCATGGTCCAGAAGGAATTTAACCCCTTTCGGAAAAATAACAGTCATTAAGACTTTGGCATTGTCCAAACTTACCTACCTATTTATGAATTTGCCGGACCCAGATGAGGATTTTCTAGCTAATCTACAGAAACTACTGTTTAATTTTGTTTGGGACGGGAAAATTGACAAAATTAAAAGAACCTCCATGTATCAGGCATATGAAGAGGGGGGACTTAAAATGGTTAACGTGAGAGTTTTTCTATCGTCATTGAAGATAAACTGGCTAATGAAAGTTTTACATGATGATGGAAAAATTACACAAATTCTCTATGCATTATGTCCTGCTGTCCGAGTTGTGAAACAACGTGGGGGCGAGTTTGCAAATGTACTGATGCAAAGAATTGTTAATCCTTTTTGGGTTGATGTTTTTAAACATTATAAAAAAGTGTGTAACAAATGTATTCCATCTTCTTTTCATGACTTTGTATCTGAATGTCTTTTTTATAATATCAATATATGCAGAGACAAGAAGGTGTTGTTTCTTAGAAGCTGGGCACATTGTGGTATTGTTTCTGTTGGTCACTTGCTGAAGGAAGATGGATTTTTGACTTATGATGAATTTAGCAGAAAATACCCAAATGTGACTGTTAATTTTTTGTTATATCAAGGAATAGTACGGGCTGTTAAGAAGTATCAATGTAAGCTAGAAATTGACTTTTGTGATAACTTTGTGGTAAGTGACCCATGTGTCTGGCAGTGCTTGGCCAGTGGTGGTTCTAAACATGTCTATGGATATTTGATTAAGAATACTGATCCTCTGAAATGTATTGAAAAGTGGACAGCTGCACTGAACTGTAATGTAGATGTCAATAAGGTTTTTCTAAAAATTAAAAGAACAACTGAGGACGTACGTCTCAGATGGTTTCAGTATAGACTGATATATAGAATTATACCCACCCAGCGTTTTTTGCATCTGAGAAAAATTGTTGAATCTCCTATTTGTACTTTCTGCGGACAGCAGGAGGAAACGCTAGAACATCTTTTTTGGGACTGTATAAAAACACAGGCCTTTTGGAATGATTTCCTTCAGTGGATGCGAGACAATTTTGTACATTGTACTAATGTTAGACTGTATAAGCAACTTATTATCTGTGGCTACCAAACAAACTGTGTGACGGACAAAACCTTTGATTTGTTCCTTCTAATCGCAAAATACCACATTTATACATCTAAAATACGTACGACCGGCCCCCATTTTCAGGTTCTTGTTTTAACTCTAAAACAAAGATTTTTGGCAGAGAAGCACAATGCATTGGTTAACAATGAGTTAACTTCTTTCAACAGAAACTGGAGTCTGTACAGGCATGCGATGGAATGATTTTATGTTTTTTTATTTTTATTTTTTATTTTTATTTTATTTTTTTTAGCCTGGTCACCGCTCGCTATCCTCTTCCTCTTCTTTCCCTGATCCTTATTCTCTTCTGTCACTCTTCTTTCTTCCTCTCTCTTTTCCCTCTATCCTTTTTGTACTGTCTGTTTATATGTGTGTATGTAAGTGATATGGTTGAGATGGCCTCAACTGGATATTTGCTACCCTATGTAGACTGTTTTTGATCTGTCTTATGTTATATTGTCTGGAAAAGAAAAAAGAATAATAAAAAAAAAAAATAAAAAAAAAAAATAAAAAAAAAAATAATCATATTATATTTACAATTCACTTTATCCTCAACGCATTTCCAAATGAACATAATTTTTGGGCAAAAATAAAAAAAAAGTCAATATAGGCAGGTTTCATGGTATTAGGCCATTTTGATAGTCTCAGATTTGCTTAGTCTTTTAAATCCATATCTGTGAGAATCTGCTGTATTTGTTGTATTAACATGCAAACTAGTTGTTGTTTAAATACTTTTTTGAAAATAAAAGTTGAAATTTTTTATAATGTGTTTATTTATGTGCGTGTGAATGGTGGCGATCGTCAAAATACGGACGGATGAATTTACTTTTGCCACAGCATCACTAAACAAAGAACTACAGGCAAATCCAGCTAACTCACAAACGGTTAAGTCAAAAATCCGCTTAGCACACAAAGAAATTCTGGTCCGGAATTATCCCTCTTTATCTATGTGTACAAAGTACCCTGATCTCGAAATGGGATTTCTCTTACGTAAGTCGAAAGACGGATAGCACACAACAGAAAGTCAGTCCCAAAGACAAAGTTTACTCTATATTTACTACAGCAACTCGAAACACGAAACTTGGCGTCTCACACTAGCGCATTGTGTAACCTTATTCCCTTCTTCTCTACACGGACCACAGGCGAAAGGTATCGTCCACTGGACTACTACTATCACAGGCGTAGTCTTTCTGTGATAGTAGTACAGTAGTCCAGTGAACGATACCTTCCGCCTGTGCACGGACGCCACACCGACTGGTCAGTCGGCACGCAATAAAGTATGAACTGAAGTTAGGAGGGGGCGAGGAGTAAGGAGGGGGTGAGGAGGGGCGAGTGGTACTCACAGTGTGTGTTTTTTGTGTGTGTTCACGGGTGAACCACTTGGTTACTATACGGAAGAAGAAGAATTCAAATTGTGGGTTGCCTCTCATTCAGTCTTTGTTCAGTCTTGCGTTCATCCACAATCATGGCAGAGTCACGGAAAAGAAAATTAACCAGTCATACGATTGATTTGAAACTGAAAGTGATCGCTGCAGTTGACAAGAAAGACCGTTCGAAATCGGAAATCTGCAAAGAATTTAACATTCCCAATTCAACTTTGTCTACGTTTCTGCGCGATCGGCAAAAAATTGAAGCAGCTTCTGCATCTTCCTCGTTTCAACCGCAGAGAAAACGAATGCGTGTTTGTTGTGAAAAAGACCGCGGCCGCGAAAAGATCGAGGAATGTCTTTTTGTTTGGTTCAAACAAGCAAGATCAAGTGGATTGCCTATCTCAGGGCCGATTCTTTGTGCGAAAGCTGTCAGTCTTGCCGAGGAATTAGGAATCGAATTTGTGCCAAACTCAGGATGGCTGTCACGATTCAAGGAACGGAAAGGCATCACCTTTCGCATGGTGTGTGGAGAAGCTGCTAGTGTTTGTGATGAAACTGTGAAGGAGTGGACAGAAAACACTCTGCCTGACATTCTTTCTCAGTATGATCCCAATGACGTCTTCAATTGTGATGAGACTGGGCTCTTTTACAAGTGCCTGCCTTCCAAAACACTCGCCCTGAAGAGTGACAAGTGTGCAGGGGGTAAAATTGCGAAAGACAGAATAACTGTGCACATTTGCGCAAATATGACTGGCTCTGAGAAAATTCCACTGTTGGTCATCGGGAAAAGTGCGAAGCCGCGATGCTTTAAAAACGTCAAAACATTGCCGGTTGAATATCGGAACAACAAGAAAAGTTGGATGACGACTGTTCTGTTTGAGGAATGGTTGTTGAAGCTGGACAGGCGCATGAAAGTGCAGCAACGCAAAATTGTGATGTTTATGGACAACTGCCCCGCACATGGCAAGCCAAATCTGGACAACGTGAGGCTTGTTTTCATGCCACCCAATACCACCTCGAAACTGCAGCCATGTGATCAGGGAATCATTGCAAACTTCAAACATTATTACCGATCCCTTGTTTTGCGACGCCTGTTGATACAGTTTGAATCGCGAACAGAAATCACCGAAGGCCTGTTTGAATTCAAGCTCAATCTCCTGGAAGCAATGCAAATCGCGCGAACAGCATGGACAATGGTAACCGAAACCACGATCGCCAACTGTTTTCGACACGCCGGATTTCACACAGTCAGTGAAAGTGTGACACACACCGTGTGTGATGAAGAAGATGTGCTGGCACAAGACTCTGATCTCGAGTCTCTGTTCTCTCGAGTCCAACAAGTGATGCCGGAATGCAGCAATGTGACTGTCGCTGATTACATCAGCGTTGACGCGGACTTGCAAACCACTTGTGAAGTGTCAGTGAAAGACATTGCCGACACGATGAAAGAGGGCGACGCCGAAGAAGAAGACGACAACGAAGGAGATGACGACGACACAGAAATAAAGCCACCCTCTCTCGCCGATGCCCTGGCAGCCATTAAGACTGTGACAAACTTTTTGTTGACGCACACTGTCCATGAAACGTCTCTCGACCAGGCCAGTTTCTTGGAAGGAGAAATTGAGAACGGTGCGTTGAAAGGAAGAAAACAGACGACAATCATGGACTTCTTCAAGAAGTAGGGAGACCGCGTGCTTTGATCGGACTGGCAAGAGTGTACATACGGCGATAGTCTTAGTGTTTACATCGAACAAACATTTTTCTTTTTATGGTGGTGGTTTTTTACTTTCATGTGTACAGTGATGTGCTCTCACGGTTTTATAAATATTAACAAATGAACTCCAAACTGTTGTGCCTGTGATTCGCTTTCACGGAATGGAAAGCAAGGAGGAGTGTAGGCTACATGCTGAGAAAATTAGGTGAGTGACGTAATTCACGGGTGACGTTTCAGTCAGCTTGCTTCTTGTTCGTTTGTTCTTTTGTTTTGTTCTTTTTTGTTCATGTCGTCACCCATGCGTCAGTAATGTGACGTAAGTTTAGTACTACGACCAAGTCGAAATTTCGGATAGGACACAATAACAATTCGGTCCCTTCAATTTCGTCTTATCCGGATTTGCCTGTAAATTCCAACACACACATGCACAAGTATCAATGCTGTGGTGGTTGAGAGTGCCAGAACACATTGAAATGATTGTTTTTCAACAACAATCGATATCCATAACACAAATTCTAACTTATACTAGCTCCGCAAAAAAAATGTATGGGGATTCGGATCTGTCCGTCCGCATAGCAATATCAAGAGCATCGAAACTAATTGTGATTTCACAGGACAAAAACACAAGTTTACCTAATTTTGTATACTGTAAATACAAGTTTGTGCACCCTTGAAGTGAGTTATAATGTTGCCGAGGTCAATTTGCCCTTGATCGAGGCACGGTGACCCGAGTTTCAAAGTTGCGATCCTGTCCGTCTAAACAATGTAACGATCGCCACATTTTTCTTTTCATTCAAAAACTAACCGTTTGGGGAGGAAGTGACCTCACGTTGTTTTACGTTGACGCTCGCGCTCGACAGAAAAAGACCGCAACAGTTTTTCAGTTAAAAAAATCGCAAAGTAATTACATTTTCTGAGGTTTTCTAGTGTCCGTCTAGTAACAATCGCCACTCTAGCGATCGCCACTGAGTGTTAAAGTCACATTTAACTCCATTTTCGACTGTTTTAAGAAACTATTTTGACGCTCAATCGTCACGTTTCAGTGTCGAAACACGTACTGTGCATTTGCAATCAGCCGGTGTGTCCAAACTGAAATGCGAGTGATGCCTCGATTTGTGGCGATCGCTCACGTGGTTGACGGACAGAAATACCTTCTTAGGGGGTAGGGGAACAGTTACTCCTCCATACAATAATGGTGTTTACAAATGATCGCAAACTTGTCTCTTTATAAACTGTTCAGACATGTCTTCTCTTCAATAATTTTCAGTTTTGCTCGGTTTGTTAATCAGGAGCACCCTGCAGTAAATGTTTCATCTGTGACAATGCTCGAAATGTTGACGTAATTCCAATGCCCATATCCTTCTCTTGTTACCTCATCTAGCCAAAACCATTGAAGATAGAAAGACATTTATTGAACAAACTAGATGCACAACACCAGTCTTAACACGTTTTGGTCTTACATGTATATGAAAATATTGATGGCCATGGAATGGTTTGAAAAAAAAGACGGTTTTTTCCTTCAAAACGGTCTAGGTCTGCCGGAAGTCGTATTTTTTCAAACCATTCATTTGAGAATCAATATTTTGATGTACATACAAGAACAAAACTTGTTAAGAATGATGTGGGGCATATTTTTTGTTCAATAAATGTCTTTCTATCTTCAACGGTTTTGGCTATATGAGCTATATGCATGCATAGGATGACCGTATTGCTTTTTTTTGCGTTTTCAGGGTATGCCGCTTTGCGCCTGGTTTTTAGATATAAATAAGGACCAGGACTATAAAAAAATTTACTGTTTTTAGTTGTAACAAACTCACTTTGTTGGAAAAACATGTCCTTTGAATTGTGTGCCAACATTTATTTTGTAGAATTTGAGTGTGTAAATAGTAAATTGCTGAACACAATACTGTGAAACCTGCCTATAATCAATTTCGTTCTCACAATAAGTACAACAATTACTCGAGGTTGAATTACTGTATGTTGAACTTTTGTTTAATAATTTTATATCGGTAAAACGGTTTTGGACAAACATAGATTGGTTATAGGGAAAATTTGGGTTACTGGTAAAGTTTAAAAGGAAGAACATTATTCAGTAGACCGTAAATAAATAAGTTTAGTGACCGTTCATTATTTATTGGGGAAATGTGTGTCAAGAAGTTTAGAAAAAACAATACTGTTCATCGGTGTTTTAATTTGTTTTCACTCGTTAATTTTTGATGACGATGGCGATGCATGGTTTATGTACAGTTGAAAGTCAAGATTGGATTTTTTTTGAAAGCATAGTACAGTTTCTTTACGCAATTAAAAAAAATGACCACAGAGGCAAAAACCGGTTGTTGCAGCCTGAATGCAATTGAGGCCTATAAAGAAAAAGATTAATAAAAAAAACCATGTATAAAATTATTTAGCGCCCAGCGGCACTCGAACCCGGAGCGTCGGATTGAAATTCTGAATCCGTAACCACTGCACTATGCTACTCGTGTGAAAAATGCATGATGAAAAGATGTGTTATAAGTTATTCAGTCGTGATAGTTTGGAAGCTCGCCACCTTCGCCGAATGACTCGAGCACGTTTTTTTTCGGTCAGTAACTGATCGAACTGTCGGTTTTGAGTCACTCTGTTTAAAGCATTTCACCTAAATTGAACAAGAATGTCACAGTCCGTGTCTATGGTGCAAGGTAGGAGACCGTCTCACGATTGTAGCCAAGTTACCACAGTTGCTCGATTGACGCATTTCACGTCTTCGATATTGTGTCTGAGATCATTTCCCAATGAGCTGCCTTTAAAACCGGAATGTCCTGCAATTGTAGTATGCGCTGGAGGTTTCTTTTGGATGGGTAAGGACCCTTGAGATGCGATATCGTCGTATAATTATGTCAAGTGAGAGGCCCTGGAAATTAACATTGGAAGTGGGAACTTCGGAAGCAAAGTTGCCAGCTACTCGGTATGCACGAGCTAAATTGAACGCCAAAGTAGTGGCTTCGAGAGTTCTGAGGTCAAGGTCGAGGAAATTGGGGGAATCCCAATTAGTGCGCATGCGTTTGTAAACGGTAGGCTTGGTGACCAGAAGAAACAAATCTCATCGCGAGTTCGTAAATGGGCAAACGTTGATCGCGCTGTAGCTTTTCCTATAATTGTTGTTTTTGACTGGTTGAACGAAAGGGTCGGTTCAAAGCTGTGATGATTGTCTTTAAATAGAATGACTGTCTATAATAAGGATTTCGTTGACCAGAATGTTGGGGACAATAAAAAAAAGGTTGTTTATGTGGTAGCGAAGTCGGTTAACTTAAACCTCTTTTTGTATTTTTTTTTATGATTGTGTATCGGTAAAACTGTTGGACAAAAATAGTTTGGTCAGAGCAAAAGTTTGTGTTACTGGTAAATTTGAAAAAGCAGAACTACATTTTTGGGGAATCAAGATATAAGGTGTAGTGAAAAGAAGATAAGTTCAGCGAATTTCATATTATTTGAGAAAATGTGTGTCCGAATTTTTAGAACAGAAAAATTGTTGTACTTAGGTGTTTATAAATTATGTTTGTCCTCGTTAATTGTGAAGAGGATGTATGTTTATATAAAGTTCAAAGTCAAGATTGGATTTTTGTAGCCTACGTGCGTGTGTGCACGTGTATCTATCTTCTATCTATCTATCTATCTTCTATCTTCTATCTTCTATCTATATATATATATTGTGGCGGGAGAGCCAGATTTGAAGAAAGTTTAATGTAAAAGTTAGAGATGGAAGGCTTAGAATGGTCATGGTGTGCAGAATCATTCTGTCATGCTATCGCTGTTTTCAGCTTGCCAAAGAAGAGCGAGAATAATAGGGTTCATAACCAAAAGTAGACGATGCAAGGGAGGTAATTCCCTTTTCAGTTCCGTGTTGGCGGCCATTTATGTGGCGCGGACACGATTTACCGGCATACGGGTCGATAAACGGGGGTAAAACTTGACCAGTGTCAAGTTCAACGACGAGAGATTGGATGAAAGTTGTTTAATGGATGTAATTTGATGACCACAATGTATTATTTTGGGGTAATAACGTAACAGGAATATGATGATTGTTCGTAGGGTTGGAAACAACGATCGCCGGAAGAAATCATCGTTAGATCAGAAAGGATAGGAATGGTAAAAGAGAGGAGAGACAAGGTTTCTTTGATGAAGATAGTGTTGTACTTGTAGGCGGCTTAAATATTGCGAACAGTCATTAAAAGAGCGCTTGTTGTGATCAGCAAGTGTAAAGATAAAGGAAAAAGGACGGACTACATTGTCCGCGTAATGTTTTGCAAGTAGTGCGGTTAATGTTCTTTTTCGGTCAGCCAATCTGCCTCTGGTTCTGTGTGTTTGTTTACGTTGCCATGCAGATTGGTATAAAAGACAGTGTAAAATGAGGTTACTACACGCATTAGGACAGGCTTTAGAACAGAATAGGATGGGTTAGAATAAGGACATAGACTGAGGGCGCTAGGTTAGGGATTAGAATAGGGAGAGAGTAAAGACAAGGTAGACTAGATCAAGATTTAGAATAGGGACAAGAAAAAGAGACTTCGCATTCTGTTCCAGGGATAGCATAGGGAAAACGCAGAATAACGATAAAAGAACTTAGAGATTCTTTCTACCTTTTCACAAATTAGGACAGCTTAGGCATAGCCAGTTTAAAAGGACGACCGCGCATGTTACTGCTTGTTTACTTTAAGCAACAGTAAAGGTCCAAAAGATATGTAGGAGAGAAATTCCGTAGATAGTCAGAAGTAAACAACCGGACTGTTAGAACGTCGGCGTGCGTTTGATTGAACGGTCCTAAATTAGCTAGCTAGGTGTGGTAGATTAAACCTTAGGTGACCTGCGTAGATGTGGGCAAGCTCCTGTGTTTTTGGTGTCCCACCCTGTCTGCGCACGGTACTTTGTAAAAGAGAGAAGACTGGAAATAAGGTAGGGATAAAATACTTTGGCGGTGAATAAGTAGAGTCGTCCGCGACTCTGTCCCGTTCTCACTGAGGTTAATCTAGAAAGTTCTGAGGTCTTAGACCATCCTTAAAACATAGCCCAAAGAGGGAAGAACTGTTTCTCCCATTTCGAATTCCATCAAAATAAATAGGTCGTAAGAAATTCTTAGATAGTCAGTCAGGGAACAAAAGATCCTGTATGGGATAAAAAGGTAGCTAGCTCGATATGCGGAGTCTCGATTTAGGATAGGATTATTTGGGGAAGGGAGATTAGGTGGCTTCATTGTTTTCCATAAAGATAATCTGCGCATTTTTGATGTTTGCCATGTAAAGGCGACCCGGGATTTTGTATCAATTTTGTATGTGAATTTATAATATTGCGTAATTTGCGCCTGTTGTATTGGATGATTTGTACACTTTTCTAGATAATGAGTCTAATAAACTATTTATAGAAAAGTGATCCCATGAAATTGACTCCGTCACTCGACTGAATGGTTTTCGTCGTTACATAAGTCGTCATTTCTTCTCACTGATTAGCCTTTTATAAAGATAAGCTAACCCGGCAATTTTAGGTGGAAGAGGATAAAATTAGCAACCAACAGATTAGGAGTGCACGCACTAGGAGAACGAACACAACGCGAGGCAAATTTAGACAAAAGGAAAAGAGTAAATGAGGAGTGCATGCACCAGACAATGAATCTGCAGAGCTAAATAAAAGACACACATTTTATTTATTATCTACAACTTTCACGGTTTTCCGCCGGGTAAACAAACATACAATCAACACAATAGGAAAACTGCTACAATATATACACGACTTGTGTCTGTCTGTGTGTTCGCGATGCACGGCCAAAGTTCTCGATGGATCTGCTTCAAATTTGGTGGGCATATTCAGGTAGACCCCGGACACAACCTGGTCGATGAGAATTTTCAACATGTGCTCTCAGCGCGCAGCGCTGAACCGATTTTGGTTTTTCTGTAGATCCACTACATCCATTCCCAGTAACTCTTCCTTATCTTCTCCAGTGTTTTACGCGTTTATCTCCCTTCCTTCGTGTGGCGTCAATCCATATTCCCGTTACTATTTTTAGAAGGTCACTGCACTGTCCAGAACGCGGCTTTCCTTGCATGTACCCGTAAGTTGTCCTCACTGTAAAAGTGCAAAGGTAGAATCTATTTATTGAAAAATCCACTGTCATCTATCTCTATATATTTATATATATAGATAGATATATACGGCTTCTGTGTGTGTGTGTGTGTGTGTGGGTGTTTGTGTGTGTGTGTGTGTGTGTGTGTGTGTGTGTGTGTGTGTGTGTGTGTGTAGGCAACACCTGTGGATTGTAGAGTTCTGTTTGTGATGGGGTCTGGCGGCTTTGGTCTCTCTGTATGTGTTCTGGCCTTCCTTTGAGAAGCCATAACAGTTATTATAGGGCTTAGAAATAAGCTCTAAAATTCTCAATCCCGTTTGAGTGGACTTCGCCTTCAAAGGTGATTGTGGTGTTTTGGGCACTCGGTTACATTTGGCGTCGTCGACAGGGATGGGACTCGACATGAAATGTTCAGGCCACTGAATCATTTACGTGCTGTTCCCATTCCACCAACCTGGGAGGGACCTAAGCTTGGCGGGTCCATGGTTCCGAACTTTGGGGACAAAGTTCATTCAAAAGGGGTCGAGTGTGACAGGGAGACTACCGTCGCCCTTCACAGCAGACTCTGCAGAGTTGTTCGCCTTAGAAGTTGTGAGCTATTGATAGCTAGCTCGCCAGGCAACACCTGTGGATTGTAGAGTTCTGTTTGTGATGGGGTCTGGCGGCTTTTGTCTCTCTGTATGTTCTTGCCTTCCTTTGTGTGGGCACAAACTGGTGGATAAAAATGTTCAACATGTGCTCTAAGACGGCGAACCGCCACGCTGTCTGTCTCTGTCTCGCGATTCACCCGGCGAAGCCGGGTATTCCTCTAGTTAGACATATACATAGACATAGAACACTTTATTATCTCAATTACGAGAAACTCGGGTGTGGTGAATCACAATAAACAGCATAAAACGTAAGAACATGAATAAAATATCTAGGCGCAAATATAGTCAGCTCATCATAATGTGGGGAGTGGGTGCACACACACACACACACACACACTCGAACACACACACACCATCGGACACACACACACACACACACACACACACACACACACACACACATACACACACACACAAACAAACGTATGAAGGAACAGGCGCACAATTATACCCGCACGCATGCACACACAGGCAGGCAGGCACTCGCACAAATACATACAAAAACACACACACACACACACACACACACACAGATAAAGCAATGACAAAAAAATAGCAGAAACTTACACTTCAACACTCGAACACACACACACACACACACACACACACACACACATAAAGCAATGACAAAAACAACGGCAGAAACTTACACTCAAACCCACACACACACGCACACAAACACACACACACACACACACACAAACACACATGCACACAACGACGCCCATTTTCATAGAAACACAGTAACCCCCTCGTATAAGCAGGAATGAAAGAGTGGTGGCCAATGACCCAGAACAAACAAAAGTCAAAGCTGGCAACTCAGGTTTGTATTCAGGGAAATTTGCACGAAATGCATGCACAAGATACGACTTTTCCTTCTATTTTCTCTCTTTGGGACTTTCATTTGCGTCAGCTCGGTTTGATATGAAAAACTGAAGAAAAGCCCTGCCTTTTTGCACTGAGAAACTGTGGAAGTAGCGTGTTTACTACTGGGTCTGGCTGTAGTACATTTACCCTCATTTACTTCCTCGTTAGCTTCCAAAGTAAACTCTTTTTTCGTCCCATGCATGCGAAAGTGAGGATGTACTTCCGATGTCGCTCAAAACTTTAGAAGTAGTCGCAAACTACCCTGAGTTACTTCCTCGCTTTGCTTCGAAGTAAACCCTTTTTCCGGCCCATGCATACAAAAGTGAGGCAAGTACTTCCGATGTCACTCAAAACTTCGGGAGTTGTCGCGAACTTCCCCCATAAGCATACGGGCCCTGCAGAGAGACAAGTATTGATTAAACAGAATAGTGGTCTTGCAGTGCACTCAGTGCTCTGTCAGGTCTCTGACCCTGGTTTTCACTCCAAGTAGGGGCAGGAAAAAATAAAAGTACAAACTCTAACCCATTGGAAATTACATGTGCAAGCTTGATACTGCCTAACCCCCTGCATTAATCTGCCAAATAAATTCTCCCCAAAGATTCCCACTGTGCAAGACCGCTAACTTTTGGTTTTTGTTGAAGTTGAAGGAAGCTCTCATTTCATGTATAATTCTGGACATGAGAAGCAATTATCTTTAAATGAACTGTCACACATGCATCAATACCAAAACAGCTACAGTGTAACCCCCCTTTAACCCATTTGGCCCCGGAGCGCCCGCTAGCGCCCGCTGTTTTTCTGCAGTGGCTGACCGCGGAGCGCCCGCTACCAGCCGCTAAACACGTGTCTCAGTAGGGCGCAGCCATTGTTGTTGTTATAAACGAGACTCTCGCGGACGAGACTTCGTTGTTTTCGCGACTTCCTTCCGGTTATGCACGTTTTCTTCTTGAAAATTGGTTCACTGTGAGAGGAGTAGCGATTTTTTTAAACTTCGAAATGGATACACGATCAAACGCAGTTTTGGTACGACTTCATGAGGGACTCGGACGATGACAACGATGTTTTTCAGGGATTTACGGACTTAGACCTGTGTAAGGGACACTGTTTTGCTCAGTTTCATTTGGAACTGCTGCAGTAGCAGCCTTCTGCAGCTTTTTCTTTTGTGGAGGTTGGACCCTTGCTGCAAGTCTGTGTGTTTTCAACAGTCTGACGCTGTTTTGAAAGAGTATAAGAGACCAGACACTGATGTTGGTGCTTGCGTGAAAGTGAAATTTTGTACTTCTGATTTTTTTTAATACATTCTTGTGTTGTGTAGCTGCAAAAAAAAAATTGTATTTGAAGGAATGATGTTTTGTGCATCAAGGAAAAATACACAGGTGAGTCAAACTTTTCAAACAGCATTTTATTTCATTTTTTAAATGTTTGTACAAGTGACATGTGACGGAATTACTTCCCTGTACATGGGATTTCATAGTAAAATGGCTGCCGCTGGCCTGGGGTCAAATGGGTTAAAGACCCTCAATTTAAGACTCCTGTTTTCTGTTCATAACCTCTCCATATTTACCCCTACTTTCAGACCCCCTCCTTTCTAAGACCGGATTTTGTCAGATTTTTGGAGGCCTTAAAAGGGGTGTTCCTCTGTAACAAATGTTTGACTGACCTGCAGGTTGGGAGCATTGAAGATGTCAGCTTTGAGGTCCTCAGCCTCAGGCAGGTCGTGGTGTTCCTGTACCGTGGTGTGCAGCCGGGCCGCCCCCAGGCCCATGGGAAAGTGACCCAGGTGGTTCACCAGGTGCGTCATCAACTGTAAGGTAACACAATTCATTTTGTTTAAATCTGATTTTGAAACTATGGTAGAGCTGTGTAACAAACTACTCAGGAAATTATCATGGTACATTCAGCACAAAGACTGCTACAGTTGAACCCCCACTTCAGGACAGACCCTACTTTTTCCTGTTCATAAAATCTGTAAATTTACCTCTGTTTTAAGACTCCACCTCTGTTAACCCTTTTTCTCCCAGAGTGTCCAATATGACCGGCTCAAGCTCCCATATGCAGATCCCGGAAACATTTGCTGTACACAGTGCTACCGATGTATAATTTTGGAAAACTTGCAGTTGTTACTTTGCAAAAAATGTTTTGAGTTTGAAATTTACTTTTCATGTCATTCATTGTCACTGGAGGAAAAATTTTAAAACCTGATTTCTTCAGAACTGTGGCAGTCTTCAAAGTCTGTTCACAAAATACTAAAGACGGCAGTTAATTTAAAACCCTTTCCCAGTGTATAATGCCTGAAAGCATCACCAGAGCCGTACCGTGTGATACCTTAAAGAATCAACCGTGGCTGGCCGCTTGATGCTTGACAGAGCAGGACTTCTCGTTTCAGGAACAGTTTCTTTCCTGAGGCAGTCCTTGCGGCCTCAATGGTGGATCGTTAGATCTGTTAGATCTGTGATATGTGTCAGCTAAAGTTTTGAAATGGATCGAGTATCCTTAAATGAAATATCTTAATAGATATAAGGGTTGTGTCCTTTGAATAACTGTGTCAGCATGTACTCGGATTTATTATATTGATGATTATATTTTTAGATATGATTTTAGGGAATTCATTTATCTTTATCCATGCAACCTGTGATTACTCCTGTCAAATTGGTGCTAAAAGAACAACCAGTCCGTTTTGAACTGTCTGGTTGGTATACACACGTAAATAGGCCCAGTGAAATTGAACACTTTATCTGTACATATTTATTATGATATATGCGTGTGGAAGGAGTGTGAAGTTTTATGCATACACCATAACAAAATCCTGTGCTTTGCATTTGGTAAATAAACTGTTTGACTTGAATCATCGGTAGTTGCCCTCTTTTAACAAGAAGGGCAAAGCCCATACGACTCACATGCTTGACCTTGACCTTTACATAGCAATGACATCATACACTAAGAACTGCTTTACACATTTTTCCTACCAAAATACATGTGACCTTGACCCAAGGTCAAGGTCATCCAAGGTCATGCAACACAAAGCTGTTAATTCAAGACATAGGAAGTACAATGGTGCTTATTGGCTCTTTCTACCATGAGATATGGTCACTTTTAGTGGTTCACTACCTTATTTTGGTCACATTTCATAAGGGTCAAAGTGACCTTGACCTTGATCATATGTGACCAAATGTGTCTCATGATGAAAGCATAACATGTGCCCCACATAATTTTTAAGTTTGAAACAGTTATCTTCCATAGTTCAGGGTCAAGGTCACTTCAAAATATGTATACAATCCAACTTTGAAGAGCTCCTGTGACCTTGACCTTGAAGCAAGGTAAACCAAACTGGTATCAAAAGATGGGGCTTACTTTGCCCTATATATCATATTTAGGTGAGGTATTGAATCTCAAAAACTTCAGAGAAAATGGGAAAAATGGGAAAAATAGCTGTTTTTTAGACAACATTTATGGCCCCTGCGACCTTGACCTTGAAGCAAGGTCAAGATGCTATGTATGTTTTTTGGGGCCTTGTCATCATACACCATCTTGCCAAATTTGGTACTGATAGACTGAATAGTGTCCAAGAAATATCCAACGTTAAAGTTTTCCGGACGGACGGACGACTCGGGTGAGTACATAGACTCACTTTTGCTTCGCATGTGAGTCAAAAACACAACTGTGCAGTCTACAGCTACATTAATCATGTCCAAGTGTTTTCTTTCTGTGTATTGATCACCTCACAAAAGTTTCTTACAGAGAATAAGACATTAATCGAGTTAGGAAACCTGAAATGTTGAACAAAACAGTGCATGTCGTTTTCAGTAGAGAATTACATGCAATGGCCCCTACAGCCTGTACCATGGGACTAGCATTGTATTCCGTGGGACCAGTGTCAGAAAGTGGCGACAAAAGGGCATGCTAGTGCAAAGGTTCCTCTCGGGAAGATGCCGCTCATTGAAGAGCCTTTCCGAATGGGCCTCAAAGCGCGGGAGGAGTTTCTCCGGGGATAACTGTTTTTGTTTTTTAATAAACATGGTTTTCTGCTTGATTTGCTCGTTTTGTTTATTTCTTTCTTTATTTATTTGGTGTTTAACGTCGTTTTCAACAGTTCAAGGTTATATCGTGACAGGGAAAGGGGGGGAATGGGATAGAGCCACTTGTTAATTGTTTCTTGTTCACAAAAGCACTTAGCAAAAAATTGCTCCAGAGGCTTGCAACGTAGTACAATATATTACCTTACTGGGAGAATGCAAGTTTCCAGTACAAAGGACTTAACATTTCTTACATACTGCTTGACTAAAATCTTTACAAACATTGACTATATTCTATACAAGAAACATTTAACAAGGGTAAAAGGAGAAACAGAATCCGTTAGTCGCCTCTTACGACATGCTGGGGAGCATCGGGTAAATTCTTCCCCCTAACCCGCGGGGGGTGTTTTGTTTATTGGGTTTTTGCATTAAACGTGGTTTAAACTTAACAAGCGGGGTTGTTGTTACACAACGTGGTTTAAACTTAACAAGCGGGGTTGTTGTTACACAACGTGGTTTAAACTTAACAAGTGGGGTTGTTGTTACAAAACGTGGTTTAAACTTAACAAGCGGGGTTGTTGTTACACAACGTGGTTTAAACTTAACAAGCGGGGTTGTTGTTACAAAACGTGGCTTAAACTTAACAAGCGGGGTTGTTGTTACACAACGTGGTTTAAACTTAACAAGCGGGGTTGTTGTTACAAAACGTGGTTTAAACTTAACAAGCGGGGTTGTTGTTACAAAACGTGGTTTAAACTTAACAAGCGGGGTTGTTGTTACACAACGTGGTTTAAACTTAACAAGCGGGGTTGTTGTTACAAAACGTGGTTTAAACTTAACAAGCGGGGTTGTAAAACAACGTGGTTTAAACTTAACAAGCGGGGTTGTTGTTACAAAACGTGGCTTAAACTTAACAAGCGGGGTTGTTGTAACAAAACGTGGTTTAAACTTAACAAGCGGGGTTGTTGTTACAAAACGTGGTTTAAACTTAACAAGCGGGGTTGTTGTTACAAAACGTGGTTTAAACTTAACAAGCGGGCTTGTTGTAACAAAACGTGGTTTAAACTTAACAAGCGGGGTTGTTGTTACAAAACGTGGTTTAAACTTAACAAGCGGGGTTGTTGTTACAAAACGTGGTTTAAACTTAACAAGCGGGGTTGTTGTCACAAAACGTGGCTTAAACTTAACAAGCGGGGTTGTTGTCACAAAACGTGGCTTAAACTTAAAGCCATATGTACTCGATGACTATACACGCTAATTGCTTTACCAACAGCTGGAGACAGACTAAATTAAGTTCCCTGCAAAATATTGTGGTCTAGGACCCCTTAAATGTTGAGATATTTGAATTTTCATTTTGATCTGGATCGTCCTATTTATAGATTTGGCAACACATGTAACGTTGATGCAAGGGAGAGAACACCGCGGCTTTGTTGACATCCTCACTTTTTCAGAGGCTAGAACAAGCTGTAATGCATGTATTATGGTCCGCGCATGGTGACGTATCGTCATTATATGGTCTTATGGTACGTTTGACATCGATTGTGGGCAAACTACACTTTGTAAACACGGGAGTGCGTTAGTATGCCTTTAACAAGCGGGGTTGTTGTTACAAAACGTGGTTTAAGCTTAACAAGCGGGGTTGTTGTTACAAAACGTGGTTTAAACTTAACAAGCGGGGTTGTTGTTACACAACGTGGTTTAAACTTGACCCCTTCACTGCCACAGTATAACAGCATTTTGGTATTGCTGTGCGCCAGGGCAAATTTCGCTTTCTTCGATAGGTTCACTAATCTGTTCACTGCTCAATCATTTATTGAGATATCTCTTACAGGGTCCCCACTGGTTTTTAGAAACAAAATTCCATGACTTTTCCATGACTTTCCATGAGCCTCAATAACATTTTCCATGACTAGATCCACAGGTCGCCATTTCCGAACACGCAAACTTTTTACGTCTTGTCACTGCCAGTTTTGACACTGGCTTGCTTTGCACTGAATTTGAGTCAGTTTCTACGCTCTCTTCGACAAGCAAGTCAAGCATTTGCTACGCAGTCAGATTATCGGTAATGTTTGCTGGTCCTGTCATTTCACTAAACTGGACCAGCCACTGTTTGTATCCATCTGCACTTTCGTAAATTCCGTTTCGTAACCGTCACTGTGACTTGACGAACTGTCATTTTTTTCACCGCGATACACAGTTCATTGCGAAGATCTTCCTTGGTAATTCGTTCCAATTCCGCATACTTTTTGTTGTCAAGAAACAACTCGAAAGAAAGTTTCAAACTCATCATCCTCCATCTTGCTTGTCGAAGCGCTAAAGTACTTTATCGATGCAAAAACAAAAGCAGAAAACTTCGACGAAACCGACTCAAATGCAGCGCAGACGACACGACGAGATAACGGAAGGAAGTGAGCCTCGCTCTGGCTCAAGTGCCGTTAAAAATACCGTTATTCTTGTATGCAAATACGAACGAGAAGTTGGTCATACGAACAAGCCTTGTGCTGGCGACGCAAATCGCTGCTGGCTGGCAAAGGGAAATGGCTGGGCGACGAAAATAGCCGCTGGCGTGCTAAAGGTTAATTTTTTTTCTTTCTTATTTTTGTTAAATTCCATGACTTTCCATGACTTGAATTGAAATTCCATGACTTTCCAGGCCTGGAAAATTAAAAATCAAATTCCATGACTTTCCAGGTTTTCCATGACCTGTACGAACCCTGCTCTTAGATCTTTGGCATGTGGTTTGCTTACACCCTTGGCTATTATCTGATAACATGATCATTGGACTTTGTTTGTGATTGTTATAGTAAAAATCGATATAATGACCATTTTAGTCAATAATTACAGTTTCCAAACTTTCACACACCCATTGCAGCACGTAAAACCACAGAAAACACAGCTAAAACTGGTGTCAAACATCAGGTACTCACATTACAGCCCATAACAGTATTCTTCTGTGTGGTAATCCATAAATAACTTCTTGTAGAGCTTCCAGAACACTGTATCATTTGAAAACAGGTCTACGAGTTGATGTCCGACTTTCGGCCGCCATTTTGAATCTTATAGATCGAAAAAAACTTCTAAAAATGTTTTTACCACGTGGTACTAACTTATCTGAACGGTCAATGGAAAAGAACTGTGTTTAAACCCCTACAAGAAGTTGGACAGTGGTTAGCTCCCATTTAGTTTTCACAAATGTCCTGAAAAGTGTTGATGTAAATGCCACGTACCTAGTACGTGTATGGGCGTATGACGAACCAAACATGACCACGTATCTAGTACGTGCTGGGCAGTGAAGGGGTTAACAAGCAGGGTTGTTGTTACAGAACGTGGCTTAAACTTAACAAGCGGGGTTGTTGTTACACAACGTGGTTTAAATTTAACAAGCGGGGTTGTTGTTACACAACGTGGTTTAAACTTAACAAGCGGGGTTGTTGTTACAAAACGTGATTTAAACTTAACAAGCGGGGTTGTTGTTACACAACGTGGTTTAAACTTAACAAGCGGGGTTGTTGTTACACAACGTGGTTTAAACTTAACAAGCGGGGTTGTTGTTACAAAACGTGGTTTAAACTTAACAAGCGGGGTTGTTGTTACACAACGTGGCTTAAACTTAACAAGCGGGGTTGTTGTTACAAAACATGGTTTAAACTTAACAAGCGGGGTTGTTGTTACAAAACGTGGCTTAAACTTAACAAGCGGGGTTGTTGTTACAAAACGTGGTTTAAACTTAACAAGCGGGGTTGTTGTTACAAAACGTGGCTTAAACTTAACAAGCGGGGTTGTTGTTACAGAACGTGGCTTAAACTTAACAAGCGGGGTTGTTGTTACACAACGTGGTTTAAATTTAACAAGCGGGGTTGTTGTAACAAAACGCAAAACGAATTGTTTATTGGGTTTTTGCATTAAACGTGGTTTAAACTTAACAAGCGGGGTTGTTGTTACACAACGCAAAACGAATTGTTTATTGGGTTTTTGCATTAAACGTGGTTTAAACTTAACAAGCGGGGTTGTTGTTACAAAACGTGGCTTAAACTTAACAAGCGGGGTTGTTGTTACAAAATGTGGCTTAAACTTAACAAGCGGGGAGAGGACTGGGCGGTGCTGATGTCTGACAGGCAGACAAAAGTTCGTTGACAGGTAAACCTGACGCCGAACTAAACACTTCTGTTGGCTCTGCAACAACGTCGGTAGACGTAATGGTTGCAGAAGATTCGGAACGAACCCGTGCGAGCGACAGTGCATTACCTACTCCGGAAGGGAGCAGCAGAGAAGCCTAACTTGCTATTTGTTTACAATCAGCAGTTAACATGCCCTGAACCTCTGAATAAACGATGACAAAAAGGCAAGAAGATCCTCTTGCTTAACTTGTTTGTTTGTTTGCTTAACGCCCAGCCGATCAGGGCGGTGCTGCTTTGACATTTAACGTGCGCCACACACAAGACAGAAGTCGCAGCACAGGCTTCATGTCTCACCCAGTCACATTATTCTGACACCGGACCAACCAGTCCTAGCACTAACCCCATAATGCCAGACGCCAGGCGGAGCAGCCACTAGATTGCCAATTTTAAAGTCTTAGGTATGACCCGGCCGGGGTTCGAACCCACGACCTCCCGATCACGGGGCGGACGCCTAATTACCACTAGGCCAACCGTGCCGGTCTTGCTTAACTTCATTATGGTTGTAACACCTGTGGTTCTTTCTTTCTTTATTTGGTGTTTAACATCGTTTTCAACCACGAAGGTTATATCGCGACGGGGAAAGGGGGGGAAGATGGGATAGAGCCACTTGTAAATTGTTTCTTGTTCACGAAAGCACTAATCAAAAAATTGCTCCAGGGGCTTGCAACATAGTACAATATATTACCTTCCTGGGAGAATGCAAGTTTCCAGTACAAAGGACTTAACATTTCTTACATACTGCTTGACTAAAATCTTTACAAACATTGACTATATTCTATACAAGAAACACTTAACAAGGGTAAAAGGAGAAATAGAATCCGTTAGTCGTCTCTTACGACATGCTGGAGAGCATCGGGTAAATTCTTCCCCCTAACCTGCGGGGGGTACACCTGTGCTTATTATAACCAAAGCTGAAATGTCAACTGAGGGAGAAGCGGTATCTATCAATAATAGAATAGAATGCTTCGTATCAGGGTAAAGTTCCAAACTAAAGACGGCTTCTCGCTAAGAAAACTTTGAGAACTTTGAGAGCTAAGATTAGTTCGTGGATTAGCGCCAGCTTTAACGGTTTTGCCTGATTGAGAAAAAGGTGAGCAAGTCTGCTTGGCAGAGCTCCTAGTTCTCTCTTTATGTCTAGGTTGTCGGCCATTTTGAAAGTCAAAATGGTGAATAACTGTTACAAAAGACAAGTGGCAAAACTTTCAAAAACGCTAAGAATCTTCTCGTTATACAAAAAAGGAACGCTCTCACCAATTCGTGAAGAAGTGAAGAAGGACGTTGATATGTTACCAAGAGTCAATGGCCTTCCCTGAGAGATAGGCCGATGGCTTAAGAAAAAGCCTGAGCACCTCAAAACACGTCATGCAACGTGGGTTGAAGGAAAAGGAATGAGTGTCACCATTGTATGTCCGGCGCATGCGCAGGACACCGGTAGGGGAGGTAACTACCATGGACCATGCCTTATATGGCATAGAGTTTTGTTCTTAAGAGTACCTCCCCGTGTTACCACGGATGAGTGCTTCAATACCTTAGCAACAAAATGAAGTTATTGCTATCTATGTGAGTTGGGTAAGAATATGTAATTTAATTACTACGTTTAGTCAATGTTTCGAACTCGCAGAATCAAACTTAATGCACTGCATTTTTTTCACCAAGACAATACAGCTTCGTCAACACCCGCGGCAAGAAAATCGCTCACTTTTCATGTGCAAAACGAAGTGAAATTGACGAGCCAGTAAAGCACAGGAGGGTATTGCGCTAAGCAGGAAAGCGAGCTTTTCTGTATTCTTTTTAACTTTCTGAGCTTGTTTTTAATACAAACATATTATATCTAAATGGTCTTTTTTATTAAGAAATGATAGCGATTAAGATGAAATCATTTTTGGATCGACTTCTTAAATTCTAATCGTAGTATTAATTAACCTATTTTTGTTAATTGTGATCACATTTTAAAAGTAAACATGACATATAGATTATACTTTTAGATTCAGAATTTGATGAAGAATACGATGCAATTAATTTTAAATCTGTTTGCGAAAATTTGATTTTTATGACAACTTTAATGAGCAAACTAATTAATTAGTTTTTAAGCCTCAAAGCTGAAATGCAATACCAAAGTCCAGGCTTCGTCGAAGATTACGAAAATTTCAACCAATTTGGTTGAAAATTGAGAGCGTGACAGTGCCGCCTCAACTTTCACAAAAAGCCGGATATGACGTCATCAAAGATGTTTATTAAAAAAATGAAAAAATTATGTAGGGATATCATACTCAGGAACTCTCATGTAAAGTTTCATAAAGATCGGTCCTGTAGTTTTCTCTGAATCGCTCTACACGTACACACACATTATCACAGACACACAGACACCACGACCCTCGTCTGGATTCCCCCTCTATGTTAAAACATTTAGTCAAAACTTGACTAAATGTAAAAAAGGGGCAAATGATTGAGTAGTGGCAACTAATTTTAACTCAAGCCTTCTTTTTTTCTACGAACGAAGGGTTATGTTTTCCTTGTAGAAAAAATACACTTAAAAGAATAGAAAAAGATACTATTTAGAAAAAAACATTCAATTTCAGAAGGAAGAACAGCACAAGCGAATGAAGATGCCAGTTTTCACCTGGAAGGGCAAATAAAATTATGTGAAAACAAGTGGAGTCGGTGGGATCAGTGGTGCAATACCCTGGCTGTGTGTTCCCGTCTTCTGTTCTATTTCTCTCTATTCTTCTTCTCTAAGGACACACTGGCAGTTGAATGTTGTGGCCGGGAGATGGGGTCAGACTCAAAGTAGTGTGGTGGGGTGAGTGTAATTAGAGGCTGACGCTCACTCACTAAATCCCCCCCCTCCCCGCACTGCTCTCACCTGACTTCCTCTCTCATTCACATGCGCTACTGGCTACTGTTTATTTGGACTATCTGTGTTGTCTCAGCATCCTTGTCACGGTCTGTGTGTGTACTCGCGCATGCGTAACACATTAGACACACAGTGTGTTATTCCTCCTGGCAGTATGTGGCTTGAAAATAAACCAGACAGTATTCTTTTCCTTCTGTTCTTTTACAATTAAGGACTTGAAACAAACCATCCTCTACCTCACTTGCCCAATTTCTTCCACACATTCCATGCCACCTGCCACCTGGCACCTTCCTCTTATAATCAAAACAACAACAGCAACAACTCTTAACAACTCACAGATCTAGCTGCTAGTTTGACGATGTCTGTCTCAGTCTTTGGCACAGGCACGGTTGGCGCTCTAACAGACTCAGGTGCCAGGTCAACTGCGACACCATTGGCTGGTCGGCGATCCGGAACATGGGAGTCCCAGATGTTGGTGAAGTCAGTGTCCTGCATGAAGTCCGCCAGGGATTTGCTGACCCGCGACAGAGAGGAGGAGCTGTGACCAGTCACCGCTGAGTGAAGTACCTGTCCACAAAACAGGAAAGGGTTGTGAAAAAGACCAAACAGTCACATTTTTCTTTGTATGCTTTGAGTGTCTGCTGCTGTATTTTTCACTGGTGCTTTCAAGGCAATGGCTTGTGCTTCTCTTGAGAATAGTGGACAAGCATCAGTCTTTGAGCTGGCTTACTTCCAAATCTCAAATCATGCACTTTTTTCTGACCGACGACAACATCCTTTGCTAGATATCTACACATGTCATGTCAAAAACACCTGTAACACTCAACTTACCCTAAAGACTTTGTACATGCAACTCCTCTCTGAGTCACTGGTCTCCATAAGCAGGGGTAGTGGCATTCGCATACACCACTCGGTCATACAGAACATCATCGACACGATCAACTGCCAGCACAAAGTCAGTCATCTCATTTCACTTCTCTGCAGCAGGGAAGAAAAAAACTAAGCCTAACTGGCACTTACTGATCAAAAGTACAAGAAATCGTGTATCATTAAAAATCAATTAAGGATGCAAGTTGCTTGTTAATTTCAATGCTTGTTATTCTCTCAGGTGCCAATAGATTTATTCTGAATAACCCTCACTTAATCTTGTTCCACATGTTGTCAGCAATGATGTCCCTTTGTTTCTCAGACCAATTGTATCATTTAACTACCCTTGGAATGAGGCAGCATTTTTTTTCTTTTTCCCCTCACAATGACCAGGCTCAAAAAGTGGAATCCACTCACTGTCAACTTTGATATTGTTTCTTGTTACAGTTAACAAATTTGTTATTTCAAAGTGTTCACAATTTAATCATTCCAAACTGAATGATTATTTGTGATCTCCCGCATACAGTGAAGTTAAACTCTTGCCCCAGAAGTTGACAACAACAGACTTTTACTGTGAACATTGTTTCTGGTAAACTTCTCAATCAAAAATTTCAATAATACATTTTCATTTGGTTAATATACTTACCCAACTCACATATAAGGCCAAAAAAAAAAAATTGTCTGTTTAGGGTAACCCGACCGACCCTATCGATTTGGCGCCGACCCAAAAACTTTTTTTTGATTTCAAAAAAAAAAAGAAAAAAAAAAGAGGTAAAAATGCTAAAAAGAGACATTTGGCGTTTCTTTCTCTCCCTTTCTCTCTGTTTTATTTATACGTTAGTTTTGAAACATGTATTCATCAAATATAAGAAGTGAATGTTCAGCCAACATAGCATTTACAAAAAAAAAAAAAAAAAAAAAAAAACTTTACCTACCTACCGACCCTACTTTTTTTGGTCATGTTACCCTAAACAGACAATTTTTTTTTTTTGGCCTAAGCATTGACGCAGTTTAGATGCTAAGAGCCTGAAAATATGCTGACCTGTCAAAGGGAAGTAGCCTCAGAAAAAGAGGCTTAGCCGTAACTAGGGCTAGGTCTACCAGAGTTACCTCCCTTAATTACTATTCTGCGCATCCCCCGATATGCTACACGTGTACTCGTCATATAAAAACTATAAAGCGGGGATGAACTATGTGAGTTGGGTAAGTATTATAAATTTATCAAATGAACATTTATTATTGAAATTTTCGATATTCTATATATATATATATATACTAGATGATTACCCGCTTCGCCGGGTACCGGCTTCGCCGGGAAGAAGTAGAGCCAAGTGTGTTGGGTTGCTTCCCTTTGACTGTTAGACGGGTAGCGATTTTCAGACCTTAGCATCTCTGACTACGTCAATGCATGTATGTGATTCGGAGTAAGAATATGTAATTTAATTAGGAGCACGAGTTAGATAAGAAAGCTGGAAAAGTGAAGCAATCGAATCTGAAGAAAGTAGGAGGTATAACTAGGAGAGCAAAGTGAACTTCGTTCTCTTAGGTGTTGTCTCTGAATTGAAGGATCCAGGGAGAATGATCGTATCTCCGAGGTAGAACGTATGAGATAATTTTCTGGGCGTGTTCAAAATAAGCTGTAGTGAAAACTACCTCGATCGATCTGTCTTCCAGTGATAAGAGAGTGGTATCGGTGTGAAGATACCTTAGTCTGTAAATTGTCCCACTAAAATACCTTTAGTTTGATGTGGAGCAAAGTCGTACAGTAGAATAGTCAGACGACGCTGATATTCCATTGACAGTTTCGCGGCCATTTTGGAATTCGCGCACGTGCAGATTGTTGGATCAGTTAAGGCGCTACTAAATTGTTCTCAGACGAACCTTCTGGGTTTGTAAGGTCTTAGGCATACACCGTAAGACTTGAAAAACATCGAAACTCTGTTAGAATTACATGAGACTTAACAGATATGAATGAAGAGTGTAGACCCGAGGGAACCATAATTTGGAACCCTATGTGCTTGTCAAGTTTCACCTGTTTCCTGCCACTTGGGCAGAAGTGGGTGGAAAGCTGAAGTGTGCCTATCGTGCTGAGTGCATAGCGACTGGTTCTGGTTTAAAATTAAGCCAATCGTCGAGATAAACTCACAGACGAATGACCTGCTGCCTTACTAGGGCACAGAGTTGTCTGACTACCATGGTGAAGATCCATGGTGCCAGTGATAGACCGAAAGGGCAATGACCAAAAATTATAGATCTTGAGGCCCCAGCGGAATTGGAGCCCTTCCTGTGTGCAGGATGCATCAGGATATGAAAGTAGGCGTCCTTCAAGTTTACTGAGGTCACCCAGTCTTCTGGGCGGAGGGTATCTCTGACCGAGGCTGGTGTCTCCATCTTGAACCTGATCACTCTCAAAACTTGTTGAGGTGTTATAGGTCCAGGACTGGTCCAGTACCTCCTGAGGCTTTGGGGACCGCTAACAGTCCCCCGTAAAAAAAACTAGAATAGAGTTGTCGAGTACTTCCTTGACTGCCGCCTTCTGGATCAGAGAGGCGATCTCTGTTTGGAGGACAGATTTCGACTCTGGTCTGGTCTGGAACTTGGTAAGGGTGCCTTGGCATCCTGCCAGAGCAGTCTGAACTTCAATCTCCCCACCTCCCAAGAGGGGTGCAGTGGGATCGGGGGCGTGGCTTGCGAGAGCCGCCCCTCTACCTCTACCGAAGGAGGGCTTTTTGTTGGGAGAAGTTTCTCTGGTAGGAGTTTGAGAACGTTTACAGTTGGCTTGCTGACTATGGTTGCTATGCGTTGTCTGTGTGGAAGGGGCAGGCTTAGCTTGTGACGCTTTGCTCTGCTTGGAATGGTTGAGGGAGAAGTTAGAAAAACTCAGAATTCATGGCTGTAACCTTGAAGGCCGTGACCCGTAGAGTGTAAACTGGAACCCCTGTTGGTCTGAATCTGGCTTTGTCAACTTTCTGCCGAGGCAGGGGTAGTTGAAGAGAAGCCAAAGCAGCTTCCGGTTGAGAGACCGGAAAAGGAGGGGTTACACATTTGCCGGAAGCTGTCGTGTCATACCCCTGTCTGGGGAAGAAATAGGCACAATGAATGAAGTTTTGTTTTCATTATCTGTGACATGTACTAGCGTTTTAGCAGTCTTGCTTTGTTACATTTAGTCAAGTTTTGACTAAATGTTTTAACATAGAGGGGGAATCGAGACGAGGGTTGTGGTGTATGTGTGTGTGTGTGTGTCTGTCTGTGCGTGTGTGTGTGTAGAGCTGGACCGATCTTTATGAAATTTGACATGAGAGTTCCTGGGAATGATATCCCCGGACGCATTTTTTCGATAAATACTTTTGATGACGTCATATCCGGCTTTTTGTAAAAGTTGAGGCGGCACTGTCACACCCTCATTTTTTAATCAAATGATTGAAATTTTTGTAAAGGAATCTTCGACGAAGGCCGGACTTCGGTATTGCATTTCAGCTTGGAGGCTTAAAAATTAATTAATGACTTTGGTCATTAAAAATCTGAAAATTGTAATAATTTTTTTTTTATATATAAAACGATCCAAATGTACGTTCATCTTATTCTACATCATTTCCTGATTCCAAAAACATATAAATATGTTATATTTGGATTAAAAACAAGCTCTGAAAATTAAAAATATAAAAATTATGATCAAAATTAAAATTTCCGAAATCGATTTAAAAACAATTTCATCTTATTCCTTGTCGGTTCCTGATTCCAAAAACATATAGATATGATATGTTTGGATTAAAAACACGCTCAGAAAGTTACAAAGAGAGATACAAAAAAGCGTGCTATGCAGCACAGCGAAACCACTACCGCGCTAAACAGGCTCGTCAGTTTCACTCCGTTTTGCACAAGCGGCGGACTACGGTCATTGTGAAAAAATGCAGTGCGTTCAGTTTCATTCTGTGAGTTCCACAGCTTGACTAAATGTAGTAATTTCGCCTTACGCGACTTGTTTCTTCTTAGGCGTGGTAGAGCCTTTGACCTCTACCTGTTTTGTACTTCTGTGTTTGACTTGATCTGAATCAGTCATGCTGAACAATAAATAGCTAGCTGAATGTAGCAAAGAAAAGTTAAGATCGTTTGCTGAATTTCTCTAGCTGACAAGCAAAATGTTAACAACAACAAAAATTGGAAAGCTCTCACCAAATAGGAAAGGGGTTGACAGGTGGGTAACAGGTGCAAAACCTTCCTCAAGGAGGCAAGTGGCCTGATAATACCGGAGCGTTGAAAATTCTAGGTCCTGCTCTCTTCGTTGAAATGTCTAGAATGACAAGTACACATGTAGCATACCAGGGGATGCACGGACACGTACTATGGGAGGTAACTCAGGTAGACCTAGCACTAGTTAGTGTCATTTTTCTGAGGTTACTTCCCTTTGACGGGTAAAGCGTATTTTCATCTAAACTGCATCAATTTTTGTTTGATTGTTTGCTTAACGCCCAGCCGACCACGAAGGGCCATATCAGGGCGGTGCCGCTTTGACATATAACGTGCGCCACACACAAGACAGAAGTCGCAGCACAGGCTTCATGTCTCACCCAGTCACATTATTCTGACACCGGACCAACCAGTCCTAGCACTAACTCCATAATGCCAGAACTGCGTCAATGCTTATATGTAATTTAATAGAGTCTTCACAGAAAACATGACTAAAATCTGCAGGTAAAAAAATATTGCTGAAACACCAGAAAAAGGCATATGTCCTACCCTTTTCTCCTCATCTGACTTGGTGCTATCATGAGATTGGATGACAGATGATATCGTTGTTGCAATGGCCTGTAAAAAGAAGACAATTAGGAAGGTGAGAAAAATGCCCAGTGTTCAGAGAAGGAGAAACAAACAAACACACACACACACACACGAATAAGGAAACTGACACACTTCACAGAATCAAACAAAGCAGCCTTTGACACTCACAGACACACACATGCACTTACGCACGCACCCATGGATGCACACAGACACACACAATTAAAGGAACTGACAAACCTCACATACTGAAACAAAGTAGCCACACTTTTTCACACACACACGCATGCACGCACACACACTCAGGCACACACATACACAGAATTCAACAGCTACTTGCAGAAATGTAGAGGGTACCTCTGTAATTTTCTTGGGCAGGTGCGGATGGTAGTCGAGGAGACGGTCGACATGGTCGCACAGCATCATCAGAATGTCTGTAGCCACTTTGGCCACCTTCTTGTTCACACACTGTAACGACAAACCACAAAGTATCACAAAAGATGTGCATAGTGAATGTTTATTCATTAGAAAGACGCACTTAACTTGTAGTAGGTATTCCAAAGTGATTTTCCAATTTTGAATAACCCATATGAAACTTAGTTAAACAAATAGAGTTTTTCATTCTGAGCACAGGACTACTTTTTTTTTAAGGTGGGCTGGAAAAAAAAATGATGATTTTTTTCCGTATTTTTGGACTCTGAAATTTTTTCGCACATCATTCTTCCGCACATTCAGACATACCTCAAGCACACAAATCAAATCACATGAGTCCAAAAATGAGTTTATGAACACTTTATATACTTTTCAGATTGATAATGCAAAATACATTGACAGGAAATACATCGTAATAGAGATACAGAGCTACAAAAATGGCACAAAATAGCAAAATAAGCCCTCTGCTACTCCCAACAACTGGGCAAGAGCCCATTTTCTAACTCTTTCATCTCTAAATCATACAATGCATTTTCATTGTAATATATTTTCTGGGAAGAGCAGGATATAATATCTAAGCCTAATTTTGTTCAACTCCATCTGACAACTGGTTAATACAATATCCAGACATGGGATTCAGAAAAAGTGATAATTAAGGAAAAAGAAGGTGGGGGTCTGGGGGCCGCAGAAGGCCCCCAGTAGGGTCCAGGGGCGAAGGTTTTTAGTGTTTTAGACACACAAAAATGGCCCTGAAATGCATATTTCAGCTTAATCTTACCCCCCCCCCCCCCCCCCCTTTCTCTTCCTTCCCATGTTTCTCAAATTAATTTTACGCTAAGACTCAAAATAAGGAGGAGAAAGAGAGAGAGAGAGAGAGAGAGAGAGAGAGAGAGAGAGAGAGAGAGAGAGAGAGAGAGAGAGAGAGAGAGAGAGAGAGGCGGGGGGTGGGGGGGGGGTGGTGGCGTGTGACGGTGTGGTTTCAATGTTCTTACCTTGTCGGTGCCAAACGACCCCAGTGACTGATTACCCGACTGGGTTTTCAGGATAGTCAGGTGCTTGTTGCTTTTCAAGTGGCTTTTGAGGGCAGTCTTTCCATTGGAGCCGTAGTTGATAACATTAACATCGTTGCACAAAGTGCACTGAGCTTTTCCCGGCAAGTTGATTTTAGCAAAAGCATCGCCAACTTTCAGTTTCACGTCTTGTGTCTTCTGGCCTTTCTCGTATTTCCAGCTCAATGATACAACTTCATCGAGCCAGTCGAATCTCCAGAGATTTTTCTTGTACTTCTGCTGGTCAATTTCCCGGGCTAGAACGGTTTCGTCTCGCTTTAGCTTCCTCATCATTTTGGCAGGTGGCTCGAAGCGATGTAAAAATGGCGCCGAATCATTCTCATACGGTATGCTTATACTGAATCCCCGATAGCTACGTTGAAACGGTGACTGTAGGAGACAAAGAGCGCGTTCCCATACGGATCGACCAGCAACAGTCTGACCGTTTTAGGAACCAACCGTTCAAGAATAGTATGGAATGGAGCGTCGCGATCAGCGGACCGGCCGAAAAACTTGGGTCTATACCTACATATACCCCAAAATTTTCTCAGCGGATTTGCACGAATCTCAAGAATGATCCCTGGAGCCTAAAAATTTACGGAATTCCGTAAATTTACGGAAGAATCCCATGTCTGAATATCTTTGATAAAAAATGCCAAAAGTGCTGTTTTTTTAAGTCGAGAAAAATGGCGACTAAGTAGTCATTTTTGGTCTGCCATAACTTTCTTGCTTTAAAAGTTACAAAGCTGTTTTTGGTATCCATTTGTTCAGCATTAAAAGCTCTTAATAAGTGATCCACACTTGGATTTCTACATGCTTAATGAAAACATAGCAATGTCTTGAAAAAACAGATATTTTGTACAAAACGTGAATTTTGGCTTCTTCAAAATGTTTTTATCTGGTTCAATGTGTAAGCTAATGCAAGTACCTTATACCAAAATGATCAGTTTTTAATTAACTGTCAGAACAGCAAACAAGACAATGAACGTCCTATCTTCCGTTGAGACTATAACTGTTTTTTATCTGAGGTAAAAAAAAAACACCATAAAAAACATTAAAAAAAATTTTAAAAAATTTTAAATGAAAAAAGTATGTCTTGATTAGCTTACTCTGTCATGCTTGCAAGTTGACTTTGTAAAAGCTCAATTTTCTGCCTCAGTTTTGAAGATTATTGTTGCACAGCAACTTTTTCTGCCGTCAGTGATAAAGCTTCCTCTTTTGAAATGTTTAGTTCTTGCTCAAGAATATTTTTTTAGCACAAGATCTCCTTGGTGGGTAGCTTTGAAATTTGCACTTCTTCTGTAGAGTTTGGAGTTTCTCACTCCTGATAAGCTTTCCTTCACATTTCTGTTCTCTTGCTGTAGTTTCTTGACTAAAACTGGCATGCACTTGTTTGAGAAAAGTCCAGTTTTTCTTTAGCATTAGTCAAATCAGCAAAGTCCTTAGTTTGCCAAGTGGTAGTCAGATTTGCACCACCTACAATATACTCCAAATGTTCAAGCTTTTTTTCTGCCTTTTCTTTCTATTCCTGTAGTATTTTGTGGTATTCCAGCGTAACCATTGTAGCAGCTGAATGTTGAACTTGCAGACTGCTAATGCTATGCTGGTTTTCTTCCCTACTGTCAAGTATTCCTGCTGGTTCAACTGTGCTGTGATTTACTAACTTCTCTTGCTCCTGGTTTGAGCTGCCCAGATTCTTGTTGGAAACACTTCTTCCTTGGCAACTGTTTGACTGCACACTAAATTCATGAACCAAAAACTTCTCAAGTTCTTCAGGGCGCCTATCTTTAACTTTGCTTAAGGTTTTGCACTGCATCAGACTTAGCAATCTGTGATCTAGAACATTTCAATCCCCTCCCCTAACACATTCAACCATTCAGAAGCAAAATCATGTTTTACATGTTCTTTCTTTCTAAATTGTTCAAGTGCAATCACAATCTGGTTTGTCCGTCGGATACCAGTGTTCCTAAAAATTGAGAACATGAATGCACATTTGACCAGTCGATCAATGCCAACATCATCAAGTTCTTTGTTTATCATGTTCACATAAGAGGTCTCTTTCAAGAATGCAGCATCAGCTGAAGAAACAGCAATGTTGTTGAAGGATTTTTCAGTCTTCTGGATCAGTGCCTTCACACGTTCTGGATATGAAGAGTCACAAAGCAGCCGACAGAACCAAACAGATACCTGCACACAAACACATAATATACACTGCTTACTTTTGTTCTTAGCTACACAGAGAGAGAGAGAGAGAGAGAGAGAGAGAGAGAGAGAGAGAGAGAGAGAGAGAGAGAGAGGGAGGGAGAGAGAGTGAGAGAGAGTGAGAGAGAGAGAGAGGAGAGAGAGAGGAGAGAGAGAGAGAGAGAGAGAGAGAGAGAGAGAGAGAGAATTGAATTGAATTGAATTGAACTTTATTTTACAAGGATTTAGATTTAAGGCTACGCCTTTTCTTACAATCTGTCCTTGGGACGCATAGACACACAATTATATAATAAAAAAAAATAATAAAAAAAAATAAAATTAAAAATTAAAAAGTTAAAAAGTTAACCAACAAAAGGAGGTCAGAAAACGTGATAATAAAGATGACGATGATGATGATGATGACGATAATGATGATGATAATGATGATGATGATGATAAAGATGAGGCATGAAGAGAGAGAGAGAGAGAGAGAGAGAGAGAGAGAGAGAGAGAGAGAGAGAGAGAGAGAGAGAGAGAGAGAGAGAGAGAGAGAGAGAGAGAGAGATGGATGGATGCTGAAGATAAAACTTCTTTTTTTTCCATATGAATGCTTACTTCACTGTATGGCCTTGCTACCAGAAAATCAGTCCCCGGAGCTTAAGTTAAAGCTTGTTTGAACACCTGCCATCAAGTTAGTCAGGAACTGAGGAAGACTTGGTCTTCTCCCTCTGCCAGTCATTAAAAATGTCTCCTTCAGTTTCTGGAACCAGGGCGGGGATGTCGGGGCTGAAAATATTAAAAAAAGGCAGAAAAACTATTCACATGACTATGTACACGTTGTAGGCTATACATACATTCTTGCGTTATGAAACACTGATGCTTTATGGACAGATATGATCAATATGAAAATAATCAGAACGAGAGAGAGAGAGAGAGAGAGAGAGAGAGAGAGAGAGAGAGAGAGAGAGAGAGAGAGAGAGAGAGAGAAAGAGAGAGAGAGAGAGAGAGAGAGTGTGAGTGTGCGTGTGTGTGTGTATTGTGTATTCATTTTTATTTTTGTTTTTTTCCACTTGTAGAAAACGATATTTCCTTGTCTACTGGCGCCCCGCACGTGCCAGCTGAGCGTCAAACTAAGCGGACGCCAATTTACTTGGTATCACAGGTCCGCAATAATACTACTTTCTCGTGTACAATTATTTTGAGCAGGAAAGCTGGCATTGAGGCGATTGTTGTGCATACGTGTATGATCCTATGTAGCTTAGTGTACGTAACCAAAAGTACAGTAAATCAGCCCGAATACTTTATACACTATCAGCATCAAGATGTTTGTCAAATCCTCTCTCTCTCTCTCTCTCTCACACACACACACACACACACACACACACAGACACATACATACACACTTACACACACATACACACACACTCTCTCTCTCTCTTCTCTCCCCCCCCCCCCCCTCTCCCCGTATATGGGTCAGAGAAGAATCTCCGTAATCGCAGAATGCTCAAGTTTCAATACACCGCTTTGATTTCGATCTGTTTTTACTTCCAATTTCAAATTATTCAATGAAAGCAAGCCTAATATGAGAAACGCATCGTTGGTAATCTGATGAGGCAAATTTGAAAAACAACAGTTTTCTTCTGGGAAAATGATTACAAGTTGAAAACAACAATCTCAGCAAAATTGACAACGGCGGATCCTATGAAGAAACCTGACACCCACAAAATACAATATTTTGACATTTTTAAACAGAAGAAAATGAAGTAGAAAACAAGAAAGACCAACTCTTAGTGACTCCCTAAGTGAATTTAAGCACTTTTTGTCAAAAAACGATTTAAGTCCGCCGTGTGAAGTGAACACAATATGATTGTATGGTGGTACAGCAGTCCCTCTCATGAACGGACACCCTTGGGCCATAGCAAAACTGTCCGTACATTGCAGGTGTCCGGTCACGGGAGGGGTGACCACACCACCCCCTCCCCCATACACTCACACAGAGACACACAAACAACAGGATGAGTCAGGCTATGCTAATCACTTCTTGTGGCTACTAAACAATAACAATAAACTCCTAATACTTCTTTAAACGTTCTGTAAAAATTATTTGTATGAAAAGTGTTGAAAAGAAGAGATAAAATAAATCCTCAAGGCAGTGAACACACTCACCATGCACTGACATACGAAAGCAGCCTCACAAACACAGCACAGAGGAGCGTGAGCAGATGCTTTGCAAGAATAAGCTTGAAAACCAGTTTGAATAAATAGCAGCAGATAGAGCTGCATGTCATAATTTATCATGTAATTTCTTTTCTTCTTGTCTGGCTTTATTGACTGCATGCCGATCATGCGGCATGGCAGTGACTTTTCACTCTTCAGTCGGAAATACACTGTACATAACACAGCTCCCACTCTCCCTCACTAATGCCTACCCCAAGCCGTGACAACTGATGCTTGGAAATTGTGTGGAAGAGTACACCTCTCTATTTCTCTCCAATGCTCTTCCTGCTGACATGCAGTGACACCGGACACCCCACAGAGTTTAGCCAGCTACCCCTCCACCCCCCACCCCCCCTCCCTCTCTCTGGCCCTCCAGCCATGTTCTGTTTGGGGCTGTGGCCAGAGAGGACAGCTGCACTGTTCACTCAGAGCAAAACCAGTTGACTGTGTCGTAACTTTTGACAAAGCAAGACAACTGAATGGTTCACAGATTAGGCAACCGACTCACTGGTCAAGGCTGAGGGGAAACAAGAGTATCTTGTCAATGAAAGAGGTTACACACAGACACAGGATGCTGAGAACTGTGGCCGGTTTTTCACTCTATTTCGTTCAGGACCTTTCATCAACTGTGGTTTCTGTTGTTTACGTCCAACAGACAAGAATAAAGAGCTCAGTGCAGTTTCATGTTGGCATCTTCGCATGTACTCCACTCCTGACCAAAACTACCCCCCTCCTGATGGGTACACGTGCACTCAAGTTATCAGTGACTGTCATCACGCCATTGCGGCTGTGATCTTGGTACCAAGAGCCGGACTGCTCTGTTATCGATTTTGTTGTGGTGAAAATTTGACGATGGTCTGTCCGTACATTGGAGGTATGACCTGCTGTTGGGACCGAAAATGAGTGTCCGCGTCCACGTTTTGCAGGTGTCCGTTTAAGGGGGGGCAAATATAGAAGGGAAACACTCCGTGCCGAGCAAATGTGTCCGTACATGTCAGGTGTCCGCTCACGCCGGGGGCCGTACATTGCAGGGACTGCTGTATGTGATGTTTTATGCTCAGATGACACAAAAACGTACTTGATGAAAATTAAGCCATTAAATTTATGATGATTACACGCATGTATATGTCTCACCAACGCATACTCCAACAACACATACATACTCAAAGGAAAGTTAAAAATAAATAAATAAATAAAATAAAAATTGTGCATGAAAAGTTTAATGTCCATTGCGAGTCAACCACATTTTCAAGGAATTTTGTTACAACAGTGAAATAAAAAAAGAAGTGAACACAATAATTAGAAAAGAAAACGGAATTATTTGACGTAAAAAAAGAGAAGTTGTTTGCACATCGTAAAATGTAAACAAGGAGATAAGGGAGATCACCCAGAAGACAACTATCGAGCACGCATGCAAAAAAGCTAATTTCTAGTAATTCTCTTTGTTAATGATTCAAATCAATGAACAGATTGTTAAAATTGTGTTTCAAGACTTTATTCCTTGAGTCATAATGCTTTATTTTTCTCACTGTAAAAATACAGCGTGCCGAGAAGTTCACTACTCCCACCTTCACAAACACTGTACTTCGTCTGCTATCAACTCGGTTCGTCAATCCCCGTGTTTTTTTAAATAAGCAAATATATCTTAAAGAATTGAAAGATAACACATTGTAAGGCATATATGCTTACCTTCTAGACAATCTGGATCGAATGGTTCGTCAAATTTTTGGTGCAAAATCGAACTTTCACGACCGTGACGTGCCATCGCCAAACGCCGCCATTACACGGCGTACTCGACAACGAGAAAAACGGGTCGCCTCGTTTTTGGTCCTCGCGGAAGCAAGCCGTTGGTTGCATCAGTATGAAAATAGACCAGGTGAAAGTTCAAACTCCGACCTTGCCATTCGCATGCATAAAAGCGGATATTGTTCGTTCTGAGATGGCAAAATTTTCGAGCAAAGTTTTAAACTAGATAATATTACTCTTAAACGGAAGCCAATCAAATAATATTGATATCGTCGGAAAGCTTAATCTTTCCTCTTTATGACTCTTTAGAAGCGGGTTGTTGCTAATTTTAATGGCTTATCTCCGCGAGCGGAGTTTTCCCGGTTGGGGTCAAAACAACACAGCGAAAACTTCGTTCTGACGTCAGAAAAGCACAACTTTGCAACCATTTTCACACGCGTATTTCAAATGTTAGATTTTGAATCTAATACTTCATTTTTGTATTAAAGTAACTATGAAGAATCAATTATCATCTTGGTGTATTCTTTTTATTCATTTCATCTCATTCCGGCGAGTTTGAACAAGTTAAAAACCAGTGAAAAATCACACTCGGCGTCACTTTTCGCCACCCGCGAAGAGCACTTTGGAATACCTACTTGTAGGCTGCTTATTCTACTCAGAAAATAGAGCTTGACAGTTTAATGCAAATTATGCTTGTTTCCCTATTTCACTTTACTTACCGTATTTTTGGGACTATAAGACGCTTCGTTATAAAGGGCACAGCCCCTACTTTTAAGGTAAAATTGAAAAAAATCCACACAATAAATGCTTCCGGTGTATTGGCCGCACATCAAAGGAAGAATACAGAGTGAATATAGTTTTGCTCCCGATGTGCATGTGCCGTGAGATCAAAGGCAGGTGCATTGTAATAGCTGGTTGGCCTGGTGACCTCTGGTCAATGACCCATACTTGTCAGCTGAGACCAGCTGCCTGCCCCAAATTACAGACACTGACCTATCTTACCCGGGGTCAATGACCGAGTTTTACATGTGAGACCTTATAGCTACTCCTTTGATGTTTGAGAGAAAACTCTGCCAGGGTGATAGTAGTAGAACCATGCCTATCATAAGTATGTTTCTTTGGAAAGCGATGTGGGTACATGTGTACTCGTCTTTAGCCTTATGTGTTTAGCCTTACATAAGGCGATACCGGTCAATTGGGCGCAGGGGTTCAAGTTGAGGACAAAAGTTGCGCCTTTTAGTCCAGTACTTTTTCTTCCAGTGGCAAAGCGAAAGTGACAGAGTGCAAAAAGACTTATTTCAAACATAGAACAGATGAAAAACAGGCCCCACCCCCCAGACCAACACCTAATCCATCCCTCCTGAACCAAACATACTACATGTAGTTGAACTACATGTACATTTTTATAGAACAGATGAAAAACGCTCCCTGAAGCTGCATGAAGCTTGTTTTGCAAGTTGCAGTCAAAAAATCAAAATCTAGAATCAGAAAAATATATCTTATCTTCTCCAGTTTACCCTTCAGAAAAAGTACACTTTAGCACATATGGGAAACCTCAAGGCGCATTTTAGGCACAACCAAGATTTCTGTAATTGAAGAAGCTTCCACAAGAAGCAGAAATACACTGTTAACTAGAAAGTGTTTCACCGTTTGCATCACTGAGTTTTGTTGTGATCTCGCATGGAAACAATCATCCACCTTACACATCTTGAGTTTTTTTTGTTAGCAATTTGCAGTCAAAAAATCAAATTCTAGAACAAGACAAATGTCTCTTATCTTGTTCAGTTTACCCTTCTATCAAAGTTGACTTTCCACGTGAGCCATACAGTCACAGTAGGCACTCCATGCGATGGAGTCGCCAACTGATGTTGACACCTCGGCTTCGAGTTTCGTTTTGCTGATTAACTGTTGTGGTAATGCTCCCTGCAAGCCAGTTGAAGTTGCCATTTGTTTTATATCCAATGCACGAGCTTTCTCTGCAGACACAGGATGTCTCAAATGGTTCAGTTTGGGAATTTTCAGTCAGTCTTCGCTAGCTTACAAAAGTGGTCTTTACATAAGGGATTGGTACTTTAATTGTCTTGATGACCCAAGCATTTTGAAGATGGCAAGCGGTATGGGAACGAGCCATTTGAGAATAGTCTGCAAGATTGACAGATCAAAAAGTTGTCACAAATGTACATATACCCCTAACAAATTTCTCCCCAGATTTAGACGTTTCATGAAAATGACCTCTGGCGCTTCCAAAAAGTCGGATTCCCGCCAAAAGTCAGAAGATTCCCATGTCTGAACACTAGCAATTGACGCTTCCTTCCACTATGCCATCTGAGTGTGGGCTTTGTGCAGGCGATTTTGGGATGCATTTTTTTCTTTTTTCTTAGACAAATGTATTTGATGACGTCATATCCTGCTTTTTGTAAAAGTTGAGGCCGCACTGTCACGCCCTCATTTTTCAACCAAAGTGATTGAAATTTTCGTCAAGCAATCTTTGACGAAGTCCGGACTATGGGATTGCATTTCAGCTTTGAGGCTTAAAAATTAGTTAATTAGTTTGCTCATTAAAGTTGTCATTAAAATCAATTTTTCGCAAACATTTTAAATGGATCGCATCATATTCTTCAAATTCTGAATCTAAAAATATATACATATGTCATGTTTACTCTTAAAATGCGACCACAATTAACGAAAATAGGTTAATTAGTACTATGACTAAAATTTAAGAAGATCCAAAAATGATTTCATCTATTCTTTATCATTTCCTGATTCCAAAAAATATAGATATAGTATGTTGTATTTGAAAAAAAAAAGCCCTGAAAGTTAAAGAAAATACAGAAAAGCTCGCTTTCCTGCTTGGCGCAATACGCTACCGCTATTCTGGCTTGTCAATTTCACCTCGTTTTGCACATGAAAATCTTTAAAAACCTAAAAGGAATGTGCAAACCCTGCATATGAGCCTGTGCCAGAACGTGCTCTATGTTACCCAAGTCAAGTTTCAGCATCCATATCTTGCTACGTTTGCAGGCATTCACAATATTTTTTTCATGTTTCCGAGAAGACATACACTCTTCAAAAAAAGTTAAGGATCGGTTGAAAAAACGGATCTAATTATAAAAAATTGCCAACAAATTAAACATCGACATAATAATTAAAAGATTAATGTGTTTGAATTAACAAATGAACAATGATTCTTGACCTAGAATTTTGTTTGGCAGGCAGAGTTATTTCCCTTTGTGGGACTTCTCAAAAGCTTCTGCATTTTGGAAGAAAAAGGTGTTTTTTGTAGCCCCATGAAATTTGCGGAACGCATGCCAGGGCAAAAGGTTGTGATGAACATCGCTCACCAGCTTGTGTTTAAAGGTTGACACGCTGACACAATTATGAACAGTAGCAACATGCCCCCACGAAGAACTTTCTTTATTTCTTTATTTGGTGTTTAATGTCGTTTTCAGCCACGAGGGTTATATCGCGACGGGGAAAGGGGGGAGATGGGATAGAGCCACTTGTCAATTGTTTCTTGTTCACAAAAGCACTAATCAAAAATTTGCTCCAGGGGCTTGCAACGTAGTACAATATATTACCTTACTGGGAGAATGCAAGTTTCCAGTACAAAGGACTTAACATTTCTTACATACTGCTTGACTAAAATCTGTACAAAAATTGACTATATTCTATACAAGAAACACTTAACAAGGGTAAAAGGAGAAACAGAATCCGTTAGTCGCCTCTTACGACATGCTGGGGAGCATCGGGTAAATTCTTCCCCCTAACCCGCGGGGGGGCCCCACGAAGAAAACTGAGCGATTTGGATAGAGGAAGGGCAATAGGATGGCTACAAGACGGTGTTGCTGCCAGGCAAGTGGCCCAGAGGCTTGCAGTGGCTCCCTCTGTCATCATCAGACTAAAACAGAGATTCCACGCAACTGGAAGAGTGCAGGAGCGACAACGTTCTGGTCGGCCCAGAGTCACCACACAAAGAGAGGATCGCTTCATTCAGAGGCAGGCCATGCAACAAAGAATGGCTACGGCAAACAACATTAGGCAACGCCTACAACCGACCACCAACACTGTTGTTAGTGGTCAGACGATCCGAAACCGCTTACACAACTTTGGCTTGTGTGCAAGGCGTCCAGTCCGAGGAACAACCCTGACTGCTCATCACCGAGCAGCTCGCCAAGCCTGGTGCACTCAACATGTGAGGTGGCAACGTCAGCAGTGGGCTCAGGTGTTGTTTACAGATGAGTCCCGCTTTTGCTTGGAACCTGCTGATGGTCGCATCCGAGTGTGGAGGCGTCGCGGAGAGCGCTTCGCAGAAGGCGCTGTTCTGGAACTACAGCGTTTTGGCGGAGGCTCTGTGATGGTCTGGGGAGGGATCAGCACATGTCTAAGGACACCTCTGTACCATGTAGTGGGCAACTTGACCGGTGTCCGCTACTAGAATGAGATCCTACAACCCTTGGTCGTTCCAGCCCTCCAAGCGATCGGCCCTCGTGCGATTCTTCAGGATGACAACGCACCTCCCCATCGCTCTGCAGCTACAACCTTTGGTCGTTCCAGCCCTCCAAGCGATCGGCCCTCGTGCGATTCTTCAGGATGACAACGCACCTCCCCATCGCTCTGCAGCTGTAAACACCTTCATCCAGCAGGCTAGGGTCAACAGGATGCTTTGGCCAGCCAACAGCCCGGACCTGAACCCCATAGAGCACATGTGGGACGAGCTTTGTCGTTGGGTACAGCAACATCACCCTCCTCCTGCCAATCTGGGTCAACTGCTGCAATGGCTCCAGCTGGAGTGGAATGGAGTTCCCAGAGCATTCATATGCAACCTGATCCACTCCATGCGCCAACGATGTGTTGAATGCCTGACACACAACGGAGGGCACACCAGACCTGTCAACCTGTACGGTTTTCCCGTATTTTGTATGGGATTAACTCAAATTTTGGTGTGTACGGCGTACAACGCCTAGCTGTACGGGTAAACCAAATTGTACGGGAATTGTACGGGAAAATTCAAAACCCGAACAAAGATTCGAAACCGATCATCAGATTCGTTTCTGTTTAGCAGACGACAACAACTAACAGAAAAAGACTGTAACTGAGCTTGTGCGCATGCGCAGAAGGTATCATAGAGGGCGCTGTGGCCCAATCCGCTACTTCCGTGTCGCGAGATTTGGTCTTTGTTTTCACAACTTACTTCAGCGACAGACAACGATTCGCGTCACTTTTCGTGCTACAACTGAAGATGGAGAGGCCAGCGAAGAAAAGAAAGAAAGCCGAACATGGTCAGCACATGTCGGAGTGGGAGAAAACGTACTTTGGTGTCGTGCGATCATCGGACAAGGGAAAGGAGTACAGTTTGTGCGTGCCATGTGGCTCGCACATCAAAGTGAAAGTTGCTGCTTCTGGTCACCACGACTTGAAGCAGCATTTTGAAACGGCGGTACACAAACAATCATTGATTCGTTCGAAACAGTTCAAGCCTGTGAACCAACATTTCCAGAAACGAGACAGCCGCCTTCCAACGGAAGAAGATGTGACGCAAGCCAATGCCATGAAACCATTACCACAGTCAATCTGCTTGCCACGGCAAAGTCAGCTACTGCTACCTACAACAAGTGTCATGCTTGAAGTGATCTAGTGAGACTGGACTGTGATTTTTCCTGGTGAACCGTAGTACAAAGTAGTTGTGTGGGTGTGACTGTGTTATACATTTAAGCTTAAAGTGATCTGGAAAGATTGGACTGTGATTTTTCCTGAACAGTAGTACAAAGTAGTTATGTGGGTGTGACTGTTATACATTTAAGCTCAAAGTGATCTGGTGAGACTGGACTGTGATTTTTCCTGGTGGACAGTAGTAGTTGTGTGAGTGTGACTGTGTTATAAATCTAAGCTTAAAGTGATCAGGTGAGACTGGACTGTGATTTTTCCTGGTCAGTGGACAGTAGTAGTTGTGTGGGTGCGTTTTACAGTAGTTGTATGTATTTATTAATGCTAAATCAGATGTGTTTTATGAATACAAAATAAATGTTGAGTATTTACCAGCTGGTCTTTCTTCTTTTTTATGTCGTGCGAGTGAATTGCGAGTCTTGCGTGTGAACTCAGGTTTGCATGTGTTCATTTTTTGGGAGTGTGTAAGGGATTGTTGCCCTGATTACAGTTTTTAATCATATTAGTACAGGTTGGCCTTGGAAGGGGTTGACAGGTCTGGCACACACGTTATTGACACTGATTCACATTGTTGTGAATTCCATTTTCGAGGGTTGTCACGTTTGACACACTCAAGCTAAATTGTCGCTGCCGCGATCAATCTTTCCTTTGTTTGACATTACTCCTTGGTTGTTCAATTATATAAGAATAAGAACCGCGGCAGTGTGTTGAAACTGATGTAAAATTGTAGCCAAAAGCGTCAGTTTTCACGATGAAACTTGACTCACTCATTCAACTTGGGGACAACTGCACTACGGACTGTCCACAGAGTTGAGTAATTTAGGACACGTACTCCACTACTCACCTTCAAACTTCACTGACAGGATTCTGAGAATTTATTGATTCAAACGAACGCCGCGTGGTTGTATATCGCGTCATTCGGTCACGGATCGGGGAAAACCAAGAACAATTCCAGATTTCAAAAACCGCCATTGTTAGCTAGACCGAAAATGTTACACACGCTTTGCATACGTACATCGCAAAATGACATGACGTCACCACAACTTTCGGTTTTGGTTCGATGATCGGATTGCTTTCATAACGTTTCTGTAACTTTGCCTGTTTAAAAGGTAGGAGTTCCTGCACAGTTCTTTGCTAAATGAAACAGACATCTGGCCAATGACCTTTATCTATTCAAAATAAAGTACAGTCGCGAATATGTCAACAGGGGAAATAACGCTTGCGGAGAATGGAGCCTATTTGAGCAGACGACATCGCAGTTGCGATGTGCTCGTCAACTGTTTGCTCAATTTCCAAAACAATATCAAGGTTTGCACAGTTTTGAACTTCTTCTTGGGAATAAGAAAGTCGCATTTGACCATGATTTGTCAGTCGTATGTCGGGTTAAGGAGGTAGTCGTAGTACAGAGGATGTAAACAGAGTAAAAAGGATCGGTCATGAAATTTAAAGTCCTAACTTAGAGGAAGTCGTAATAAGGAAGGTCATAATAGGGAGGCTCTACTGATTTAGTGATACTTTCCATTCATTTATGTACACAAAATCGAAAATTTCAATAGTAAATTTTCATTTGATTAATAACCTTACCCAATTCTCATAAATGCATTGACTTCAATCTCACATGCTAGATGTCGAAACACTACTCAAATTACCTGCCCTTGTAAGGGCGGTAACCAAGCTAAACAAGAAGGGCAAAGCCCATACGACTCACATGCTTGACCTTGACCTTTACATAGCAATGACATCATACACTAAGAACTGCTTTACACATTTTTCCTACCAAAATACATGTGACCTTGACCTTGTCAAGGTCATCCAAGGTCATGCAACACAAAGCTGTTAATTCAAGACATAGGAAGTACAATGGTGCTTATTGGCTCTTTCTACCATGAGATATGGTCACTTTTAGTGGTTCACTACCTTATTTTGGTCACATTTCATAAGGGTCAAAGTGACCTTGACCTTGATCATATGTGACCAAATGTGTCTCATGATGAAAGCATAACATGTGCCCCACATAATTTTTAAGTTTGAAACAGTTATCTTCCATAGTTCAGGGTCAAGGTCACTTCAAAATATGTATACAATCCAACTTTGAAGAGCTCCTGTGACCTTGACCTTGAAGCAAGGTAAACCAAACTGGTATCAAAAGATGGGGCTTACTTTGCCCTATATATCATATTTAGGTGAGGTATTGAATCTCAAAAACTTCAGAGAAAATGGGAAAAATGGGAAAAATAGCTGTTTTTTAGACAACATTTATGGCCCCTGTGACCTTGACCTTGAAGCAAGGTCAAGATGCTATGTATGTTTTTTGGGGCCTTGTCATCATACACCATCTTGCCAAATTTGGTACTGATAGACTGAATAGTGTCCAAGAAATATCCAACGTTAAAGTTTTTCGGACGGACGGACGTCCGGACGGACGGACGGACGGACGACTCGGGTGAGTACATAGACTCACTTTTGCTTCGCATGTGAGTCAAAAAACAGACGCCATAGCTGTTGCTATGACGTGCCCATACTTGGTTACCCATAATACCCCGCACGCCACATGGGCGCCGGCATCCAGAATAATCATTTGAGACTCTCAAAATCCCTCAGGAAATTAAGTAGCGGGGAAGGTTGGGAGGGTATTAACTATGAGAATTGAGTAAGTATATTAATCAAATGAAAATTTACTATTGAAATTTTCGATTAAATGACATATTCTTACCGCAATTCTCATAAATGCAGATTCCTCCTAAAGGCGGAGGGAACTTACTTATGCCCCTGAGAGAACCTGTCCTGCTGCGAGGGCAAGGAACTGGCCCCGTCAAGTCGACTGCAGGAGATGTCCCGGAGGTAAAATGTAATGAACACGTCATCAGACCTCCAATAAGCTGTTTGCATAACCTCGCCTAGGAAACCAGGGCCCGTATGCTTATGGGGGAAGTTCGCGACAACTCCCGAAGTTTTGAGTGACATCGGAAGTACTTGCCTCACTTTCGTATGCATGGGCCGGAAAAAGGGTTTACTTCGAAGCAAAGCGAGGGAGTAACTCAGGGTATTTTGCGACTACTTCTAAAGTTTTGAGCGACATCGGAAGTACATCCTCACTTTCGCATGCATGGGACGAAAAAAGAGTTTACTTTGGAAGCTAACGAGGAAGTAAATGAGGGTAAATGTACTACAGCCAGACCCAGTAGTAAACACGCTACTTCCACAGTTTCTCAGTGCAAAAAGGCAGGGCTTTTCTTCAGTTTTTCATATCAAACCAAGCTGACGCAAATGAAAGTCCCAAAGAGAAAAAATAGAAGGAAAAGTCGTATCTTGTGCATGCATTTCGTGCAAATTTCCCTGAATACAAACCTGAGTTGCCAGCTTTGACTTTTGTTTGTTCTGGGTTATTGGCCACCACTCTTTCATTCCTGCTTATACGAGGGGGTTACTGTGTGTGTGTGTGTGTGTGTGTGTGTGTGTGTTTGTGTACGTGGAGGTGTGTGTGTGTGTGTGTGAGGGTTGAGTGTAAGTTTCTGCTGTTGTTTTTGTCATTGCTTTATGTGTGTGTGTGTGTGTGTGTGTGTGTGTGTGTGTGTGTGTGTGTGTGTTCGAGTGTTGAAGCGTAAGTTTCTGTTATTTTTTTTGTCATTGCTTTGTGTGTGTGTGTGTGTGTGTGTGTGTGTGTGTGTGTGTGTGTGTGTTTGTATGTATTTGTGCGAGTGCCTGCCTGCCTGTGTGTGCGTGCGTGCGGGTAAAATTGTGCGTCTGTTCCTTCATACGTTTGTTTGTGTGTGCGTGCGCGTGTGTGTGTGTGTGTGTGTGTGTGTGTGTGTGTGTGTGTGTGTGTGTGTGTGTGTGTGCACGTGCGTGCGTGCATGTGTAGTTGTGCGTCTGTTTATTCATTCGTTTGTTTGCATGCACGCGCGCACATGTGTGTGGGGGGGGAGGGGGGTGTGTGTGTGTGTGTGTGTGTGTGTGTGTGTGTGTGTGTGTGTGTGTGCATGCCTGTGCGTGTATCTGTTTGTATGTATTTGTGCGAGTGCCTGCCTGCCTGTGTGTGCGTGCGTGCGGGTATAATTGTGCGTTTGTTTGCGTGCGTGTGTGTGCGTGTTTGTGTGTTTGTGTGTGTGTGTGTGTGCGTGTGTTCGATGGTGTGTGTGTGTGTGTGTGTGTGTGTGTGTGTGTGTGTGTGTGTGTGTGTGTGTGTGCACCCCCATCCCCCCTTACCACACACTATTATGAGCTGAGTATTTGTGCCTCGATATTTTATTGATGTTCTTACGTTTTATGTTGTTTATTATGATTCACCACACCCGAGTTTCTCGTAATTGAGATAATACAGTGTTCTATGTCTATGTCTATGTCTAACACACATGCACACACGCGCGTAGGCTAAACAAATCCAATCTTGACTTTCAACTTTATATAAACATTATAATTATCCTGTTCACAATTAACGAGGACAAACAAAATTTACAAATACCAAAGTACAACAATTTATCTTGACGCCTATTGTTCTTCAATACAGACTAGCGTAAAGGCGTTCAAACCAGTGCCCAACAAAAAGAGAAACATCAATAAGAAGAGTCAGGTGGCAATCCAGGAGCTGAAACAGATGGTGGATGAAAGAAAAATCCGGATTGTGCCTGCTGATAAAGGTGGAGCGGTTGTGGTTCAAGATTGCTCTGACTATACCAAGGAAGCAATGCGTCAACTCAATGATCCTACTACCTATGAAACACTATCCTCAGACCCGACAAAAAACATTGCGAAAAAATCCAATGACTTTCTGACTGATCTCAAGAACCAAGGACACATTGACAGTAATACATATAAGTGGGGATTGCTGGACACTGAAAACATAAAATGCCATACTTTTTATCATTTGCCCAAAGTGCACAAGAGACTTGACAATCCTCCGGGACGTCCGATTGTTTCAGGCATTGGAGGTCCCACTGAACACCTGTCCAAGCTAGTGGACCACTGGCTTCAGCCAATTATTCACCAGCTTCCCTCCTTTGTGAAGGATACAACACACTTTCTCAAAATTGTAGAAGAGTGGAAAGAAACCTATGAGCCTTTGCCTGAGGATGTACTCATTGTCACTATTGATGTGGTTGGGCTGTACACTAACATTCCTCATGAGGAAGTGGGTCCTGCTATACAGGCAGCATTGAACCAGTACGACGCAGCACCTCAGTCACCACCGCTTGATCTACTGGTCCCGATCATTGAACATGTCCTCCAAAACAACGTGTTCCAGTTTGACGGCGAAATCTACAAACAGAAGTTCGGGACAGCAATGGGAACACCTATGGCACCCACAATAGCTAACATTTTCATGGCCTGGATAGAGGAAAGAATTTTGAAAAACTCACCATGGACCATCCACAACACATGTTGGAAAAGATTCATTGATGATGTGGCGATGCTGTGGTTTCACGGAGAAGAACAACTGAACCTGTTTCTGAAGTGGATTAACACGCTGCACCCATCCATAAAGTTCACAGCCAACTACGGTGCACGCAACATCCCATACCTGGACGTGAACCTCAGCATCGCCGACAACTCCATCGTCACCGATCTTCACACCAAACCCACAGATGCCAACATGTGTCTGCCATTCAATAGCTGCCATCCAAGACATTGTACAAGGTCCATCCCCTACAGCCAGTGCCTGCGGATCAGACGAATCTGCTCTTCTGAAGAAAATTTCCAAAAGAGATCACAAGAACTGAAAGAAAAGCTCTCAAAAAGAGGCTATCCGAAGCCTTTATTGGAAGAAGCCATCAAAAAAGTAGCAGCGATACCCAGAAAAAACACACTAAACTACAAAGAACGACAACAGACAGACCGTGTGCCCATCATCATTACCCACAACCCTGCAAACCCACCTCTGTCCCAGTGGCTCAAAGACTATTTGCCCATCCTACACTCAAGCAGCAGAATGCAAAAAGCAGTCCCCCAGCCGCCAATAGTAGGTGAACGTAACTGTAGAAATCTCAGGCGTATTCTAATGCCCAGCAAAATGCCATCAAAACAGCAGAACCTGCAACAACCCGATGATCACCAGCACCAGCAACAACAACCTGGTGACCTACAACAGCAGCAGCAGCAACATGAGGATCCACAGCAGAAGCAACATGAGGATCCACAGCAGCAGCAGCAACAAGAACCTAATTGGTCACGGCTCAGAAATGGCGTCGAACTCCACCCTTGCCCCATTCAAACGCCCCACACGCTCAGTTATGGTTTATTCTACCTTTGAAAGTACTGACACGGGGTGCAGATATGAATACAGTTACTATTCTGGTAGAAACCGAAAGGTTTGATGACTTTGTTTTCGAGCAAGGCGCAATAGTAGAGTGAATTTACGTCGATTTTTGGGCCGGAAGTTGGGACACTTTTTTACTTGGTGTCGAAACGTCGTATTTGTGCGTACTACACACACTGCTTGGATAAGAACTTGATGGAGAGGGAAAGAGAAGGTGTTAGTTATTGTTTACATACTGCACGATAACCAGTACCTCACCCCAACAGTCGGCTGAGATCAAGTTTAGATCCAACGGTGAGTATGTTACTTTTCGTGTTTGGAGTCACGTAGGCAGTTTTAGCTTTTGCCGCGCTTTTAATAATGATGACAGACGTTGAACTAAGCGATAAACTTGGACAAGAAAGAACAATCTACTACTTAAAACAAAAAATATGCACAAACACAGAAGACAAAGCAATGAAAATAAGTCTTAAGTTCGTTGTTGTGTACTTTCGTGTTACCGCGAAAAGTAACAACGTAAATCAAAGTTGTTTATCGACATGTTCCTGACTTCCAACGATGGAAACAACTGTTCTATCGTCTGCTACAAAGTTGCATTGACTGTCTCGAACTCAGAACTCAGTGTGGCATGGAGGAGATGGACGTAAACGGCCAAGGTAAAAACCACTGGTTTTTCGTTGTATGTAACGTACTCACCTGCAGTTTGAAACACTGTTATTTTCACTAAATAACAACTTACTTCCTTTTTTTTTCATCTGAAAGTTAGAAGTGTTATTGTGATTTGTTTTGATAAAATTTGCATTTTTTAGGACAAAGATTTTTCTTTATTTTGATTTTTAAAGACATATGTTTGAGACGATTCAACCAATTTCCCAAGTTATTCAGCGTTCATGTCATTGCATGTGTTTTTTCTGGCCTTTTCTATAGTCTTTCCATACAGTTCACCTTGTGCTTTGTTTTCATGCCAATTTAATGAAATAAATTACAGGAAAAAGAAATATATGTTTTTTTACATTGAGTGCGTTACTCACACCACTCGCACATCGTGAGAGGTAACACACTCCAATCGTTTGTAGAGTTATCTTGAAAATTATTTAAATCTTGCTGGAACAAAGTAAGGAATGAATCAAGTAAACAGAAAATGATGTCTGCGTTTATTGTTTTGAATTAGAGTGGTTTTTTTTAGGAACAGTGTTGAGTGTGTTACTCACACCACTCGCACATCGTGAGAGGTAACACACTCCAATCGTTTGTAGAGTTATCTTGAAAATTATTTAAATCTTGCTGGAACAAAGTAAGGAATGAATCAAGTAAACAGAAAATGATGTCTGCGTTTATTGTTTGAATTAGAGGTTTTTTTTTAGGAACAGTGTTGAGTGTGTTACTCACACCACTCGCACTTCGTGAGAGGTAACACACTCCAATAGTTTGTACAGTTATCTTGAAAATTATTTAAATCTTGCTGGAACAAAGTAAGGAATGAATCAAGTAAACAGAAACTGATGTCTGCGTTTATTGTTTTGAATTAGACGATTTAGAGGTGTTTTTTTTAGGAACAGTGTTGAGTGTGTTACTCACACCACTCGCACATCGTGAGAGGTAACACACTCCAATCGTTTGTAGAGTTATCTTGAAAATTAATTAAATCTTGCTGGAACAAAGTAAGGAATGAATCAAGTAAACAGAAAATGATGTCTGCGTTTATTGTTTTGAATTAGAGTGGGTTTTTTTAGGAACAGTGTTGAGTGTGTTACTCACACCACTCGCACATCGTGAGAGGTAACACACTCCAATAGTTTGTACAGTTATCTTGAAAATTATTTAAATCTTGCTGGAACAAAGTAAGGAATGAATCAAGTAAACAGAAAAGGATGTCTGCGTTTATTGTTTTGAATTAGAGTGTTTTTTTGACTCACATGCGAAGCAAAAGTGAGTATGTACTCACCCGAGTCGTCCGTCCGTCCGTCCGGAAAACTTTAACGTTGGATATTTCTTGGACACTATTCAGTCTATCAGTACCAAATTTGGCAAGATGGTGTATGATGACAAGGCCCCAAAAAACATACATAGCATCTTGACCTTGCTTCAAGGTCAAGGTCGCAGGGGCCATAAATGTTGTCTAAAAAACAGCTATTTTTCACATTTTTCCCATTTTCTCTGAAGTTTTTGAGATTCAATACCTCACCTATATATGATATATAGGGCAAAGTAAGCCCCATCTTTTGATACCAGTTTGGTTTACCTTGCCTCAAGGTCAAGGTCACAGGAGCTCTTCAAAGTTGGATTGTATACATATTTTGAAGTGACCTTGACCCTGAACTATGGAAGATAACTGTTTCAAACTTAAAAGCACATGTTATGCTTTCCTCATGAGACACATTTGGTCACATATGATCAAGGTCAAGGTCACTTTGACCCTTATGAAATGTGACCAAAATAAGGTAGTGAACCACTAAAAGTGACCATATCTCATGGTAGAAAGAGCCAATAAGCACCATTGTACTTCCTATGTCTTGAATTAACAGCTTTGTGTTGCATGACCTTGGATGACCTTGACCTTGAGTCAAGGTCACATGTATTTTGGTAGGAAAAATGTGTAAAGCAGTTCTTAGTGTATGATGTCATTGCTAGGTTTAGTTATTTGACCTTGACCCTGAAGGTCAAGGTCATGTAAAGGTCAAGGTCAAGCATGTGAGTCGTATGGGCTTTGCCCTTCTTGTTACAATTTACTTTGAAGGATTGGTAATTTTCAGTTCTTTGAGTACTTGTTTGATCGTTGTTTTGTTTATTGGTGTTCATGTAACACACACACTTGCCTAGGGTACCGAGATATGCAGATTATTGCTGTCGGAATGTGTCAACAATAGTTTCAATAGTTGTGTAGCAACCATGGTGTCATTCTTATAATTAATTTCACAATTAACTGAATGCACTGAATATGAACAACGTTTTGTTCATGTTATGACAGTGTTTTGTAACACACTCATTGGCGAATAAACAGCATTTTCCTTGATAACTTCAAAATCCGCCTTCAACCTAAGATTTTTTTGTTGGGTTTATCAAGTTTTTTTGTACAGTGTATTGTTTTCATTACCAAGTGGATGGATATATGCTTTATACCTTACAAAATAATGTGAAGTAAGACTTTTTTGGTGAAATGTAACACACTCAGTGTTAAAAGTGAGAAAATCTTCTCTGTATTGTGAATTGGAGCATGGTAGAAGTCATAAGACATCATTGTCAGGTTGTTATGGTTTTGCTCTTTCATTTTTCATTCTTTTGCATGCATTTTTCATGTGAATATCTTGACAGTGTCCTAAAGTTTGATTTTTTTGGTGAAATGTAACACACTCATTGGAAACTTTTAGGAATGACTTGACAGATAACTGATAATGGGAATAACGGGTCCGGTATCATTGATGCATTTCAACTCTTTACTATTATGTACTTGTTTCTCTTCCCATTACATGTATTTCTAAGGTTGTGTGTGTAAAATAAATAGGAATTTAGCAGTTTTGAATGTCTGTGTTGTGAGACACAGAAAGTTGATTTTTGTTTGAATACATTTTCACATCTTGTTCTGATTTGATTTTTTTTGCAGACTGTCCGTATGAAGTGTGTGGAACTAAGAATTGATTGACTGCTGAAACAGTAATCTTTTCAGTTCTTTGAGTACTTGTTTGATCGTTGTTTTGTTTATTGGTGTTCATGTAACATACACACATTCCTAGGGTACCTAGATATGGAGATTATTGCTGTCGGGGAATGCCACTTTTCACAAATGAAGATCAAGGTAGATACTAACTAATGCAGTTAACTTTTATTGTGTAATAGGTTTACTGTTAACTGTATATTAGAAAACAATGTGTGACACGGTGTTATGTAACACACTCCAGTTAAAATTTAAAATGCAATTCATTCCGCAGTAATTGATGAAAATACATTGTTACTGCCCAGACACAACTAAACACATAAACAGTTTTGCTGGACCCCAAAATGGAAAGTAATCCAAGAGTTTGTATTTGTGACTCAAGTGTCCCACAAATTCGACACCTTTTCTGAGCCATGACCAATTACCAACATCAACAAGAACCTGATGAACAACAGCAGCAGCAGCAAGAACCTGATGACCAACAGCAGCAGCAACAAGACTCTGATGAGTTACAGCAGCAGCAACAAAAACCTGATGACCAACAGCAGCAGCAACAAGAACCTGATGACCAACAGCAGCAGCAGAGACATGAAGATCAACCGCAGCAGTGTGGTGTGTCTTCGTCTTTTGTGGGTGCTCCTTGCGTGGGGCGCGCCTCTTCACAATGCACTAGTAGCAACAATGGTGTTCACCAGAAGCCCTTTCACCAGCAAAATGGATGCTATAGGTGCAGTGGGAGGAGGTGTGTGTTGTGCGGGGGGCACTTGCAGGAGACGAGGACATTCCACAGTGTTGTTAATAGAGGTACACACAATATCAGAACTTTCATGTCCTGTGACACAACCAACTTGGTTTACCTAATTGACTGTGGCAAATGCAAAAAATGTCAGTATGTCGGCGAAACTGGACAGACACTTAAAAAACGTTTCTATGGCCACAGGCACAACATCAAACACTACAAAGATCATGCAGGACACACGGACAGTACATCAAAATATACACGAGAAGATACAATGGTCGCTAAACATTTTAATCTCCCTGGACATACACTAGCAGACATGCAATGCACAGCCATAGAAAAAATCCATGCAGAAGACATTGCTTTGAGAAAAAGAAGAGAAAGGTTCTGGAGACATCAGCTGCAGACCAATTTCCCTGACGGACTTAATGTGTTTGACTAATTGACTGTTGCTACCCTCTGTATTTGTTATTACGAGGCTGTTCGCGGATATAATGTTTGGATATTCTTCTATAATTATCCCTTTGTTGTTCGCAGCAGAGTACACAACGTCTTTTGACGCTATCAACAAGATAAACAGTGTCCTATGGCTATAAACTTATCAGCCTTGTAACATGTTAGCTCCCTGGATCGCATTCAACACCTGGAAGTATGTGTGTGTGTGCGTGTGGGAGTGAGTGTGCTCAAGTGTATGTGCTTGCAAACATATGACGTTTTACCTTTACTGCTTACTTTAGAGAGAGAGAGAGAGAGAGAGAGAGAGAGAGAGAGAGAGAGAGAGAGAGAGAGAGAGAGAGAGAGAGAGAGAGAGAGAGAGAGAGAGAGAGAGAGAGAGAGAGAGAGAGAGAGAGAGAACAATAGCAAATTTGCACGTGTTTTATCTATTTTTAGAATGACGTCATTTGTATTCTTACGTAATTTCCTTTCTGTTTTTACGTCATCGTTTGTTTTGATTCCATTACATGATTACTGAAGAAGGAGTTTTCACTCCGAAATATTTATTTCATTTTGGTGTTTGGGTGTTATTTTTTATTCTTTAACAATTTATCTTTTGTAAAAATTCGGACACACATTTCCCCAATTAATATGAAAGTCACTGAACTTATCTTCTTTTCACTCCACCTTATATCTTGATTCCCCAAACACTGATTGATTTCTGCCTTTTCAAATTTACCAGTGACCCAAACATTCGCTCGATCTAACCAACCTATTTTGTCCAAAACAGTTTTACTGATACACAATCATTAAAAAAAAGAAGAGGTTTAACATAACCGACTTCGCTACCACATAAACAAAAAATGTTTTATTCTCCCCAACATTCTGGTCAACAAAATCATTATTATAGACAGTCTATCAATTTCAAGACAATCATCACAGCTTTGAACCGACCCTTTCGTTCAACCAGGCAGAAGCAACAACTATAGTAAAAGCTACAGCGCGATCAACGTTCGCCCATTTACGAACTCGCGATGAGATTTCTTTCCTCTGGTCACCAAGCCTACCGTTTACAAACGCATGCGCACTAATTGGGATTCCCCCAATTTCCTCGACCTTGACCTCAGAACTCTCGAAGCCACTACTTCGGCTTTCAATTTAGCTCTTGCATACCGAGTAGCTGGCAACTTTGCTTCCGAAGTTCCCACTTTCAATGTTAATTTGCAGGGTCTCTCACTTGACATTATTATACGACGATATCGCTTCTTAAGGGTCATTACCCATCCAAAAGAAACCTCCAACGCATACTACAATTGCAGGACATTCCTGTTTTTAAGGCAGCTCATTGGGAAATGAGCTCAGACAGAATATCGAAGACGTGAAATGCGTCAATCGAGCAACTGTCGTAACTTGGCTACAATGAGACGGTCGGCTACCTTGCACCATAAACACGAACTGTGACGTTCTTGTTTAATTTAGGTGAAATGCTTGAAACAGAGTGGCTCAAAAGCGACAGTTCGATCAGATACTAACCGAAAACAACGAGCTCGAGTCATTCGGCGAAGGTGGCGTGCTTTCAAACCATCACGACTAAATAACTCATATTACATCTTATCATCACGCATATTTCACACGAGTTGCATGCTGCAGTGGTTACGGATTCGGAAATTCGATCCGGCGCTCTGGGTTTAAATGCCGCTGGGAGCAAAAAATGTTTTAATTATTTTTTTTTATTAATCTTTTTCTTTATAGGCCTAAATTGCATTCAGGCTGCAACACGCGGTTTTTGTCTCTGTGTTCATTTTTTTTTAATTGCGTAAAGAAACTGTCCTATGCTTTCACAAAAAATCCAATCTTGACTTTCAACTGTACATTAATATAAAAAGCAGGAAAAAAGAACAGAAAAAAAGATCAATAAAGATGGATGCTCCCCGATAACAACAAAAATAAAAAAAAAAAGAAAAGAAGAAGCTGCCTGCCAACTGAGATAAAAATGAACAAGTCGCGTAAGGCGAAAATACAACATTTAGTCAAGTAGCTGTCGAACTCACAGAATGAAACTGAACGCAATGCCATTTTTCAGCAAGACCGTATACTCGTAGCATCGTCAGTCCACCGCTCATGGCAAAGGCAGTGAAATTGACAAGAAGAGCGGGGTAGTAGTTGCGCTAAGAAGGATAGCACGCTTTTCTGTACCTCTCTTTGTTTTAACTTTCTGAGCGTGTTTTAAATCCAAACATATCATATCTATATGTTTTTGGAATCAGGAACCGACAAGGAATAAGATGAAAGTGTTTTTAAATTGATTTCGACAATTTAATTTTGATAATAATTTTTATATATTTAATTTTCAGAGCTTGTTTTTAATCCAAATATAACATATTTATATGTTTTTGGAATCAGCAAATGATGGAGAATAAGATGAACGTAAATTTGGATAGTTTTATAAATTTTTATTTTTTTTTTACAATTTTCAGATTTTTAATGACCAAAGTCATTAATTAATTTTTAAGCCACCAAGCTGAAATGCAATACCGAAGTCCGGGCTTCGTCGAAGATTACTTGACCAAAATTTCAACCAATTTGGTTGAAAAATGAGGGCGTGACAGTGCCGCCTCAACTTTCACGAAAAGCCGGATATGACGTCATCAAAGACATTTATCAAAAAAATGAAAAAAACGTTCGGGGATTTCATACCCAGGAACTCTCATGTCAAATTTCATAAAGATCGGTCCAGTAGTTTAGTCTGAATCGCTCTACACACACACACACACACACACACACACACGCACATACACCACGACCCTCGTCTCGATTCCCCCCTCTACGTTAAAACATTTAGTCAAAACTTGACTAAATGTAAAAAAAAGGAGAAAAAAAGTTCAACATAATCATTTATTTTTCTCCATAACATTCAGGTCAACAAAGTCATTGTCATAGCTAGGCAGTCATTCGATTCCAAGACAATCATCACAGGTTTGAACCGACCCTTGCGTTTAACCATTCAAAAAACAACAGCAATAACGCTGTTAGTACTACAGCGCGCACAACGTTCGCCCTTTTGAACTCGCGATGAGACTTGTTTCTTCTGGTCGCCAAGCTTACCGTTAACAAATGCATGTACTAGTTGGGATTCCCCCAATTTTCGCGACCTTGATCGAGTACTCTCGAAGTCAACACAACGGCGTTCATGCATAGGGAACAGTTAGAAAGTTAACTTCGGGAGTTCCCACTTTCAAAAGAGGCCTCTACTTCCAGTGTTTCTGACTTCCAGTTCATGCATACGGGCCCAGAACGCAACACAGCAAGAGAAGAAGCCCAGGCTCTGGACTCATGAACCCGTGCAGAGGACAGAGGGAGGACTGAACTCATAGGCCTGTCCTATGAGAGTCGCAAACGCCTCCTGTGAGAGCTAATTTAAAGATGTCTTTCACGTTTAGTGTTAAGAGATAAGAACAGGAGCTTTTGGCTCTTAGCTCCAATTGACTCGCCCGGAGCGAGAATCCTCCCGAGAGGAGGGACGTGAATCCCGGAGGAGATTGACCAGGTTTCTGATTGTTGGCAAGGAAATCAGGCCAAAAATGCAGTGAAACGGAACCATTAAGTTCAAAGGCTACATCCCCCAGCAACCCCGAGAGCGCATGGGTCTCGCTGCCCCTGAGGGCTGTGGCCAGGAGTAAGAGGAACAAAGTCTTACGCGTTAAGTTTAGCAAACTAGCCAGACGTAAAGGCGCAAATGCCGAAGAACGCAAAAAATTTCAAACCCCAAAACAAATCCCAAGCAGGGTCAGGGGTACGCCTTTTAACCTCTTGCAACGAGGACTTTGATCACGCCCACGATTGCGCCATGAACATCGATAGAGAGGCCAATTTGTTTCAAGGTAGCTGAGATCGCCAAACGCCTGACCCTCAGAGAAGAGGCCGAGCTGCCCGGAGCCGATAAGAAAAAGAGGTGATTAGCCACCTGGATTGAGCGGGGCGCTAAGGCGTTTAACCCATGCTCTAAACACCACTTGGCCCAAGAAGACCAATGGGAGGCATACACTGAGGAAGTGGAGGACCTATGTGCTTTCTGCACTCAGTCCAGCGTCAGAACGGAAGCACCCGAGTTCTGTAACGCTGTCAGCCCAACCTCCAGCCCTGTAGGCAGAAGGTCTGGGAACCTATGCTTCACTGGCCACATGGGAGCTGTCAGTAGAAGAGCCAGCCGTTCCGGCTCGGCTTTCCTCACGACTCCGCTGAGCAGAGGAAGGGGGCAAAATCGTAGGCCTGAGGGCCTGTCCACGAGCTCTCCATGGCGTTGCTGTGCCAAGCCTTTGAGTCCAGGAAAGGGGACCCGAAAATTGGCAGCCTCTTGGTAAACTTGGTAGCAAAGAGGTCTATCATAGGCTTTTCCCCTGAACCCACAGGCGCTGAAGAGCCCCTTGTGTGATGGTCCAATCCGTGTGCAAAACCTGAGAGGTCCTGCTGAGCGAGTCGGCCAGAGTATTGAGCCTGCCGGGGAGATATTTCGCTGAGATGTTGACTTGGTGTGAGTGGCACCAAATCAGAATCTCGCAAGCTCTGTCTGACAGGGAGCGAGATCTTGCTCCTCCCTGCTCGTGGACATAGGCAGCAACGGTAGTATTGTCCGTACCGGACATGCCTGCCTATGGCCAGAGAGAAAAGCTAGGAGACTGAGAGCTACTGCTCCTAACTCCAGGCGATTGATATGCCAAAGGAGTTGTGTCTGCGTCCACAGCCCCAAGACTGTGACTGCCAATGTGGGATCCTCATCCGAACAGAGACGCATCCGTGAAGAGGTCTAAGTCCGGAGGGGGCAATACCAGGGGAACCCCCTGAGCGATCCAATCGAATTCCAGCCACCGACTCGTCGTGTGACGGAACCAACCCTGGAGGAGGACACTCTTGTCCCAGTCCTGTGAGGCCGGGTCCCAAAGAGACTTGAGGGAAGACTGAAAAAGGTCTCTTTAAAACCCTCCCTTGAGGGACCAGCATGGCCATCGATTCCATCTGACCGAGGATCGAGGCTAAGACCTCGCAGAGGTCTGCTGTCGTGCCGGCGTGGCAGTGATAAGAGCCTGAAGCCTCTCCATTCTCTCCTGTGAAGGACGAACCTTCCAAGAGACAGTGTCGAACGACATGTCCAGGTAGATAGAACTCTGACAGCTCGGATTTTGCCTGGTTTACTGAGAAACCCAGGCAAAAAGCCTGGTTCAACACGATCTGTATGTGCAGCTGGCAAGCTGATTGACTCTGATTCAAGATCAACCAGTCGTTGAGGTATGCCCAGAGACGAATACCTCTCTGTCTGATCAGAACACACAACTGACTGCCCACCATGGTAAACACCCATGGAGCCAGAGCCCTGAAATGAAAAACCTGGTGACCCCAGCGGAAACGGAGCCACTTCCTGTCTGCAGGACGCATAAGGATGTGAAAATAGGAGTCCCTTAAATCCACCGAGGTCACCCTGTCGCCCGGGCGAAGGGCCTCTCTGACCAAGGCCGGGGTCTCCATCCGGAACTATATCTTCATGAGGAACGTGTTGAAGATGTCAGTTAGGATCACCTTCAAAATCACAGTATTTTCCGCAAAGTTGCTTAAACGCTGATTTCTCAAAAATTGTGTACAAAGTTATCTTTCTACAACCTGATTTACAAACAAGAAACACTACTGTTTCCAGTGGTAGGCTTTGCAACATCTAATAATCTATTTCACTTTCCTCGGGTATGTCGACCCACTTTTTAGCACCACCTTTTAGCACAGGCTCATATACACAAACAAGAAAACAAAAAAGATCACTATTGTTGCGAATTCCTGGCATTTCAGGAGGACAAAAAAAGAAGTCACACAGAATGGCATCTTCTTCTTCCAAATTCTGCAGGGGCCATCTCATTTAAATTAAACAAGAAAAAGTCATCTGTACTTATAGATCTATACTTACCATGAGCGCCCCCAGTAGCACATTGATGGCCTCTTTCATTTTGGGATGCTGTGAGTTGTGAAGGAGTTCCCCGTACAGGAAGATGCCAATGCTGCTGACTGCAATACACCTGAAACACACCACCTTCATGTCAAACTTTAATCCCCCACCACTCCCTCATCAATCCTCTGGACATAATATATGCCAAAGATTTTGGAAACAAAGGGAAGTAAGCGCTCTAAATATAGTGAGAGTCTCCTTCAACGCTCATGCTATTTTCTTTTTCAGACTCTGTTCATAACATGATTCAGTACAGTCAGATTGATAAATAAAATGCGCCAGAGGATGGCAAAAATGGCCGAGATTTAAGACGTCAGCCTTCCGTGTGGAAGATTCAAGGTACGAATCCCAGAGTTTTCTGATCTCCCACATCAATTTATGTCTAGACCTGCTAGTGCCTTGTCCAAGAGTACTTCCGGTCAAACCAAAAGCTGAAACCAGATCGCGTCAGCAGTTCAAACGAGTTTCACGAACATCGCCACAAGTAAGCCAATACCATTTTTTTGTTGGGGATTGACCGCACAATATTTTTTTAATTGACGGACCTCTGTCAATTGACGGGCTAGTTTCACCCATGTGGTTCTATACAGAATGTTGTCAATTAAAGCAGGTTAATTGGCTTAAAGAGAACTGCAGAGCTTTATGCAAGATGTATAAATAGATTCCTATTTTCTGCAAGGATTAGATGTGCAGTATTTTCAGGGGTGCAGGTGGGTTTCAAATCTTCAAAAACATCATGGTGTTTAAATTCAGGGGAGGTAATCATCATTTTCCTGTGGTCTTTCTTTCTTTATTTGGTGTTTAACGTCGTTTTCAACCACGAAGGTTATATCGCGACGGGGAAAGGGGGGAGATGGGATAGAGCCACTTGTCAATTGTTTCTTGTTCACAAAAGCACTAATCAAAAATTTGCTCCAGGGGCTTGCAACGTAGTACAATGTATTACCTTACTGGGAGAATGCAAGTTTCCAGTACAAAGGACTTAACATTTCTTACATACTGCTTGACTAAAATCTTTACAAAAATTGACTATATTCTATACAAGAAACACTTAACAAGGGTAAAAAGAGAAACAGAATCCGTCAGTCGCCTCTTACGACATGCTGGGGAGCATCGGGTAAATTCTTCCCCCTAACCCGCGGGGGGTTTCCTGTCGTCTGCTAGAGATCAACCAGTATTGCAAAAATGAAGCAGCAGGCTCTGTTTGTTCCCAAATAGGCTGCAAGCACGTTTTAACAGTGATCTTTTGAGCAGACATGCTTTTTTTAGCAACTTTTATTGCTACTGACTGTGGGCTGGGACAAATAAATTAGGGAATGAAAGAAACTTTGAAAGGATACATTAACTACTGCTACCATGCACTGGGGGCAGTTTACCAAGTCTTCTTTCATGATCAATCACAGTGTACAGTACCCGGCGAAAGAAATGCAACTCATTCGCGCCAACTGTTGCAAGTGATTTTTCATCATTTTCAAATTGTCGTAAAATATGAACCAGATAAGGTACATCAAAAAGAAAAACAGATTCGTGGAGGATATTTTACTGGCTCTAGGATTAATGCATAGTATTTAATCATTTTTGTTTTTTACTTTTTGATAAATTGTGTTATGCAGGGAAGGGGTCAAGCGAGTCGTGATTGCAGGCAAACGTGTCACTTCAACACGCTACAAAAATCGTAAAAATGCATATTTTTTAACAAGATAAAGACACTTGTGGAGGCCATTCATTTCTTACGGCAGCCAAGCCCCTCTAAGAAAATGCACATTAACTCTTACCAGTTCGCTCCCTTGCCCATCGTAAGCAAGCTTACGATGCCCCCCCTGTAGTTTTCCACTGACCAATTATCTAATTATATATATATTTTTTTTTTTTTTTTATACATTGGATGGGTCGGACAGTGGATAAACTCATATTTAAGACACACTTTATGACTGAAACAAGCTGGGTTTTTGTTATAAGTTAGTTATAGAAATGCATTATTAGGCACAAAAAAAAAAAAGTTTGTTAACGGTAACATAGGCCAACAACAAGAAGGGCAAAGCCCATACGACTCACATGCTTTACACATTTTTCCTACCAAAATACATGTGACCTTGACCCAAGGTCAAGGTCATCCAAGGTCATGCAACACAAAGCTGTTAATTCAAGACATAGGAAGTACAATGGTGCTTATTGGCTCTTTCTACCATGAGATATGGTCACTTTTAGTGGTTCACTACCTTATTTTGGTCACATTTCATAAGGGTCAAAGTGACCTTGACCTTGATCATATGTGACCAAATGTGTCTCATGATGAAAGCATAACATGTGCCCCACATAATTTTTAAGTTTGAAACAGTTATCTTCCATAGTTCAGGGTCAAGGCCACTTCAAAATATGTATACAATCCAACTTTGAAGAGCTCCTGTGACCTTGACCTTGAAGCAAGGTAAACCAAACTGGTATCAAAAGACGGGGCTTACTTTGCCCTATATATCATATATAGGTGAGGTATTGAATCTCAAAAACTTCAGAGAAAATGTGAAAAATGTGAAAAATAGCTGTTTTTTAGGCAACATTTATGGCCCCTGCGACCTTGACCTTGAAGCAAGGTCAAGATGCTATGTATGTTTTTTGGGGCCTTGTCATCATACACCATCTTGCCAAATTTGGTACTGATAGACTGAATAGTGTCCAAGAAATATCCAACGTTAAAGTTTTCCGGACGGACGGACGTCCGGACGGACGGACGGACGGACGGACGGACGGACGACTCGGGTGAGTACATAGACTCACTTTTGCTTCGCATGTGAGTCAAAAATAGGGTCGGTAGGTCGGGACTTTTTTTTATTATTTTTTTTATTTCCCCAAAACATATTTTTAAGTTATTTTGCCAAAAAACAAAGCCCCTTTTTTTTTTTTTCAAATTTTTTTTTTTTTCAAATTTTTTTTTTTCAAAGTGTCAGTTTAGAGGAACGATAAATTGTTTTTAAACTGAAGCGATGGTATTTAGGACTGGACAAGGATGGTGAGGAAGGGGGAAGGAATGGAGATAGCGGATGTGGGCGGGGCCTAGAAGTAAGGAGGGAGGGGGGAGGGTGTTGTAGTGGAGGTTTTGGCGCCAAACTTTCTGGCAAGGGAGTGCCAGAGGATACACGCTCTTGCATTAGCGGCAAAGCAGCGGCAGCAGCAGCAGCAGCATTGAAGTGCGCGCGTCGGAAATTGAACATTATTTGATGATCATGTCCGAAATAGAACAATGGTGTAAGGAGTCAAACCTTCCTTCAGCGGTGACCAGCGTCCTCGTCAAAGAGGGGTTCGATTCGTTGGCGGCCCTCAAATGTGTCGAGCCGGAGGATTTGGACTCCATGAGTGCCAACATAAAAAGGGGGCATCTTGCCCTGCTTCGGGCAGGGATTAAAACCCTGCAAGCAAAAGATGGGGGAGGCCCCATGAGCAACGACACCGCCAGAGGTGCCAGTGGTTTGGCGGAATTGTTGGGGCGACTCAACATGGACGGTTCGCCAGTGACGCCGGCAAGACCCAAAGGTGAGGGATTAAAAATCATCGATTTTGTTTCATCCTCGTTGGCTGTGGAGGAGGAGGTGTCTCTGGGCGGAGGGGTGACAATCAAGTTACCCAATACAAAGCCGAAGTTAGATCGGGTGTCACCCTCCGCCTGGATTGTGGCAAATGCCAGAATCATGGCCACACTCCTGTCTCGGGATAAAGACTTTGATGTAGCGGCCTATCTACGCTACACAGAGATGGTGGGGGAGTTAGGCTGCCGTTTCACCTGGCAGTCTGTGCTCATCTTCGACGACGAATATCGACAGCGTCAGGCGGCCGACAAATTGTCCTGGGGGACCGAAGCACCACACCTGGCGACAGTTGTGCTTCGGGAGCGGGCTACGCCAACCATCAAGAAGTCTGGCGGCAACGGCGGAGCCAGTGGCGCGCACCGACAGCGACCGACAGGACCCGGGGGCAAAGAGGTGTGCCTGCAGTACAACAAGGGGTCATGCGCCTATGGTCCACGTTGTATCTACGAGCACGCGTGCAGCAGCTGCGGCAAGGACCATCCCACAACCCAGCACTCAGCGAACCCTGGCAGCCACCCCCTGATATAGGATCCAGCACAGCAAATTGTCTCTACGGCCAAGGTAGGCCCCAACCACTCTAGTCCTTATGCAGCACAGAACCCTGACAATTGTAACTTTCTCTGTGGTAGTTCTTCCATTAGCGCAAAACTTCATATTTGGCAAAATGAGCTGGTAGATGATAGCGATAAGACCTTTTTGTTGGATGGCATAGAACACGGTTTTCGCATTATTGCAAGAGGCAGTGTAGTAACACCAGTAGAACATAAGAACCACAAATCAGCGATACAGCATAAAGTAGCAGTGGAGCAGGAACTCATAGATCAGATAAATAAAGGAAACTACGTTATTGCTTCAAAGAAGCCTACCATTGTTAGTGCCTTGGCAGCTATACCAAAAAACGATAAAGAAATCAGACTCATTCACGATGGCAGCAGACGGCTTTTTTTTTTTTTTTTTTACCAAATGCCAAACAAAAGTCTAGGGTCGCGCGAAAAAATAGGGTCAGTCAGGATATTTAAAGGACCCTTGCGACCTTGACCTTGAAGCAAGGTCAACCAAACTGGTGTCCAAAGATAGGGCTTACATTGCCCTGTATAGCATACATAGCTAAGGTTGCCATTCTCGATAACTTCAGAAAAAAATGCGAAAATGTGAAAAATGGTCGTTTTTAAGACAACAATTACGGCCCCTGTGACCTTGAACTTGAAGTGAGGTCAAGTTGCCGCACATGTTTTTTGAGATCTTGTAACCATACACCATCAGGCCACATCAGGCGTTGATAGACTTAATAGTGTCCAAGAAATATCCAACGTTAAAGTTTTCTGGACGGACGCCGGGACGGACGGACGGACGGACGACTCGGGTGAGTACATAGACTCACTTTTGCTTCGCATGTGAGTCAAAAATGGATGCCCAGTTCAGTCGTGCTATTTATAAGTTTGTCACGCGATTTGTTTTAGCATAGGGGGGTAAGAAAGAGGGATAATGTGTGTTTTTTAATGGTTTTTTTGTGTTTTCTTTTCCACTGCTTTTTTAAAAGTTATTTTTTAACAGAAAGTATTATAAATAATGTTATAACCAAACAAGGTGTAAAACCTATGAATTAGCTGAAATATTGTTAACATTGTACGCAGAAATAAGGAGACAGTTCAAAGAAAAAAACAAGCAAATCACGCATTCACTCACAGCATCCTGACTTAAATGAAACAAAACTGTGACACTCACCAAATGATGTCCAGGTAATCCATATTGAATATAAGTCACATTTTCACAACAAAGTACCAACTGTACACCTATAAACATTTCATATTTTCCAGCCAGCCATTGTTATCAGTGCTGCCACGCCCCCTTGCACCAACACGATTCCGAGATGTGCGTCTAGCAGTACCCGCACCCCGTGTAGTTTGCCGACTCGTACTAGCAACAACAGGACTGTTTCTTCCTCACTATCACTGCTATTATCGCTTTCTTGAGGCGAAAACGACACGTCGGAATCATGATCTACAGGATCCTCAAGATCCAACATCCGGAGAATCTCCTCCCGTGACAAGGCCGTCTTCGATTCATTTTTTTTTTCTCGAAAAAACCACGCAAATCTGCACTAATTTGATCAGGGCGGAAGAGGAAACCACGTGTATCAAGGGAAACAACTCAATTTATTGCAATCTTCAAAAACCGGGAAGCAATCACGAGTCGTGTACCTTGTATGACTATTACTGAAAAATTCACTTCCTGTCCAAGGGCGTGTCAGCGCTGCTACTGATTTATTCACCTCCCGTCGCGAAAGTGTTAAGTGACACGTTTGCCTGCAATCACGACTCGCTTGACCCCTACCCTGTATAACACAATTTATCAAAAAGTAAAAAACAAGAATGATTAAATACTATGCACTAATCCTAGAGTCAGTAAAATATCCTCCACGAATCTGTTTTTCTTTTTGATGTAGGTCCTTATCTGGTTCATATTTTACGACAATTTGAAAATGATGAAAAATCACTTGCAACAGTTGGCGAATAAGTTGCGTTTCTTTCGCCGGGTACTGTACCGGGGCGGGGATATAGCTCAGTTGGTAGCGCGCTGGATTTGTATTCAGTTGGCCGCTGTCAGCGTGAGTTCGATCCCAGGTTCGGCGGAAATTTATTTCAGAGTCAACTTTGTGTGCAGACTCTCTTCGGTGTCCGAACCCTCCCCCCGTGTACACTACATTGGGTGTGCACGTTAAAGATCCCACGATTGACAAAAGGGTCTTTCCTGGCAAAATTGCTTAGGCACAGTTAATAATTGTCTACCTATACCCGTGTGACTTGGAATAATAGGCCGTGAAAGGTAAATATGCGCCGAAATGGCTGCAATCTACTGGCCGTATAAAATTTCATCTCACACGGCATCACTGCAGAGCGCCTAGAACTGTACCCACGGAATATGCGCGATATAAGCGTCATTGATTGATTGATTGATTGTACTGTAACACTGTGTTGTTCCTAGGCTCAGAGAACAATGTAAGTTACCAAGACCTGGGTTGAAAATATGTATAGCTCCAAATGTTATTGCTATACTTGTTGAAGTTGTTCTGTCAGAAAACCTCCTGAATGTCAAAACAAGCACATAGTTTACCACTACCAGCCAGGGATTATAAAATTCACAATGCCTCGCACAAGTTCCTATTTTGTAAGATAAATGTCAGGATTTTAAATCCAAATGAGGTCAAACTAATGAGGATGGTTTGCTCAGTTCTTATAAGAACTTATCAGGATTCTAATTAATATCTTATGTGAACTAAAAGGAAAACTTATAAACTACAAGGATTTTTTGCCCATCCCTTTATTTTCCCTTATAAGTTTGACCTCATTTGCATAAGTTTCTATAAGGATTTGGTATAAAAGGAATGTGCCACAGAATAGGAGGACTGTGGCATGAGCTTCAAATTGTCTTCAAAATAAAACTAAGCCTTGGATAATAACCAAGTGAGACCTCATTTGCATAAGTGGAGACCTCATTTGCATAAGTTTCTATAAGGATTTGGTATAAGTTACTTTAACCCAATGCCCCCTGAACCGCCCGGCATGGCCCGCCGGAAGTGCCCTATGAAATCCCTGAAACGCCCGGCATGGCCCGCTAAACACTAGGTCACTTACTTTCACTTTCGCTTTCAGCCTTACCCATAAGGCCTTGCGACCGGATGTGATTAATGCACTTCCTTCCGGCTGCTTCATTCTAGCGTTTGCAGAGTTTGAATCGATGCGATAGTGTGTTAGCTGTGAATTTTCAAAGTTTGAGATTTTTTTGTCTGACAAAATGGCGTTGAACGAAGGTTTAGAAGTATGGCGTTCGATCTTGGGGAACTCAGATGACGATTCTGACACGCCTTTCGAAGGTTTTCTACTTGAAGAGGTGAAAGGGGATGAGTCTGACATCGATCTCGGTGTTGTTATTCGACAACAGGACTTACGAGAGGATTTTTCTGGGATTTCGTCTGTGTCTCCAGTGTCGAGCAGTGACAGTAGTGGAAGTGCAACTAATTTGCCTGCTGCTACTGGTCCCAAGAAACGATGTCGCAAGACAAAGAAGAGACTGACAAAGAAATAGAGAGACGAGACAACTGTCCGGTGGTCGGATAAGCTCAGCACGGTCAAGGAGGAGACTGTGTTCGAAGGCTTTACTCATGAGGGAAAAGTAGGCGTGTCACACGATTTGCCTGTGGATGCAACTCCTTTTGACTACTTCTCCCTGCTGATTCCTGACAAGTTTTGGTCAGATGTTGCAGAACAAACCAACTTGTATGCAACTCAGAAACAACAAGAGAAGGGAGTTGATAAGTACTGGAAAGAAACAACACCTGAAGAAATCAAAATCTTCATTTTTGTCCAGTTCATGTTTGGTATTCACCATCTTCCGGAGACCAGCATGTACTGGTCATCAGACCCCCTTCTGCGTGTGGCAGCCATTGCAGATGTCATATCAAAGAACAGGTATGAAAAGCTGAGCCAGTATTTCCACCTCAATGACAACTCTAAGGCAGCAGCTAAAGGTGACGCTGAGTATGACCCTCTCTTCAAGGTGCGCACTCTGCTGGAGCAAGTGAGGACCAGCAGCCACGCCCACTACCACCCAGGGAAACACATCTCCATCGATGAGGCCATGGTGAAATTTAACGGTCGCCTGAGCTTCAAGCAGTACATCAAGGGCAAACCAAACCCTTGGGGCATCAAGGTGTGGTGTGTGGCAGACCCCAGGACGGGATACATGCTGGACTTCGACCCTTACCTGGGAAAGGTCCATGAGCCCATGCCGTACGGTCTAGGACACCACGTCATTCTGAGGATGTCTTCCCGGTTCCTGGATAAAGGTCACCACCTTTATTTTGATAACTACTTTTCCTCGGTGCAATTGGCAGAAGACTTACAGAGGCGAGAAACATACATGTGTTCTACAATCAGAATAAACAGGAAGAACTGGCCTACAGATCTGAGCGGTGCTGTCGCCAAAAAAATGAAGTCTGGCGACATTCTCTTTCGGCAGTGTGGCAACATGGTGGCAACCCTGTGGAAAGACAAGCGTCCTGTTGCTGTTCTGTCCACCAACTCCCAGCCAAAGATGGTGAAAGAACAGAGGAAAGCCCCAGGGGGGAAGAAGTAGATTCAGATTCCTGCGCCAGTGGGGAACTACAACGGCAACATGGGTGGTGTCGACCTTGGTGACCAGCTGAGCTCCTAGCTACTACCCTGTAGGACGACCGTCTGTGAGGTGGTGGCGCTACTTGTGCTGGTGGCTTCTCCAGACTGCCATGATCAATGCCTTTCTCATCTGGAAAGCCACCAACAAGCCTGTACAACGCTCAAGAAAGGGAACCCGACACATCGACTTTCGTCTCGAAGTGCTACGCACTCTGTGCCAAGGTAACGCCGTCCGCAAGCACAACGCCAGGCAGTCTGTTTCCCAAGCTGGTGTTTGTGCTACTGAACCAGCTTCCCACATTTCCCAGCACATGTGTGCTTTGAGAAAGAAGAACTGCTACTGGTGTGAGAAGCAGAAGATCCGCACATCCAAGAACTATTCCACACAAACTGTGTTTGGCTGCATGACCTGCAACGTCAACCTCTGCAAAGGCCTGTGCTTCCAAAAGTTTCACCTGGAATTGGCCAGTGGGTCCAAGTAATTGTACAAGTACAACTTCAAGTCACACAAACTGGTTTTTTTCTTCTTTTTTAATACTTTTATTGTGATTCAAGACATGTAAAACGTGAAACAGCCAAGAACAAGAAACATGAACATTTCTACATTTTGTTTATTGCGCTAAATAAACAAAAATAATGGTAGAGAAAATGATAATAAGTGTCTGTGACATCAGTAATCTTGCTAAATGTTTTGCTGACATTCTGGTAAAGTGATTTCCACAAGTTTTCAACATATATTGGTGTAAATGAGGACTGAAGGCTGACATCTACACAACACGTTGGACGTTTTTGAAGAACACTTGCTGGATTTTTTTTTTTTAACAACATTTATTACATTGGAAGTGAACAGAACATACTTGCATATGAAACTATAGTGTATTCTGGAGTTATTCTGCCATCTTCTACATAAATGTGAGTACTCTATGATTTTATATGAATTGTTTTGTTTTGTATGTGTGCATGTTGTGCGGAGTTGTTTCCCTTTGCTCAGGATTCAGAAGGCTGCCTGCCATTTTTTTGTCAGGGGGCATTGGGTTAAGTTTCTTATAAGTTCATTCCGTACAGGAATTAATGTGCCACAGAATAGGAGGACTGTGAGCTTCAAATTGTCTTCAAAATAAAACTAAGCCTTGGATAATAACAGAGCTACGCTTATGACGAGATCTTTCTTTATTTGGTGTTTAACGTCGTTTTCAACCATTCAAGGTTATATCGCGACGGGGAAAGGGGGGAGATGGGATAGAGCCACTTGTCAATTGTTTCTTGTTCACAAAAGCACTAATCAAAAATTTGCTCCAGGGGCTTGCAACGTAGTACGTACTGGAAACTTGCATTCTCCCAGTAAGGTCATATATTGTACAATATATTACCTTACTGGGAGAATGCAAGTTTCCAGTACAAAGGACTTAACATTTCTTACAATATACTGCTTGACTAAAATCTTTACAAAAATTGACTATTATTACAAGAAACACTTAACAAGGGTAAAAGAAGAAACAGAATCCGTTAGTCGCCTCTTACGACATGCTGGGGAGCATCGGGTAAATTCTTCCCCCTAACCCGCGGGGGGTTTTATGACGAGATCCAAGAAACAGAGGGAAGTAAACTCTCTAAACAGACCTGGCCAGACCCGCTGGCTCTCGTTTGCCGGCCTTGAGCAAGAGGTCAATGATGCGGTCCTTGAGGTCATCAGCCTCGATGATGGCAGTGGTCAGCAGGCTGGACTGCAGGACCGGCACTTCCAGGAAATGGTTAGGGAACGACAACAGTGCTCCCAGTATCGACACAGCCTCTGCCCTGGGGGGCTGACATTTCAAAAAACAAAGTTTTTAAAATACACTTATGTTCTGCTGGGTCTAAATCGGGATAAAGCATATATACTACCTCTCAATAGAAGAAGACGATGGCTAAACATCTTCAAAGTAATAGGAAAGACATGACACCTGAACCAAAACCATTTAACACAAAACACACTGCTTCTGACTTGGAAAGCATCAGTTAAGAGAAAATCAAGGGCTTTGTTCTTACATAAACAAGTACCATTGAGAAATTGTTGAGGCCGCACTGTCAAGCCCTCATTTTTCGATCAAATGGATTGAAATTTTGGTCAAGGATGTTATCGACGAAGGCCGGACTTGGGTATTGCATTTCAGCTTGGAGGCTTAAAAATTCATTGATGACTTTGGTCATTAAAAATCTGAATATTGCAATTAAAATTATTTTCTTTATAAAACGATCCAAAAATAATTTCATCTCATTCTTCATCATTTTCTGATTCCAAAAACATGTAAATATGTTATAGTCAGATTAAAAACAAGCTCTAAAAATAAAAAATATGATTAAATGAAAAAATATTTCTTGTCGATTCTCAATTCCAAAAACACATAGATATGTTATGTTTGGATTAAAAACAAGCTCAGAAAGTTAAAAAGAATAGAGATACAGAAAAGTGTGCTACCCTGCTCAGCGTAACTACTACCGCGCTATACTGGCTTGTCAATTTCACTGCCTTTTCAACAAGCCACCTTGGGATAGACAGAGTGAAGAAGCTCTAGAGTGAGTGATTTCCTCTCCTGGTCTGTGTTTTGGATTCGTGGGATTTGTTTTCGGATGGATCTGTACCAGGGTAGGGAGGTATGGTGTTGGGGCATGTGGTCCAAGAGTTCCGGGTCTCTTCTTTCCAAGATTCTGCTCTGTTGGAGGAAATTTGAACATTTGAGTCTTCCCCTTGTTGGTTTGCTCATCCTGGAGCGCGCTGGTTGGTCCTTGAGTCTCTTGAACTTTGCAGCCTGTGCCAGGACTTTGATGTTCTTGCGCTGCTCTAAGGATGGTAGCCATGTGGCTGTTTCTAGTTTGTTGATTTGAGTGGTTCGCATGGCCCCTGTTATCATTCTCATGGCTTGGTTCTGCACTCTTTCAAGCTTCTCGCTGTTTGATTTTGCAGCTGTGGAAGTTCGAACAGTTCAATATTCAGTAACTGACCGACTTTTTGGTTCTTGAGCCACTCTGTTTCAGGCATGTCATCCTAATAAAAGAAGAATGTCAAAGTTTATGTCTATGATGCAAGGTGAGCGACCGTCTCAGTGAAGCCAAGTTTTGACAGCTGCCCGATTGACGCATTTGACTGCTTCGATATTGCTTCTGGGCTAATTGGGGAATGAGCTGCCTTTAAAACCGAAATTTCCAGCAATTTTCTTAGAAGTTGAGTCGACAACCCCGAAAACCAAAGAAAAGCTCTGCAATTTTGCACAGAGGAACTTTCGAAGTAGCATGTGTACTCCTGGGTCTCACTGTAGTTAATTTACCCTCAGTTACTTCCTCGTTTGCTTCCAAAGTAAGCCCTTTTTTCCGACCCATGCATATTAAATTCCAGGGAAGAACTTCTAAAGTTGCTCAAAACTTGCAAAGTCGTCACTAACTTCTCTCTTATGCATATGGCTCCAAAAGGGTTACACAAATGGACACACAAATGAGGAAGGAATTCAAACACTGTGTTCACCTCTTTGTAGTCGACAGCAGAAATAATTGTGCCCGCAGCGTTGATGAAATCTAGGATGAGCAGAACCGACCCTGGCAGTGGTACAGAGAAGAAGCGTGGACCACAGTTGCTGACTAACACATTTGGCACATCCTGTAAAAAGAAAGTCAGACATAATATTCATCTGACCAAATACACACCAATACATTTGCTAACATATTGCTCACATCTAATCAAAGCACATCTGGGTTTTCCCCCCTGAAGAATAGCAGCTAGAAGGAAAAGGTGTGTTTGTGTGTGAGGTTGTCGATGCATGTGTGTGTCTGTATCTCAGTTTTTCCTGTGTGTGTGTTTCATGTGTATGTGTCTGTTCAGTGTATGTATCTGTGTGTGTGTGTGTGTGTGTGTGTGTGTGTGTGTGTGTGTGTGTGTGTGTGTGTGTGTGTGTGTGTGTGTGTGTGTGTGTGTGTGTGTGCGTGCGGGTGTGTGTGTGTGCGTGCGTGTGTGCGTGCGTGCGTGCGGGCGTGCGTGCATGTGTGTGTGTGTGTGTGTTTGTGCGTGTGAGCGAGCATGCGTGTGTACATGCATTTCTGTCTGTCTATCTCTTTATTTGTTTGACTCTATGTGTTTGTGTGTGTGCATGTGCACGAGTGCCTACCTGGTCATTGCATGTCAGGCCTGCATGCAGCACATTGTAGAAGCGTGCCAGCAGAGCCCTTGAAGGAGGGACCTCATGCGGCCGTAGCATCATCAGACAGATCAGCTGGTACGCCCGCAGCTTGCCACGTTTGAACTTGTTGCTCAGTTGTAAACACTGCACAATCAAACCACTCAACATGTGAGTCAGCTGCAAACACTGGAATCAAAAGTTTTGCACTAGCTTCTCAGTTTGTAAGTACTTCACTTATCAACATTTTCAGTGAACAGAAAAAGATATCTTGCAAGTGAAAAAGTGCCACAGATTTGCAAAACATGAACTGAAATCAACATGCTCACGCATAATTTTTTTTAAGCGCAGAAGAACAAACACCAGTTGCATGTACTGCAGGTTCTCCAGAACAGACATTTTATGCGCAAAACTGGCAAAGAAGAGCCCATAGAGCTTTCAAAGTGAGTTTGTCGGCATTGTTTGTGGGAGCTGTGTTTTCTCCAATGCTCAAGATTTCGTCAAGTCATGAAGATTTCATGTACCGCCTAATCACCTTCAAAAAGTGTATGTGCAAATGAAAGACCCCCATCTTTCAAACTTTTCCGTTTGCGTTGCCATATTGCAGCATTTTGGCCTCGCAATGCAGATGCTTGTCAAACGCCTTCAAATAGTTTTGTCATTGCTTGACATTTCTTGATCACTGTCCAAATGGTGTCAAAGACAGCCTTGTTATGAGAAAACCAATGACATTTCATTTTTGCGAAGCAACTGAATATGAAAAGAAAGCGTGCAGAAGTATGTTTGGGTCCTGCAAGACTTTATGACCAACGATTTCTCCCTTGGAAGAAAATCGAAAATTTTATAAGTAAATTTTCATTTGATTAATATACTTACCCGAATCACATAAAGCATTGACGCAGTCTGATATGCTAAGGTCTGAAAAGGCTACCCGTCTTAAATAATTTAAACGGAAGCAACCCAACCACAAAAAGTGTAAACATAGCCATGGTAACCACCATATACCCTGGGAGTTACCTCCCATCTGGGGTATGTGACGTCACTTCCAGTGCCATGACACGTGATCTAGCTCATACGGCTTTAAAGAAACCTAAAAAACCATAAGCGGGGTTGGCGGGAGGGAATTCACTATGTGATTCGGGTAAGTATATTAATCAAATGAAAATTTACTTATACAATTTTCGATTAAATTACATATTCTTACTCCGAATCACATAAAGCAGATAGCTTCTTTCGTGGGAATGAAAAACAAACTCACCTCAAACCCTTGCCAGGGACTGGCCCCCTGCCACCAAGGCAGGAAGTGTCCTCAAACCATCTTGCCTAACAGCAGCAATGTCTCTGAGGTAATAGTTGAGAAAAACATCCTCAGAGCGCCAATATGCTGTGCGAAGCACTTCATCCAGCTTCCTTGACCGTAGGACGGCCAACGATGACGCCCAAGCCCTGATTTCGTGGGCTCGAGCAGAGTCCATGGGGAAGACAGGCAGAGCCCCCCCTGTGTTTAAACGACTCCACGCGTACGCTTGTCGAATAAGAGTAGACACCCACCGAGCCATAGTCGTCTTAGAGATATCTTTTTGTCTCGCCGTATTAAGAGAGATAAACAAGAGTTTTTGAAATTTCGATCTAAGAGGCTGTGAACGGGCAAGGTAAATGCCAAGGGCTCTGACAGGACAATTAACGGTATCCGGATCTCCGGGAGCCAGGATGTTGGTTAATGGATTAATATGAACCAGCGGGGAGGTTTGATCCGGAGCCTGGTTCTTCGCCAAGAAGTCTGGCCGAAACCGCAAGGAAACTGAGCCATCGGGCTCGTGAGAAATGTCTTCAGGATTACCAGAGAGGGCATGAACCTCACTACCTCTGCGCGCGGATGCTAGCAACAAGAGAAACAGCGTTTTGTGTGTCAGGTTAGCAAAAGTAGCATCCTGTAAAGGCTCGAACTCTGCCGAACGCAGAAACTCGAGCACCAAGAAGAGGTCCCATTTCGGCAAGGGAGTGCGAGAACGAATCTCTTTAAGAGCTGCGCCCTTAATGACGCCTGAAATGACTCCGCTAACATCGATAGAACGACCTATCTGACGCAAGGTCACAGAGATGGCAGATCTTCTTACCCTCAAAGAGGAGGCAGAAGCTCCCTGAGAGGAAAGATATGAAAGGTGATTTGCAACGCGCATAGAGCGTGGAGCTAGCGCGTTCAAACCACGGGCCTGACACCAGGTTGCCCAGGCCTTCCAATGTGATGCGTACACTGACGAGGTGGAAGCCCTATGAGAGCTTTGCACCAAGTCTAGTGTCTGTTCTGAAGCTCCAGAACGCCTCAGCGAGGACCGGACAACTTCCACACGTGAAGTTTCAGCAGCCAGGGCTCTTCGTGTGGAATGCCGGTTCGAGGCTGCACCAGCTCGCCTCTCTTGAGAGAGAGAGGGATTGGAGGGCCGTGAGCGAGTCTCAGAAGGTCCGCGAACCAAGCCTGAGACGGCCACAGGGGGGCGACCAACAGAAGTGTTGGACCCTCCAGTTCCGCCTTCCGAATCACTCGGCCGAGTAATTGGAAAGGAGGAAAGGCGTAGGCCTCCAGCCCTGTCCACGGAATGTCCAGTGCATTCGTCTGCCAAGCCTCGGGATCCGGGAATGGCGAGACGAAGACCGGAAGCCTCTTCGAAAAACGGGTGGCAAAGAGATCCACCAGAGGCTTCGGGACAAGGGCCCAAAGACAAAGCAGTGCCCCGTGAGTGATCGTCCACTCTGATTGAAGCACCTTGTCGGAACGACTGAGCGCATCCGCCAAAGTGTTCAAGCTCCCCGGCAGGTACCTGGCTGTGAGAGTGATCTGATGTTGCCAGCACCAAACCAAAATCTCGCAGGTCCTGCTCGAGAGAGACGGGGACCGCGACCCCCCCTGCTTGTTCAGATAAGCTGCCACAGTCGTGTTGTCTGTAAACAGACGAACATGCTTGGCGTGAAGGGAGGGCCGAAACTCCGCCAGAGCAAGGGCCACGGCCTCGAGCTCTAGCAGGTTGATATGCCACTGGCTCTGCTCTGCCGACCACAGGCCCGACGCAGTCTGTCGGTCTATGTGCGCTCCCCACCCCAGCAAAGACGCGTCCGTGAAGAGGTCCGTGTCTGGGGGAGGCAAAGCGATCGGCACGCCCCTGCAGACCCAGTCCGTGTCCAACCACGGAAGGGTCGCTGACTGAAACCATCCCCGGAGAGGGACGAGGGCGTTCCAGTCTACAGAAGGAGAGTCCACGTACGGTTTCAGCGCAAACTGAAAAGGCCGCTTGTGAACTCTGCCCAGAGGCACCAAGAGAGCCATGGACTCCATGTGCCCTAGGATGGAGGCCAGCGTCCGGAGGGACACCCGCAGGAGAGGCAAAGTGGAGCGAATGAGAGCTTGGAGCTTGTCCACCCGTCTCTGAGAGGGCTGGACAGTCCAAGGAACCGTGCTGAAAGACATCCCCAAGTAAGTGAATGTCTGCGACGGAATCAACTCCGACTTTGATCGGTTGATCGAAAAGCCCAACAAGTTGGCCTGACGAAGAACCGACTGAGTATGACTGGAGCAACCTGTCTGGCTTTGGTTCATGATGAGACAATCGTCCAGATATGCCCGTAGTCACCAGTGCGCATAGCTGTCTCACTACCATGATGAACACCCACGGTGCGAGAGACAGCCCGAAGGGAAGTGCGCGGAACTGGTAGATCTGATCGCCCCACCGGAAACGAAGCCACTTCCGGTCGGACGGATGCATAAGAATGTGAAAGTATGCATCTGTCAGGTCTAGCGAGGTCGCCCAGTCTCCTGGGCGGAGGGAGTCTCTGACCGAAGCCGGCGTCTCCATCTTGAACCGTATCGTTCTCAAGAAGGTATTGAGCTGCGATAGGTCCAGGACAGGACGCCACCCTCCCGAGGCCTTGGGAACGGCAAAGAGCCGCCCGTAGAACCCCAGAGAATTGTGGTCTAAGACTCTCTCCACCGCTCCTTTCTGCACCAGTGAGACAATTTCCGCCTGAAGTACGGACTTTGCCTCCTGTGAGAAGGGGGGCTTGAAGGCCGGCGGACGCCGGGAAAGAGGAGCCTTTCTTTCTTGCCAGAGAAGGCGAAAGCCCGATCTCACAACACCCACGATCCATTGGCTGTGTACTGAGGCCAGCCAATGCGAAAGTGCCCGAGAGGGGCCCCCTGCCATCACCAGAGTGGAGGGCAGAGGGGGGGCGAGACCGGGAACACTTCATTGGGGGTGGGGCTTGCTGCTAGAGCCGCCCCAACCCCTGCCGGCCGCAGATCTTTTCCTCGAGCCCCGAGAGGCCTGGTGAGAAGAAGACTCAGCCTGCTTCGAGCCCGTAGGCTTAGAAGCGCCGGAAGCCTGGGGAGGCTTGGGCTGTGAAGTTTTGGCCTGCTTCAGAGCCTGAAGTAAAAAGTACGAAAACTGTTGGTCTCTGTTGGTCTGGATCTCTGATCGTCTAGCGTCAAAGACCAGGTTGCCGAACAAAGACCCCTCCACAACAGGCGAAGATCTGAGAGTGTCAAGCGTAGACTGTTCAGAGAACTGTGAGTGCGCTAGGAATAAATCCCTACGACACGAGACAGAGTGCACATAATGCAAAGCAGACAGGCGCATCTGCTCCTCATTGACCCGCGCCAGGGCGGAGAGGAGAGGAGACACATCATCCGCGTCCTGCTCGGCACCGAGAACAAAAGGATCAAGTGATTCGGTGAGAGCACGGGAAAGAGACCGGATGATCGTCTCTGAGATGGAGGACAACTCCAGTAGTTGCCGACTGATCTCCTCTGCAGCAACAAGGGTGTGCTCTGGCAGAACAACTCCCGAGGAGCTCTTGATGGGTTTAGCCAACAAAGGCAGCAAATCAGGCGTGACCGGCAAATGGGTACGCGGAAGAGCAAACGAAGACATCAAGTTGCGCGAAGTTTTCGGCAACACAAACTTCTTGTTCCCTGTGGGAACAAAAGAAGAAGCTTGAGCAGCCGACGCCAACCAAGGCTGAGCCTGCTCCGGAACTGGGCCGTGCGGCACCAGTAACGGCACAGGAGTGCTAGGACAACCACTTCCATGAGGAGAAGGACGCGCCAAAACCTGTGAAAGTTGGTAAGCAACAGAGGGGGATTCCGCAAACCGGAAGTGTGGATCACTCTCCTTGGCATACCGGAAATCCGCCATCGCCGACGGTGCGGCGGAAACAGAATCGGGTTTAGCCGAAGCACCTTCCGGAAAATACCGGGAGGTTACTTCAGCCGCAGCTTCAAGAGCAAACCGAAGCTGTGCCGGAAATCCCGAACGTGATTGCTCACTGACCACTGACTGCGTGTCAGAAAAGCCAAGAGAATCACCATGCCCGAAGTCACCGGAACTGGTAGCAGGCTGGTGAACTGAATAACCGGAACCCGGAAATCCGTCCGACCGGAACACATCCTGTCTCATATCCTGACTGGAAGGCAGGAAAGAGAGTGCGGAAGGCATGCCCGATGCTGCCGGAACAGAAAGGGGTGTCGACCCAACATCGTGGTGAAAGGAAGACTGCCCTGACTGCCCATAGGGCGGACGCTGATCCTCACTCACCGACATCCGTACAGGAGTGTCAGGAAGAGGAAAAGCAGATCCGGACTGAGCCGGAAACACAACAGACGAGACCGCACCATGATGCGGAAACGAATATTGTGAAGACTGGGGCCGGAAGCCCGACTGGGGCCGGAAGCCCTGCTGCCCGGAGGCCAGTCCACGGTCAACTCCGACCATGGCCTCTACGTGCACATGTGAAGGAGGACCTTCGCTTCCGGGAAAACCCGAAAGCGCGACTTCCGAAACCGGAAACCGCCCTTGCTCCGAAACGCCCGCACATGCACCATGCACTGGATGCAACGGAGCAGGAAACAGGTTGTGACCCTGACCAGAGGAGCCCCGTCCCAAAAGGGACCGTCCGGTGGCTTCACGAGAGCCGAAGGACAAGCCCGACGTACCTTGAATGCCCCCAGCAGAAGCAGAAGAGGAAGCGAAAGGAACGCCAACACCAGAGGAAGCAGCGGCCGGAAACAACAGCGAAGCCAGCGAACGGACGTCACCCACTGCCGGCGGAAGTGAAACACTCGCAGACGGCGTAGAACGCTTGATTTCATCACGTACAAGGTCGCGAAGTTCTGGAACTAACGAGCGTAACAAGCTAGAAACAAGAGACGTTTGTCCAGCCTCCGAAACGGAGGGAGAACAAGCAGGAAAAACGATGCTAGAAGATAACTGCCTCCCAACCACCACGTGGTCGTCAGGAGCAGAAATGGGGACTGACATAACCGTGTTTTTCGCCTCATCAGAGACAACAACTAACACAGGAGGTTTAGAACCAGACGTAGACGATTTGGGTTTAATCTTGCCCTTGGCATCGCCCTTGCCTCGTTTATCTCTATCAGCCATGTTGGCCACAAAATACAAATGGCGGCCAACAACAACAACACGTTACCGCAAAATTTACAAGTCCAAAAAAGGACGAAAAATTGAACAATAACGAACCAAACAAATGACAAAAGAATGCCAAAACAAGAACGAGCTCACCCAAATACAAAGAGGGTAAGCAGACGGGTAGGTGGTCGGTGGGTGTCACAACAAACCCGAACAAGCAACCACGCAAAAGCCAAAACACAACCTCTCATCAGCTGTCTGAAAAGTCGTATAAGCTAGATCACGTGTCATGGCACTGGAAGTGACGTCACATACCCCAGATGGGAGGTAACTCCCAGGGTATATGGTGGTTACCATGGCTATGTTTACACTTTTTGTGGTTGGGTTGCTTCCGTTTAAATTATTTAAGACGGGTAGCCTTTTCAGGCCTTAGCATATCAGACTGCGTCAATGCTTTATGTGATTCGTAGTAAGAATATGTAATTTAATGAAGATGTCTGCTTTGAAGGTAGGGAGATTTTACAGCGCACATGGTAAATTGCAAGTCGTATTGGACAAGAATGTTGTTTCTTCTTTCTTCGTAGTACCATAGATTAGTTCTTGGCCATATTTTCGAGCTGTGCATTGTTATATTATGGGAAAAACACGTTTGAACGCAAATTCGCAAAGCAATTTTGTGTCATTTGCTCCGGAACTGCAACGTCGATTTGCCAAAACAAAAAATTCTGGCTCAATATGCGGAAACATGCTGGTAGTGTCATATTCTTTAAATGGGTTTGGAAGAACTGCTCATAATTTACATAGCACTCCGGCCCTGTTCTTTTTTTCGTCACACCTAAAACCGTTATTCGTTTTGGGCGACGCAGCATTATGCTGTGACTCTGAAATTTGATGGAAACAAGCCAAAATAATGGTCATGTCTGCTGACAATTGTGTAAAATTGTGTAAAAATAATGGTCATGTCACCAACAATTGTGTAAAATCGAAAATTTCAATAGTAAATTTTCATTTGATTAATATACTTACCCAATTCTCATAAATGCATTGACTTCGATCTCACATGCTAGATGTCGAAACACTACTCAAATTACTTGCCCTTGTAAGGGTGGTAACCAAGCTAAAAAAACAGACGCATGATAGCCATTGCTATGACCTGACCTCACTTGGTTACACATACCGTAAAGTACCTTGTAAGCGCCCACCCCCCCTGTGCACCAATTCCGACCCAAAGTAGGGAGTGGGCGCTTACTAGGTACTACACCCTATGCACGAGCAGTTTTTAGTAAGAAATGTGATCTTTGATCACTTCGTAATCATATCTTCTTTCTTTTTTCATCTTCCATTGTTTTTCTTGTTCGTATTGTCATTAGAAGAGCTTGGGGAGACAAATGTCGTCGCATCCTTTTCTTGTCTGCAGAGGTGCCGCTGTCGGCCGCACTGTGTCTCTGTTTCCCTTGAACAAGGGGTACGTCTTCTGGATATGGGCAGCAGTCTATTTTACTTGACTGTTTTCGGCAGAAAGAGAGAGAGAGAGAGAGAGTGAGAGAGAGAGCGAGAGAGAGAGAGAGAGAGAGAGAGAGAGAGAGAGAGAGAGAGTGAGAGAGAGCGAGCGAGAGGAGGGGGAGTATTGTGTGTGTGTGTGTGTGTGTGTGTGCGCGTGTGTGTGCGTGTGAGAGTGTGTGTGTTTCCATTGGCGTTATTATCCAAATAGTCAAGAGCTGACAGCTTAAATGCAACGGTGTACGATTTGATCCGCGGCATCTTGTAATCATTGACTTGCAGGCGTTTAGATCCAAGGCGTGCAGACACATGTGATAGGGTTTGCAAGAAAGGGAAATCATTCACAAAACTAGCAGATCAAGTGCGGAATTTTTATTTCCCCTGATTTCAATGGTGTAAAGTGGGGGGTGGGCGCTTACAAGGTACTATACCCTATGCACGGTTTTGGACTAAAAGTGGGGGTTGGGCGCTTACTCGATACTGGGCGCTTACAAGGTACTTTACGGTAATACCCCGCGTGCCACGTGAGCGCCGGCATCCGGAATAATTATCTGAGACTCTCAAAAACCCTTAGAAAATTAAGTAGCGGGGATGGTTGGGAGGGTATTAACTATGAGAATTGGGTAAGTATATTAATCAAATGAAAATTTACTATTGAAATTTTCGATTAAATTACATATTCTTACCGCAATTCTCATAAATGCAGATTCCTCCCAAAGGCGGAGGGAACTTACTTATGTCCTTGAAAGAACCTGTCCTGCTGCGACTAACGCGGGCAAAGAACTGGCCCCGTCAAGTCGAGTGCAGGAGATGTCACGGAGGTAAAAGTTGATGAAAACGTCATCAGACCTCCAATACGCTGTTTGCATAACGTCGCCTAGGCGACCAGAACGCAACACAGCGAGAGAAGAAGCCCAGGCTCTGGACTCATGAACCCGTGTAGAGGACGGGGGGGGGGGGGGGGGGGGGGGGGGGGGGGGGCATTCAGTCCCCCCCCCCATTTTTCAACAAGCCACCACTCATAGGCCTGTCGTATGAGAGTCGCAACCCATCTTGTGAGAGTCAATTTAGAGATGTCTTTTTCACGTTTCGTGTTAAGAGATAAGAACAGGAGCTTTTGGCTCTTAGCTCTAATTGACTCAGTGCGAGCTAGGTAGGATTTTAAGACTCTAACCGGACAGTTAGATAAATCCGGATCGCCCGGAGCAAGAATCGTCCCGAGAGGAGGGACTTGAATCACCGGAGGAGATTGACCGGGTTTCTGATTCTTGGCAAGGAAATCAGGCCGAAAATGCAGTGACACAGAACCGTTACGTTCAAAGGCAACATCCTCCGGTAACCCCGAGAGAGCATGGATCTCACTGCCCCTACGGGCTGTGGCCAGGAGTAAGAGGAACAAAGTCTTACGCGTTAAGTTTAGCAAACTGGAAGCCTGTAAGGGCTCAAATCCAGAAGAACGCAAAAATTCCAAAACCAGAAACAAATCCCAAGCAGGGACAGGAGTATGCCTCTTAACCTCTTTCAACGAGGCCCTTTTGATCACGCCCGCGATCACACTATGAACATCAATTGTTTCAAAGTAGCGGAGATCGCCGAACGCCTGACCCTCAAAGAAGAGGCCGAGCTGCCCTGGGCCGATAAGAAGGAGAGGTGATTAGCCACATGGATTGAGCGGGGCGCTAAGGCGTTGACCCCATGCTCTATACACCACTTGGCCCAAGAAGACCAATGTGAGGCATCCACCGAAGAAGTGGAGGACCTATGTGCTCTCTGCACCAAGTCCAGCGTCAGATCCGAAGCACCCGAGTTCTGTAACGCTGTCCTCACAACCTCCAGCCGTGTAGGCAGAGGGCCTGTGGGGCGTCGTACGGGATGCCTGTTCTTGGTTGACCTAGATTGCCCCGCACGAGATTTAGAGGAATGGGAGGTCCTTTGGCCAGACGCAGAAGGTCTGGGAACCAATGCTGCGCTGGCCACATGGGAGCTATCAGCAGAAGAGCCGGTCGTTCCAGCTCGGCTTTCCGCACCACTCTGCTGAGCAGAGGAAAGGGGGGGAAAGCATAGGCCTGCAGGCCTGCCCAGGAGATCTCCATGACGTTGCTTTGCCACGCCTCTGTGTCCGGGAAGGGGGACACAAAAATCGGCAGCCTCTTGGAGAACCTGGTGGCAAAGAGGTCGATCATCGGCTTTTCCACCTGAACCCACAGGCGCTGAAGAGCCCCGTGTTTGATGGTCCATTCGGTGTGCAACACCTGAGAGGTCCTGCTGAGCGAGTCGGCCAGCGTATTAAGCCTGCCAGGGAGATATTTCGCTGAGATGTTGACTTGGTGTGAGTGGCACCAAATCAGAATCTCGCAAGCTCCGTCAGACAGGGAGCGAGAACGTGCTCCTCCCTGTTTGTTGACATAGGCAGCAACAGTGGTATTGTCCGTATGCAACCAGACATACCTGCCTATGACGAGAGAGAGAAAAGCTTGCAGACTGAGAGCCACTGCTTCTAACTCCAGGCGATTGATATGCCAAAGGAGTTGTGTCGGCGTCCACAGCCCCGAGAGATTGCCGATGTGGGCTCCCCGGTTCCATGTCACTTCAGCGCCAGCACTTCAGCACCAGCAATTCAGCGCCATACACTTCAGCGCGAGGATACTTCAGCGCCGTACACTTCAGCGTTGGGACTTTTCAGCACCGTACCTTTCAGCGTGGCGAAATTTTAGCGCCGTACATTGTAGCGCTGTACATTATAGCGCTAGAGGAAGACAGAGAGAGAGAGAGAGAGTGTGTGTGTGTGTGTGTGTGTGTGTGTGTGTGTGTGTGTGTGTGTGTGTGTGTGTGTGTGTGTGTGTGTGTGTGTGTTTGTAAAAGTGTCTGCGAAACTGAAAAACTGAGTGACTAATAGGCTTGATTGAGTTTATCCCACAAAAATCTATTCTTTACCTTTATTTCTCAATAAAGCGTATGAATTAAAATGTCCATTCAAATCACTAAAATCAGTAAAATGTCATTAAATGAATTAGATTGCAATGTGCCCATAATGAATAGCTTGAGGTGCCAGTTCAAGATCACACCGCGTCTCCTGACGTACTGAATAGCTTGTCTCTGAAGACGTCAACACTAGAACATGAAAGCAAAGGCGAGTCCTTCCATTGTTTCAAGCAGCCCCCGACCTCCGTCATTGTATTGTCTAACGATCGTCTTTATCCGTTTCTGTAAGTCTTTGTACTTGCGCCTTTTGGGCGCTGGAGCCTGGCCTCCCAGTAGACGTGTGACGTCCGCCTGGACTAGTGCCTGTTCTTTCTTGAGGGCCTCTATCAGCCTCCAAAGATTGGCCGGGGTAGCACGCCCCGACCACGTTCTGAAAGGCGTGATGCCACCCTTCACAGCTATTGTTGGACTTGGCAGCATCAGTGAGGACGCGGTCGTGCACGTTCCACATGTCAATGGAGAATGTCGGCGGATGACGAGGACCACGACGGCGAGGTCTGCCAATATACGTGTCCTCAAAATAGTCGAAGATTGGTTGCCCACGTGCATCATACACCGAAGTAGATGCAGGATCGAACACAGTTTCGAATGCCTGTTCAACGTGCAAGGGAGGAAGGTTTGCCAATATTTTTATCCCCTTCCCCGACATTCCCCCCACCACGGCGCTAAGATGTACGGCGCTGAAGTCTCCCGGCGCTAAAGTGTACGGCGCTGACATCCCCCCGTGCTGAAATGTACGGCGCTAAAAAATACGGTGCTGAAAAGACGCCGCGCTGAAATGGTGGCGCTGAAAGGTATGGCGCTGTAGTGCTGGCGCTAAAGTGACGTGTTACCGGGCTCCCCATCCTGACAGAGACGCATCTGTGGAGAGGTCTAAGTCCGGAGGAGGCAGAGCTATGGGAACCCCCTGAGCGATCCAATCGGAATCCAGCCACTGACTTGTCGTGTGACAGAACTAACCCTGGAGGGGGACACTCTTGTCCCAATCCTGTGAGGTCGGGTCCCAAAGAGACTTGAGGGAAGCCTGAAAAGGTCTCTAGAAAACCCTCCCTAAAGGGACCAACATGGCCATCGATTCCATCTGACCGAGGATCGAGGCTAAGACCCTCACAGATGTCTGCAGTCTTGCCAGCATGGCAGAGATGAGAGCCTGAAGCCTCTCTATTCTCTCCTGTGTAGGACGAACCGTCCAAGAGACCGTGTCGAACAACATGCCGAGGTAAATAAACCTCTGGGATGGGGTCAGCTCTGATTTTGCCTGGTTTACTGAGAACCCCAGGGAAAGAGCCTGGTTCAACACGATCTGTGTGTGCAGATGGCAAGCTGATTGACTCTGATTCAAGATCAACCAGTCGTCGAGGTACGTCCGTAGACGGATACCTCTCTGTCTGATCAGAACACACAACTGCCTGACCACCATGGTAAACACCCATGGAGCCAGCGACAGCCCGAAGGGCAGAGCCCTGAACTGAAAAACCTGGTGACCCCTGCGGAAACGGAGCCACTTCCTGTCTGCAGGATGCATAAGGATGTGAAAATAAGCGTCCGTTAAATCCACCGAGGTCACCCTGACCGAGGCCAGGGTCTCCATCTGAAACTTGATCTTCCGGAGGAACGTGTTTAGCAGAGAAAGCTCGAGAACAGGCCTCCAACGGCCCGAAGCCTTGGTAACTACGAACAGCCGTCCGTAGAACCCTAGTGAGGCGTGATTGATAATCTCCTCTACTGCAGCCTTGGCCAGCAGAGAATCGATCTCTGCCTCTATAACAGTCCTGGCCTCCCGACTGGCCGGGAAACGAAAAGGAGGAGGCTCCCTGGTCAGGGGAGCCTTGTCTTCCTTCCAAAGGAGCCTGAAACCCGATCGCACCACCCCCACTATCCACTGGCTGTGCACTGACGCCTGCCACAAAGATAGAGCCCTGGAGGGGCCCCCTGCCACAACAAGTGTGGGGGGTGAGGGGGTGGTGTGACCGGGAGCACATCATTGGGGTGTGGGCTTACGAGCCCTCTCCCCCCTGCCCTTCCCGAACGAAGGTTTTTTCGGATAAGGGGCACCTCTACAAGGTGCCGCCTTGTTCGCCTGTTCTTTAGGGCGTTGGGCGCTGTGCTGCTTCTTGCTTTTGAAAGAAGGGTAAGACGGAGGCTTCTGGGGAGGTTTAATCGAAAACCTCACAAGATGCCTGTCTCTTGCTTCCTGTAGCTCCTTCTGTCTCGCATCAAGGGCTACCCTCCCCAGGAGAGAGCCCTTAACAAACGGAGAGGACCGCAGAGAGTCCACGGTAGACTGGTGTAAAAACCCCGCTTGCGAGAGAAGAAGATCACGCCGGGTAAAGACAGCGTGAGCATAGAGCTTTGCTGACGAGCTCATCCGCTCATAGTTGACCATCGCCAGAGCTGCAAGCAGCGTGGAGACGTCCCTAGCCGAGGCATCCTCTCTGAACCGAAATGGGTCGAGGGAGGCTGTGTGAGGGCACAGAGGAGAGTTTCAGCAATAGATGCTAACTCTAGACCATGCCGTCCCACCTCCTCCAGGGAGGAGAGAGAAGAGTCACTGAACGAAACACCCGCTTTCGCTGTCGGCTGTTTGGGCAACAAAGAGACTTGGCAACGAAAAAGTCTGGATCAGATTCCGAGACTCCATCTTCTTCTGCACTAAAGGTGAGAACGAAGTGGCCTGAGAACCAGAAGCCAGCCACTGGCGAGCAAAAGGGGGAGCGGGACCATGCGCATGAAGCAGTGAGAAAGGTGTAGGCTGAAGACCACTACCCTGAGGTGCGGGTCGAGCCAAGAGCTGCGACATGTGGTAGGCAATCGCGGGAGATTCGACAAATCAAAAAGATTGCGAGTCAGCCCGCGTAGGCCGAAAGTCATCTGCGGCAGAGGGGGGAAGAGAGACACCCTGCTCTAAATCCGCCACCCCTTCCGGGAAATATTTAGCTGCAACAGCAGCCGCTTTTGCATAGCGAGCCTAAAAGCAGTAGGCAGCGCTACATACTCTTCCACCTCCGCCGAGGAGTCTGAATCCCCACCAGCAGCTGTGTCCAAACACAAAGGCGGGGAGACGGGGGAGTCAGCGGACTGAAACTCTTGTTGATCCCACTGACCCGAGTGAGAGTGGAAAGCGTGATCAGTCTCTGCCTGCCAACCCCCACCGCTCACCTGCCCCGAGAGGGGAGAGGGGTGGGTAGCTCTGGCACAGCGCCCTGCCGAGGAGGGTGAACGGGGGTACAAGACAAAGCCGAGCCCGGCCCGACGTAACCCGCCCGCTGTGCGAGAGAATCGTCCCAGTGCAGAGAACCGGTCTGACTGGCTTGAGCCACGCCGCGCCCCAAGTGGGGAGGGGGGTGGCTCGTCGCAGCAGAAAACGCCCCCCGAGAGGGGAAAGACGGGGTGAGAGACGTAACCGTAAACGGCCGCCCCCACCCGTCCACCTGCTGACGTCCTGTAGCCCCACCGCTCACCCTCCCCGATGGCCGAGGACAATTCCCGCTGGTAAGGCGGTAACGCTCTAGACTGTGACGGCAGTCTGACAGCCCCCACCCGATCCCACCCGGAGGGCGGAAAAGAGTGGGTTGCTGACACAGCCCCCTGCCCCAAATGTGGCAGAGAGGGGGTATGTAACGTAGCCTGGAAAGGCCTTACATCCCACCCCGGCTGTGAATGAGCGAAAGAAATGCCAGGAGAGCGGAAGCCCATAGACTGGCTGTGCTCAGGTTGTAATCCCTCCCCTAAAGGGAGGGACGTGGGTCTGTCGGCAAACTGATCCTCACCACGCGAACCCGTCAGAGCACACTTACCATGCCCCCCCAATCCCCCTTCCCGAAGGTAAGGGGGCTGCATGTCCGACTCAGCTACGCTAAAAGCAAGGTGAGCGGTCAGAGGCAGGCAGGGAGCAGGCCCCCCCCTCCCGAGGGAGAGAGTGCTCGCGAACAACACCAGTACTACCAGAGGCAGAAAGGGCTGAACCGAACTGGCCAGGTGCACTAGTCCAGTGTGAAGCTCAAGCAGCAGGGCGGCCAAAGATAACGTCAGCCGATGTCGCAGAGGCCGAAGGTCCCAGTCTCGCCAGTGAGGAAGAGTCCCCCACGGTAGGCGGAAGAGCCGGAACCGCCGAACGTGACACAAACTGCTTGGAAATAAAATCAAACAATTCATCTTCAAGAGCGCCTAAGGCAGAAGGCCCAGGCTGATTCTCCTGGTGCGGGCTGAAGAGAAAATGAAACCTTCTCTGTTGGAATAGCTACTAAAACCGACGTACTATTCGACGGGTCATCAACCCGCATGGCGGGCAACTCAACATCTTTCTTGGGTTTGCCCTTACTCTTAGGTTTCTTCATAGGGCTAAGAGCCTTTTTCCCCTTCTGCCTCGCACTAAGCTTTTGCTTGCTATCGGCTATCTTGAAAACAAATGGTCGAAAACAGTTTCCCAGAAAAAGAAATTTCTGCCGTGTCTGTAAACAAGCAGCTAACAACAATTCAATCAAAACAACAAGGAAAGATCTCACCAAACACTGGCGAACAGGTAAGGACCCCACAAGACCGGCTAGTCCCAAGGACAGGCGGGCATGCGAAGGCCAAGTGAGTAGACGAATTCCGACACGTCCGACATGGGTCGTCGAAAGTCGAGAATGATTATTCCGAATGCCGGCGCTCACGTGGCGCGCGGGGTATTATGGGTAACCAAGTGAGGTCAGGTCATAGCAACGGCTATGGCGTGTTTTTTTTAGCTTGGTTACCACCCTCACAAGGGCAGGTAATTTGAGTAGTGTTTTGACATCTAGCATGTGAGATCGAAGTCAATGCATTTATGAGAATTGCAGTAAGAATATGTAATTTAATTTGGATGCTTTTGCTCCCAATATAACTGAGAAAATATGAACGTAAAGTTTTTACAAACTGCTGAGACCCCAAAATATGACGGCGGTAAACCAAACTAAGCAGATTTTGAAGTGTTCAAAGCTTCAAAGCTTCAAAGCTCTAGCTTGAAAAACGCCTGAAATAACATCAATGTTAGCAGACCTGTCAACCTGTACGGTTTTCCCGTATTTTGTACGGGATTTACTCAAATTTTGGTGTGTACGGCGTACAAGGCCTAGCTGTACGGGTAAGCCAAATTGTACGGGAATTGTACGGGAAAATTCAAAACCCGAACAAAGATTCGAAACCGATCATCAGATTCGTTTCTGTTTAGCAGACGACAACAACCAACAGAAAAAGACTGTAACTGAGCTTGTGCGCCTGCGCAGAAGGTTTCATAGAGGGCGCTGTGGCCCAATCCGCTACTTCCGTGTCGCGAGATTTGGTCTTTGTTTACACAACTTACTTCAGCGACAGACAACGATTCGCGTCACTTTTCGTGCTACAACTGAAGATGGAGAGGCCAGCGAAGAAAAGAAAGAAAGCCGGACATGGTTAGCACATGTCAGAGTGGGAGAAAACGTACTTTGGTGTTGTGCGATCATCGGACAAGGCGGGAAAGGAGAACAGTTTGTGCGTGCCATGTGGGAAAGTTGCTGCTTCTGGTCACTACGACTTGAAGCAGCATTTTGAAACGGCGGCACACAAACAATCATGCATTGATTCGTTCGAAACAGTTCAAGCATGTGAACCAACATTTCCAGAAACGAGACAGCCGCCTTCCAACGGAAGAAGATGTGACACAAGCCAATGCCATGAAACCATTACCAATACCACAGTCAATCTGCTTGCCACGGCAAAGTCAGCTACTGCTACCTACAACAAGTGTCATGCTTGAAGTGATCTAGTGAGACTGGACTGTGATTTTTCCTGGTGAACAGTAGTACAAAGTAATTGTGTGGGTGTGACTGTGTTATACATTTAAGATTAAACTTAAAGTGATCTGGAGAGACTGGACTGTGATTTTTCCTGGTGAACAGTAGTAGTTGTGTGGGTGTGACTGTGTTATACATTTAAGCTTAAAGTGATCAGGTGAGACTGGACTGTGATTTTTCCTGGTCAGTGGACAGTAGTAGTTGTTTGGGTGCGTTTTACAGTAGTTATATGTATTCATTAATGCTAAATCAGATGTGTTTTATGAATACAAAATAAATGTTGAGTATTTACCAGCTGGTCTTTCTTCTTTTTTATGTCGTGCGAGGGAATTGCGAGTCTTGCGTGTGAACTCAGGTTTGCGTGTGTTCATTTTTTGGGAGTGTGTAAGGGATTGTTGCCCTGATTACAGTTTTTAATCATATTAGTACAGGTTGGCCTTGGAAGGGGTTGACAGGTCTGTGTTAGGTTATTATGAATCGAACATGACCCCCTGTGACCCCAAAAGTTGACGAAGGTCAATCAAACTTTGGTCAAGTCGGGAGATTATCAAACCCTAAAAGTGTGCAAGGTTTCAAAGCTCTAGCTTCAAAAACATCCGAGATAACCGTAACGTTAAGTTTTTATTAAACGAACTTGACCCCGCTGTGATCCCAAAATTTGACAAGGGTCAACCAAACTGGGGTCACTTCGTGAGATCATCAAACCCTAAGTGTGAGCAAATTTTTAGAGACCTAGCTTGAAAAACATACGACATAACCTCAACCTTAAGTTTTTTTGTCCAGCCGGCCGTCCATACAGACGGAGACATATGAAGCCTAATACAGCAGTCCCTGCAATGTACGGCCCCCGGCGTGAGCGGCCACCTGACATGTACGGACACATTTGCTCGGCACGGAGTGTTTTCCTTCTATATTTGCCACCCCTTAAACGGACACCTGCAAAACGTGGACACGGACACTAATTTTCGGTCCCAACAGCAGGTCATACCTGCAAAGTACGGACAGACCATCGTCAAATTTTCTCCACACCAAAATCGATAACAGAGCAGTCCGGCTCTTGGTACAAAGGTCACAGCCGCAAAGGCGTGATGACAGTCTGTTAACTTGGGTGCACGTGTACCCATCAGGAGGGGGTTAGTTTGGATCAGGAGTGGAGTACACGCACTTTCTTGCTTTCAAATGCGAAGATGCCAACATGAAACTGCACTATGCTCTTTAATTATTCTTGTCTGTTGGACATAAGCAACAGAAGCTACAGTCGATGAAGGCCCTCCGAGAAAGAGAGAGAAAAATCGGCCACCATTCTCAGCATCACGTGTCTGTGTGTAACCTTTTTCATTCAATGACAAGATACTCTTGTTTCCCCGCAGCCTTGACCAGTGAGTCGGTTACCTAATCTGTGAACCCTTCAGTTGTGTTGCTTTGTCAAAAGTTAGACACAGTCAACTGGTTTTGCTCTGAGTGAACAGTGCAGCTGGCCTCAATTAGCCAGTGACACCTCTCTGGCCAGAGCACCAAACAGTACATGGCTGGGGGGAGGGAGAGAGAGAGGGGGGGGGGGGGTAGCTGGCTAAACTCAGTGGGGTGTCCGGTGTCACTGCATGTCAGCAGGAAGAGCATTGGAGAGAAATAGAGAGGTGTACTCTTCCAAACAATTTCCAAGGATCAGTTGTCAGGGTAGGAGAGTGAGAGCGGTGTTGTGTACAGTGTATTTCTCACTGAAGAGTGAAAAGTCACATGCCACAAGATCGGCATGCAGTCAATAAAGCCAGACAAGAAGAATGATTATGACATGCGACTCTATCTGCTGGTTTTAATTCAAACTGGTTTTCAACGCTTATTCTCACAAAGCATCTGCACACCTGCCTCTGTGCTGTGTTTGTGTGGCTGCTTTCGTATGATGTCAGTGCATGGTGAGTGCGTTCACTGCCTTGAGGATTTATTTTATCTCTTCTTTCAACACCATTCATACAACTCTTTTTTTGCAGAACGTTTAACAAAATATTAGGAGTTGGATGTTATCGTTTAGTAGCCACAAGAAGTGGTTAGCATAGACTCAAACATGTTGTGTGTGTGTCTCTGTGTGAGTCAGTATGGGGGAGGGGGTGGTGTGGTCACCCCTCCCGTGACCGGCCACCTGCAATGTACGGACAGGTTTGCTATGGCCCAAGGGTGTCCATTCATGTACTCACCAATTGCTCAGATGAGTCAAAAAATGAAGAGGTCGAAAGACTCGGGGACACCTAATTTATGCATCATATGCAAAATGTCAGTCATATGGTCAAGCAGACAAGCTAGAAAGAAAAAGCTGTCAAATTCTACAGGCATCCATAATCAAAGATTATTTGTTGAAACGCTTTGTTCATGAATGACTACAAACATTCATTGTATCATCAGCTAGAGAGCCTTAACACTGGGCAAACAGGCGCTCTATTCTTTCTATGGCTGGCAGAATTAAGGCAGAACTGGTCAACCCATCTTCTCACCTCAAAGAGCCATGAAGCGAAGATGTATGTGGGAGGGATGAGCTCTGATGGAGATGGAGATGACATGTTGTCCGGAGTGACGCCCAGGTTTTCACTCATCTGCAACAGTACATGCTTCATGTGACAACTTCAGTCAGATGCCATGTTTTTCCTCAAACAACTCACATTATTCCTCACACAACTCATATCTCATTCAAAAATGTAAATATTTAAGACTATGACAGTGAGACATGCAAATGACTAGATGTTCCCTAAGACTTGGGTGGGCTACCATGTAATGGAGAGATCTGATAATGCTATCTCTGATCGAGCCGTATGCACAGAAGACAAAATAAAAATAAACATTTGAGCTCGTGAATTATTCTTCAGTTATCAATTGTCAGATTTAATATTGACATGTACATAGCTGCCAACCCCTGTGAAGCCCAAAGAGTAGCATTTTGGAATTTTCAGAGTAGCAATTGGTGTTTAAGAGTAAGCATTGTCTTGAATTTGAATCGCACACCCGCATTTATGCCATTTAAAACTTTGATAAGAATAAAGTCCGCCATGTGCTACTGAAAAGTTTGCTATGCGGGGTTTGCCTTGGACTTTCTTTTTTTCCCCTCTCGTTGTCCGTGTCACAATCAGACATCGTGACATGTCGTCTCTTCGGCATGACGGCAAGTGGGAAACAGTGTCTCGGTACCCCACACCTCCAAGAATGTCATGTGTTCCAAGTAAACTTATCAAAGAGAATATGCTAACCAACTCTACGAAAAAGGTTGTTCTCGATTGGATGGACGACAAAACACACCCTGATTGAATCAGACCTTTCCATCACAAGCGCAGTTTTACCAGAGACCGTACAGTCTCTGTTTTTACTGACTGCTGCCGACTGTCGAATGATAAGTGGAAATTTTGTATGCTTGTAATTTTATGTTTGAGCGCAGCAGTTTTGGGCTTAACGTAGCAATTGCTGCAAAATCGTAGCATGCTATGCTGAAATCGTAGCAGTTGGCAGCTCTGCATGTATCATAAACCATAAAATATGACCATGCATCAAGAATATTGGCCCACCACTAAAAATAATATGCCTAAGCTGACAGAATAGAAGGAATGAACGAGTAACAGCAGGGAAGGAGGCCTCACTCTAAATAAGGTGTCGAGGAGATCACAGAGGTAGTCAAAGACGTTGGCGTGAATGTCAGGGTCCTCAATTTTATTGACGTCACCAAGGCAACACAGCATGCGTTGCCATAGCACCACCGCCACATCTGGCGTCCAGCCCGGTACTGTACCCCCAGCCATCACACTCTTGTTCTCTTGTAAGGAATCCGCTATAATAGATCAATAAATCAATCAATCAATCAATCAATCCATCCACCAATCAATGCATCAATCAATCACTCCATCCATCCAACAATAGATAATTGATAGATAAATAAATGAAAACATCAAGAAAGGCAACAACAAAATAAATAAATCAATCAACCTTGATTTCTGCAGGTGCAATCCTTCAATCAATGAATTAATGGACTGATCAATGAATTAATCAATCAGCTGCAATCAATCAATGAATCAACAAGCATAAATCCTTATCCCCACACAGACACAACAGTATCTTGCACATTTTCACCAGATGTTCTCAACTGAAGCTAAAACAGTAAAGAAAAATCTTTGACAGTCCTATATCTGTAAATTTCATGAAAAAAAAAAAAAGTCACTTCAAGACATTTAGTCGGTATGTTTGCCTAAAACTAAAAGATCAACACTGAATATCCATCGTCACGGAGACTACAAGTAGGAAGGCTTGGCTATCCGAAGACCGAGGCTGGTCACGCCCGGCTCCAAGAAGCAATTTTGAGCACATTTTCAGAGTTAACATAACATACAGTCGACTTCCACTATATCTCGGTCTTTGGGGTCAAACGATTTGAGATCGCAATATACGCGATTCGCAATGCAGTGGGTTCGGGGGGGGGGGGGGGGGGGGGGTGTGGGTGGGCGTATCCACACAAAAAACAGATTTGCTGCCCAAAGTTTTTTTATTTATTTTAATTTTTTTTTTTTTAACACGTTTTTATTTCTTTTTGTTACACAACATCAACATCACACAGCAACATCAAATAACATCAACCATACAAAACTATGCATCTCCAACAAAGACAAAGAAAAAAAAGAGGCAACAACAACAATTGCTGCCCAAAGTTACTTTTAAGGGAAGCAGCTGCATTCTCTTCTGAGTTAGAGAACAACGTGGTTATTTCCCTTGTCTATTTCTATTTCATCTTCAGTCGTCTGGACTACTGCAACTCCCTTCTGGCTGGCCTCCCCGCCTCATCCATTCATGGCCTACAACGAGTCCAGAACGCTGCTGCCAGGCTGACGTTGAGGAAGACGAAGCGAGACCACATCACCCCCCTACTTCGCTCCTTGCACTGGCTCCCTGTCAGCACCCGAATCTCCTACAAACTGTCCACTCTGGTCTACAAGTGTCTCAACGACTCTGCTCCCGAGTACCTTCAATCCTCCCTGGACCTGTACACCCAGCCCTCCGAACGTCCCCTTCGTTCTGCTGCTGACCCACTCCGCCTTCACATCCCTCGCTCGAAACTCACATCTGCTGGTCAGCGTGCATTTCCCTCCACGGGCCCCTCCGTCTGGAATTCCCTGCCGCTTGAGCTTCGCCAGAGCCCCTCTCTTGACGCGTTCAAGAGTAGGTTGAAGACTCAGTTCTTCCCGTAGCTGGCTGCGACTTCCATGTTCGACGTAATGTGTGTGCCCCAAAAGACATTCTTGTGCTGTGCTCTGTGAGAGGTGTTTTCTTTGTGCTTAATATTATTTTGTTTGGACCTAGCTATTGATGTGTACATTGTTGTTAAACAGTTGTTTGTTGTATGTTTATCAGGGTTTGCTAGTGTGTGATAGGGTTCGTGTCCGTCTGTAGATGTTAGTTTCTTTGTTAGTCCTGTGTTGACAACTCTTCGACAAGCGCTTAGAACTGTTCCCACGGAATACGCGCTATATAAGCTTCCTATTGATTGATTGATTGGTCTATGCTCTATCGAGAACTAAAACTCAGCCTCTGTGTGTGTGTGTGTGTGTGTGTGTGTGTGTGTGTGTGTGTGTGTGTGTGTGTGTGTGTGTGTGTGTGTGTGTGTGTGTGTGTGTGTGTGTGTGTGTGTGTGTGTGTGTGTGTGTGTGTGTGTGTGTGTGTGTGTGTGTGTGTGTGTGTGTGTGTGTGTGTGTGTGTGTGTGTGTGTGTGTGTGTGTGTGTGTGTGTGTGTGTGTGTGTGTGTGTGTGTGTGTGTGTGTGTGTGTGTGTGTGTGTGTGTGTGTGTGTGTGTGTGTGTGTGTGTGTGTGTGTGTGTGTGTGTGTGTGTGTGTGTGTGTGTGTGTGTGTGTGTGTGTGTGTGTGTGTGTGTGTGTGTGTGTGTGTGTGTGTGTGTGTGTGTGTGTGTGTGTGTGTGTGTGTGTGTGTGTGTGTGTGTGTGTGTGTGTGTGTGTGTGTGTGTGTGTGTGTGTGTGTGTGTGTGTGTGTGTGTGTGTGTGTGTGTGTGTGTGTGTGTGTGTGTGTGTGTGTGTGTGTGTGTGTGTGTGTGTGTGTGTGTGTGTGTGTGTGTGTGTGTGTGTGTGTGTGTGTGTGTGTGTGTGTGTGTGTGTGTGTGTGTGTGTGTGTGTGTGTGTGTGTGTGTGTGTGTGTGTGTGTGTGTGTGTGTGTGTGTGTGTGTGTACGCCCGGCATGTGGTTGTGTTACTGAGTGTGTGTTACTGCATGTCTCGCAAGCGTTCAAATGTGACATTTCTGTTGGCAACAATGTTCTCAAGAGAATAACTGTGATGAGACGTTTATCTTTATCATCAGATGACAATTTCTTCAAAGGAAGAATGATAAAAGAGCTTAAATATTTTTGCTCCCGATGTGTGGTGAGATCAAAGGCAGGTGCATTGTAATAACTAGTTGGCCTGGTGACCTCTGGTCAATGACCCATACTTGTCAGCTTTCTTTCTTTATTTGGTGTTTAACGTCGTTTTCAACCACGAAGGTTATATCACGACGGGGAAAGGGGGGGGAGATGGGATAAAGCCACTTGTTAATTGTTTCTTGTTCACAAAAGCACTAATCAAAAAATTGCTCCAGGGGCTTGCAACGTAGTACAATATATTACCTTACTGGGAGAATGCAAGTTTCCAGTACAAAGGACTAACATTTCTTACATACTGCTTGACTAAAATCTTTACAAACATTGACTATATTCTATACAAGAAACACTTAACTCTTACCAGTTCGCTCCCTTACCCATCGTAAGCAAGCTTACGATGCCCCGCCCCCTGTAGTTTTCCACTGACCAATTATCTAATTATCGAGAACAAAAATTGGTTATTTTACATTGGATGGGTCGGACAGTGGATAAACTCATATGTTAGACACACTTTATGACAGAAACAAGCTGGGTTTTTGTTATAAGTTAGTTATAGGAATGCATTATTAGGCCAAAAAAAAAAATAGTCTGTTAACAGTAACATAGGCCAAAAAAATAGGGTCGGTAGGTTGGGCCTTTTTTTTCTTCCCAAAAAACATATTTTTAAGTTATTTTGCCAAAAAACCAAGACTTTTTTTTTTTCTCCCCAAAAAAACATTTTTTTAAGTTATTTTGCCAAAAAACAAAGACTTTTTTTTTCTTCTCCTTAGGCATGCGTATGTCATGAAACGTCCAACTTTGAAATTTGGGTGGGGGTATTCAGGTGACAATAACTTTTTTGTTTATCAGCAAAACTCAATAAAACTTTGCTATTGTAAAATGAATGCCAAAACAGACTAGTTAGCAGCATATCTAAAATAAACTGAACACAAAAAAATGTCTTCTTTGTGTTTGTCACGTGTTCCAAAAAATGGGCGTACAAATTTCAACAAAAATCATGTTGTCACCCCCATAACCTTTTTTACCTTTAAAGATAGCACAATTCTCTTTGCAAATATGAAAAGCTTATTCATTTTCCTTTCATTTGATATATAACTTTCTATATTTCATTTAGAATATGACCCCAGATAGCCACTCGGCAAGTAGGCACCAACAGCACTGTAAAATATGCCCTAAAACCCCCGAACTGGTAAGAGTTAACAAGGGTAAAAGGAGAAACAGAATCCGTTAATCGCCTCTTACGACATGCTGGGGATAAATTCTTTCTCGTCCCAACCAATAACCCTCCCCCTAACCCATGGGGGGCACTTGTCAGCTGATACCAGCTGCCTGCCCCAGTTTACCGACACTGACCTTCTTACCCCTGACCTTCTCAACCCAGTCAATGACAGAGATTTATCTATGAGACCTGAAGTTTGAGAGGAAACTCTGCCAGAGTGATACAACAACACACACATCATTTGGAACGAGAGAGAGAGAGAGAGAGAGAGAGAGAGAGAGAGAGAGAGAGAGAGAGAGAGAGAGAGAGAGAGAGAGAGAGAGAGAGAGAGAGAGAGAGAGAGAGAGAGACAGAGAGAGAGAGAGAGAGAGAGAGAGAGAGAGAGAGAGAGAGAGAGAGAGAAGGCGAAGGCGAATTTTTATTGCATCAAACACAATGTGTATGTACATGGGGGAGAAAATAATTTGCAGGTGAACAAAGTGGATTTGACCGTCCGGAAGCAAGGCAACTTAAAATCAACACATAGAACAAGAAGTAAAAACAGAAAAAAATACAGTAAGATGAAGACAAGGTCTATTATACAATTGATTTTCTCTTTGTCTAAACGCTTAGAACAGATAATTTGACAATGCAATCAGTCGTAATTTATTGTCAGTCTGTAAAATGTGTGCATGCCGATGTGGCATGCATTCACCTATTTTGTTGTTGTGAATACTTTTTGCTTCAGCCATTTTATGGTGTGAAGCAAGTGGACCGTGTTATCATGGCACCTTGTTGTGACCTGTTTTTTGTGGAGCGTTATTTAACTATTTTTTACGTGTGAGACTCACGTGCTCCTTGTTGTGACCTGGTTTTGGTCGGAGCGTTGCAAAACTGCGTCGTTAGTTTTAGAATACGCGTGAGATTCACGTGCTCTTTTCCGTGTCCTGGTTTTGGAGTGAGCCCTGCGAAACTGCGTTGTAAGCTTTAGAATACGTGTGACTCACGTGTTTTTAGTTTTTAATGTCAGCTAGTTCCTTGATCTTCTTTCTGTAAAATATACCGTTTTAAGTTTTGAGCATGCACGAAGTGCGTGATCGGTTACTGATTGGTTGTAAAATAGTAGTCTCACCCGATTCTGTCTTAGGAATGTTGTTGGTTGGTCAATATGGTGACCTTTTACCTTTAAATAACTATTCCATGTTAGGTTTTTGTTTTCTATAAATATTACTGTTTGACTTCCTCTCTTGAGTCGATCTGAGGGTTTTTATGGAAGAGTTTGGATGTTTTATGTAACGTATCAAAGTTAGCAAGTGAGCTGATGGAGTTCTTCTTGTACTGTCTTAAAGTTTGGATATTGTCAACGTGAACGTGTTTTAGATACAGTTTTATTGAAAGTTGTGAATTGTTTTGTGCCCTTCGTTGAGAGGCTACAGTTTTGGTACTCTGGTCAACCCACACAGCGCATAAGGTAATTTTGTTGTTACTTGTTTGTGTTGTATTTTGGTCGCCATTTTGTAATGACTTTGTGAGTTGTTTATGTATAACGTGAGTTGAAAGTCTGACATGTTGTAGTGTTTCTTTATTGTGTGTTCAACTATTCTAGTTCTGTGAAACGTACAGCAATGCTTTGTAGACGCTAGAAAGTCGCTAATGTTTATAATGATAACTTGTGTTTTCTGTGATTAACGAAGTTCGAAGTGAAACGTTTTCTCCGACTTATCCTAGCCTTACGTTAAAGGAATTTAGGTAAAAGAGCTTGCGGTCTGTGGTGATCGTTTGTAAACGAGCTTATTTCTAATAACGCTATTGGGGGAAATTGGATGAGGAAATATCTTGTTTGTGATTTTGATTAACGCAGGAACGTTGTCGTTTAGAGACTTTTTAGTATGACAGTTTGCTTTGTATTCCTGGCCTGATGAGTCAACGTTTTGTATTCTCTTGAAAGTAGCCATTTTGGTTTTAAACGTATTTATGCTAAGTTTCTTGAGTATTCTTAGTGTTTATTATATTGTTTAACGTAAAGAACGTAACCCTTTATTACTGTTAAAGGATTAACCAACGAGTGTTTGGTATTGTAATTTTCTTGTCTGTTTGTTTTCGCCTGTCTTGTGATTGTTTATTTTTCCCTTTTTGTTTCTTGCGTTTTGTTTATGCATTTTTGATATCTTTGCCATGTCTAATACTTTGTTTTCTTTTCTCTTTTTCTTTCTGTTTAGTTTTTTATCGCAATACGCAATATGCAATACTGAATTACGCAATACATAGTACTGTAATCAATATACAATACTGATCAGATGTAAAGTAATAAACCAGTATTTTTGCGTTATCGCTTGTAACCTGTGTTTGTCATTTCGAGAAGATTCAGCAGCTATCTGTTTAAGAGCATGCTTCTTCTTGGCGCTATCGGCCATTGCAAAAGACTCACAAAAATTTTTGGAACAAAAAATTTTCAAGTCCGAAATGCGGCCAAATTGACGCCAAAATTTCAACAAAACAAGGAAAGACCTCACCCCACAGGATAGCGAAGCCAACAACGAAGCGAAGAACCCAAGGGGAAGAGCCCAAAGTCAAAAGACCAAGGACAAAGGCTGTAAACAGCCGGAGCGTACAATAACAGCGACCAACTTCGTAGAACGCTGAGTTTGGAATGATTACAAATGGCGGCGTATGCGCACGCATACGGAAGGCAGCCTCGATCTCCGGCTGGCCTTGACCTCTTGACGGGTCATGGTCACTCTTTTTTTAGAGGCGTCTTCCTTGTTACCAAGGGGACGCGTACAGCGTTACCAGCACTGAACTAGGGTTAATTGCTATATGTGAGTTGGGTAAGATATGTAATTTAATGACGATTTATTGATCAAAGGCCGTCGACCAAGAGAGAGATAGGATAGTTTTGAAAAGAAAAAATTTGCCTGAGGAAAAATCTGTACTATTGTGGGGCTTTACTTGACTGAATATGTAAAAAAAAAAAAAAAATTAAATCAAAAATTAATAAATGACCGGTCCCGTTTTTTTCGGGGTTCAAGGTCTTTGCGATGTAGCCGAATTTGCGATTTAGTGGACTGCGCTTTAGTGGAAGTCCCCTGTATCTATATATTTTCGGATTCAGGAATTGATGAGTAATATAATGCAATCATTTTTATATCTGTTAGACAAAATATGATTTTAATGACAACTTCAATTCACAAACTAATTAATTATTTTTTAAGCTGATATGAATTTCCATAGTCTGGACTGCGTCGTAGATTGCTTGACCAAAATTTCAATCGATTTGAGTAAAAAATGATGTCACGACAGTGCGGCCTCAACTTTTTCAAAAAGCTGGATAATGATATCATTGAAGACATTTATAAAAAAAATGAAATAACAAGTCTGGGGTATTATCTTCAAGAACTCACATGCAAAGTTTCATTGAAATGTGTCAGGTAGTTTACTAGTAATAGCTGTGCATGTACACACACACACAAACATACATACATACATACACCATGACCTCATTTTGATTCTCACTCTATGTTAAAACATTTAGTCAAAACTTGACTCCAGGGTTTCATTTACTAGTGCGCCTTGCGCCATTGGCGCATAACATCTCAAAATGTCCCATTGGAATTGCCTTCAGTGCGTCAAAGGGCGCACTGAGATTACGTACCACTGCGCCACCCCATGTACACTTTTCACGGGAGTACAATGTTCGGAATGAGCTAGACAAAAACGCGCGCCAAGCCGAGCAACTTGCGAGTTTGTAAAATGCAATGTGATTTGCTTTTAAAATGTAATTCATTAGTATTCAACCAATTCTGCAAACTATCTGTGCTTGCGCGATTACCTCTGTGGAAACTGTCAACAGAAGCGATATCGATCGAAACACAGACAAACACACACACACACTAACCGGATACACTGGCAAATTCTCATATCATCATATGGCACTAAATAGCCCTATTTTGCATCTTTCGACAAAAGCATTTTCGGACCGCCTTGCCTGCTTTGTGCGTTTTGCCTTCGACTATGTAATGTCCCATCAGAATTTAGTTGAGGGGGACAAATGTCCCATTGTCTTTTTATTCCAGGCTAAACCTTGTGACTCCATGTAATGAGAAAACAAAATTAGAACAAAAAAACAAAAAAATAATTCTTGGAAAAATCAGAAAGAGAAAACAGCCAACTTACCTTTACTGAGCGAGGTATCCTGATTGGAGGCCACCATGTCTATGTGCAGGGAGTCCCTGTCTGGCGTGGGGCTGTCCTTGGGCTGACTGTCACTTATCATCTCTGTTGGAGACGGTGACCGACTACCAGACTTTGATCGTGCAGAGTGCATAGAGGTGGGGGATGGGGTGCAAGATTCTGCACACAGAAACAAGTGTTTGTGCTAACCTGAAAATACCACTATAATACCTGTTTCATGTTAATTACTTATGAAGGATAAACAACTCATTGTTATTGTTATTGGTTTTCATTTGAAATTACTGGAAAAGAAAATTTGTCATACAAAACTAAACCTTATGGCTGCATGGTTACAGTGGAACCACCCATTTACGACTTTGGAAAAATGTTGAAAATAAGGTCTTAACACTATTGTGACTAGCACTGCCACGGCGTTGACGTCCTGCCTGCCCAAGCTTGCCACCAAGAAACTTACCAAAAATCAGTAACTGTAAAGAAATCTGTCTAGCAAGCTTGAATTAAGTCCAATCACCACCAAATTTTTTGTACTAATTAAAAAATGGATGCCCAGTTCAGTCGTGCTATTTATAAGTTTGTCAAAGGGGGGGTGAAAGGGGGATAATTTGTGTTTTTTAACGTTTTTTTGTGTGTGTTTTCTTTTCCACTGCTTTTTTAAAAGTTATTTTTTAACAGAAAGTATTATAAATAATTTTATAACCAAACAAGGTGTAAAACCTATGAATTAGCTGAAATATTGTTAAAATTCTACACAGAAATAAGGAGACAGTACAAAGAAAAAAACAAGCAAATCCCGCATTCACTCACAGCATCCTGACTCAAATGAAACAAAACTGTGACACTCACCAAATGATGTCTAGGTAATCCATATTGAATATAATTAGTCACATTTTCACAACAAAGTCCCAACTGTACACCTATGAACATTTCCAAAAAGATTAGGACGCTCCAGCCATCCATTGTTATCAGTGCTGCCACGCCCCCCTTGCAACTACACATTCGAAGATTCATGCAGTGCCACCCTAACACGTGTAGTTTGCTGACTCATACTAGCAACACTGAACAGGACTGTTTCTTCCTCAATATCACTGCTATTATCGCTTTCTTGAGGCGAAAACAACACGTCGGAATCATGATCTACAGGGTCCTCAAGATCCAACATCCGGAGAATCTCCTCCCGTGACAAGGCTCGCCTTCGATTCATTTTTTTTCTCGAAAAAACCACACAAATCAGGCTAATTTTACATATGGCGGAAGGGCACGCAAAGTGTGTCAAGGGAAACAACTCAATTTACTGCAAGCTTCAAAAACCGGGAAGCAATCACGAGTCGTGTAACCTGTATGGCTGTTACTGATTTATAAGCGTCCCGTCCATGGGCGTGTCAGCGCTGTTACTGATTTATCAGTGTCCCGTCGCGAAAGTGTTAACAATAAGGTCTTGAGTTTTGGGGGCGGTCATGAACTTGGTTGTAGTGTACGTACTGTCATGTTTACACACAAACACACCCACACATGCAGTTTACTGTCATATCAACACACACACACACACACACACCCAAACACATTACAGCAGAACAACTTTAACTCAAATTTCAAAGAAAATTTACTAATGGCGTAATGCTCGCTCCCCGCTGACATTTGACACTGTGGCGTGTTAACCAACCAGTGAAATACGAATGTCCTAACTCGATGGAAAGCATAACGACTTTTCTCCCGAATCATCTTTCCGCTCACAGGAATGTTTCTTCGCCTTGCATCGCTAAACTAGTCCCATACACGATCGTTGAGGTCTTCGAACAGGCACCTCTCTTTGCGTACTTTCGCTTCGCTATCCTTCTTGCCATCTCGATAACACCGAGTCCTTATCCTTGATGATACACAGGATTTGCGTCTTCCCGACTCCTAAGGAAGTCGCCACGGATTGCCATTTCGCTCGATTACTTTAGCTCTCTACTCAAGAGTCGGCGCTTTTCTCTTTCTTTCGCGAATCTTCGTTTGTCAACAAGTCGTCGGAAAAATGACAAGATAGCGTACAGAGGAAAACCGGATGTATTAGGATCTCGCGCGCGTGAGATTTTGGTGGTTTTTTTTCGTCTCGCGATAGTAGGAGGAGCGAGAACTGCCATGTTGTGTTTTCGTCTGCTCGAAATGTGCACGAAAGTGTAAATCATCCCAAAAAGCTTGGTCGTAAGTCGCGTTTTGGGGTGAGTCGTCCACTGTGGGTTCATTATATAGTAAAATGCATCCGTGGTGGCAAAATCGGTCGTAAAAAGGGAGTACCGTATTTGACGGATTACAAGACGCACCGTTATATAAGCCGCACCCCCGACTTAAAAAAAAAAAATTGGGACGAGCCACGTATAGGCCGCGTCACTATATTAGCCGCCGTCGAAAAAAATATAATCAGATCGTGTCAATCAATCAAAACAACTAGGCAAACGAAAGTACGGTATTTGGCGAAATCGGCTCCGAGAATAAACAAGTGAAACAAAGAAGAAAAGTGAAAAAGTTTGAAGAAAAATATCCAACAAACACATGTACAAAGGTGTCTACCGTTCAGTCAGCCTGGTCGGAACCATCAGATTCTGCTGCGGAGAAGCCAGAAAAGTCACTTTCCTCGCTGTCGGACACAAACAGCGACATGATCGCTTCATCCAGAACTGAAGAAGTCGAAGTCGAGGCCGAGGGGGTGACGTCATCATCGGAGCTTGAATCGGTCCAGCTCGTGTCGTCTGCTGTAGGTGCTGCGATGATCTCTGCTCTCAGTTCGGTCTCCAACTCAGGCCATTTCGCGTTTCTTCCTCGGAAAGCCTTCCTGTTTTTCTTGCATATCGAGAGTTGCTGGCGGACGGATCGCCATCGTCGCACCATGGATTCATTTATTCCAAGCTCAAAAGCAGCGCGCCTATTGCCCTTGTCATCAGCCAGTGCAATCGCCTTCAGTTTGAACGCTGCATCGTACGCGATTCTTTTGGTCATCGGCATCGTAAATCCAGTACAGTTGTGTCAGTGCAGTGCAAAAGTGTTTCATTAGGTGAATGCTATTCAAGTTTAGGTAACGTTTTAGCCGCATCTTTTTTATAAGCCGAAATGCAATTATTTTTGAAAAAAAGTCGCGGCTTGTAGTCCGTCAAATACGGTAGTCGCAAAAAGGGGGGTCGGTAAGGGGGAGTTCTACTGTACAACTAAATTTGACTGGTGTCATGACAGAGTATTAAGTGTTTATCAATACTATTAATTTTTGTAACATTTTGGTTTTCATGTACTGCTTCGGGGTTCCAATACCATAGGTGTACACACATACAAAGTCTGACCTCTTGCATGGTAGAAGTGGTCGTTGGGATGATGGTCAGCAATGCCAGGCATGACGTCACTGCCAGGTAAGGAGGCCAGTTCGGCTGTGCACACTGCCGTGATGCAGGCCACCTCTGGGTCCTCCACACCCTGGCCTGCCAGTGACACTGCACACCAACCAAGTCTGGATCACACTCATATTCTTCATTTGTACTTTTCATGAAACGCCTGATGGCACCAACTCGGTCCTCCTACCTACACTTTGATTTCCATTCCTCTCACAGTGTGGTATTATGATACATGTATTATCTTCTGACTCTCAATGTTTCGATTGGGCCAGGGATCTGCATTGACAATGTACGATTCTGTGCTGACATGAACCAGTTAAGTAGAGTAGTTCAAACTGATGGTCACATGAATGGGTGTTTTTTTCAACTTAAAAAGGTATTTTTAACAATTTTTGTCAATGGGTGGGAGCCCAAAATGTTGCCAGGACTGAACATTTTGGAAGGCCGGTGTCCAGGGGCCGCTAAGGCTCCGGCGGGGCGCAGGGGCAGCGCCCTTGCTGCGGGGTCTAGGGGGGCAGCGCCCTCCAGCCGAAAATTAATTTTAGCATTATACTTATAGGGAGGGTTTAGGTGGCCTCTCCTGACTCTAAATCTTAGAACAAACAAGCTTTTTAGAGATGCATAATATATAAATCTTGTAAACTTGAAGGTATTTGTAACTGACCAGCTGAAAATGAATTTGAGCAATTCAAGAGGGGCAATTTGCATGAGCCTCTCCCAGCTTTAAAACTGAAAACAGCAAACAAACAAAAATTAAAAAAATAAGTGGGGATGAATGCACAAAATCAAAAACCTCTATACTTGAAGATGTTTGGCTGTATCACTCTTGCTGGGGGGTCTACAAAAACAAGTGGTAAACAAATTTCAAGAAGGGGTTTAGTTAGCCTCTCCTCACTTAAACAAAAACTTAAAATTGAAGCTGCACAAAATTAACAAATCTAGTAAACTTGAAGGTATTTGTAACTAACCAGCTGAAAATAAATTTTAGCAATTAAGAGGTGCTATTTGAGCCTCTCCTGGCTTTAAAACTGAAAACAGCACACACACATTTTTTTTGGAGGGGGGGGGGGGGGGGGGGCATGTCCCTAAAAGGCTCTTGTGCCTGTGAGGACGTAAAACTTAAGTAACCAACCGAGTTTTCAAATAGATAGCAACTAAGATGCCACATTCCCCAAAATGACATGATATTGCTGCCCTCTACATGTCACTAAAACCTTATTGAGATCGGTCTGGGACATGGTGAAAGGTGGCTGATTTGGCACAACCACATGGATCACACAAACCCAGTGTAAACAACAGCTGCAAGGGATTAACAAAAAAAAGGTATAAAAAAATTTAAATTCTTTTTTTAATTAAAAAAAACATTAAAAAAAAATAAAAATAAAAAAAAAGGGGAAAAAAAAAGTTCCCAAATTCTTCCTGGGACGGAAATCCATCTAGGACGGAAGAAATCCCACCCCTGTCAATACAAAACTAGTGAAATAAACTATCAATGTAAGATTTTTCTGCATCTTTTCATGATCTTAGGAGTCAATGCCTAGCAATTGTGCGGAAAATCTCACATGTGCTGAGCTAATTTCAGCTATCCAAACACAGTCAAAGAGACTTAAAGAGTTGGCTGCAACCTCAGCCATCTCTTTAATTTTATATCAAAGTCATCCAGAAATGTTACCAAGATGTTAAAAACAAATAGTAGGAACTTGTTTCAATTGAAATTTTTTTTCATTGGTTTCACCTCAAGAACTTCTTACAGACAGAATTCAGCAAAAAGTTGAGTAAAGGACAGTATTGTGACCAACAGATAAAAATTAACCCTTAAAATGAAACTCTCAATTAAAAATATCTCTAACTGGCAGAGTAAGGGTAAACATCTTGCGGGAAAAGCAAGACATCTAAAGGTTATAATGGACCTGTTTCCAGCGTTTACATGCTCATATCTGAGTTTTCCTACTCTTACGTGTGCACTGATTTTATAAATGCTGGTTTGCATCTGTGACAAAAAGATTCAAAGGTCGCTGTGTTATGATTCACACTATAAATTAAATTAAAATTAAAACCCCAATGCTCTTTTTATCTTTGTCAGAGTGACCCATTACTGCTTTTATGTCAGCCAGAGGTTATACCGGTTGGGCAAGGAGTAGGACGCATTACAAATGAAATAACAGGAACTTCTGGAAGGAAGCATTCCTTTTTCTCAGGCAAATACTGATCTTACACACATTTTACTCAATGCACTAGTTCTATACACTTACATGCCCAGTATCAATCAAACAATCGTTCCACAGGCGCAACTGTTGCCCAAACTTTCCTATTCAGATCTAGAATATGGATTTTGAGTTGCAGTGTAAAGAAAACCATAGACCAAATAGCCTGGACCGCCAACAAGCTCTCTCTCCGCTCTTTCTCTCTATTACGAGGTAGCGGCCACCCCCATTTAGGAACGAAGAGAGGTACAGAAAAGCGTGCTATCTTTCTCAGCGCAACTACTACCCCGCTCTTCTTGGCCTTTCAGAAATCAGGGGGATGTCATATCCGGTGTCGATTGTAAACATGGACGAAGTTGCCGAGGTAAGTTCTGAAAATGCTAAAATAAACTCAGCTAAAGTGCATATGGAACATGTTTTTCGATGAGTTTTGTTAAGTTTAGTTTGGAGTTTTGGAAAATCCAGTTCATTGTCACCTCCCATTGTCACAAATAACTGGAGCGTGCTTTCTTTTCACTGTCTTTCAAACCGGACGCTAAGCGCCCCTGTGAAAATCGAGCGTCGTAACCTCGAAGGGTCACGTGACGAGTTGACGGTCCAGGCTATTTGGTCTATGAGAAAACATACTGCAGTTGTTGGCAGAATGATTCCTTGACAAATAAATTATTATCATCAACATTTTTGCATTCTAATTCAATGCACTCAAAACTTGTGAACGTGAAAGAGATTATATTTAAAATCTGAGTTAAAGCCAGTTCACAACAATTAAAGTGGAATCAAAAGTTTCACTAGTTATTCAACACAACAGAAACCAATAGAATATGAAAATGCTGACATTTAAACTCCAAGCCAAATCTGAGTCCTTCATGTACGAGTAAACTACTTATGTTTTATGTTCAACTTTGACAGCTTCGAAATGGACTCAACAATTCTCCACTCTAGTTTTCTTGTAGTTCACTGTTCAGATGTTTTCACCACAAGTATGAGATTTCTATTGAACAAAAGAGAGCAGAAAGCAAAAAAGACAGGGTCCATGAGTCAACATACCAGCCGTTGGGGTTGCAGATGTCTGGCTAGCTACGTCGCCACATGCAGTTAGCGCAGAGTTATCAACATCCTGGTCGGCACACCCATTGTCATTACTGTCACTAACAAAACTGGCGCCTGACACGAGACAAGTCAGTAACGTGTCACACACCAACATATACAGGCACACACGCAGACGGTGGACATCGCACACTCAAATTCATGTCAGCGAAAAAATCTGTCACTCTACTGTCTAAATGCGCAAATACAGTTTCTGCATGAAATACAATTCAGTGTAACCATATTTCTTCAGGAACTGGTCTGACAACAAACAAAAGACAAAAACAATTAAGGTATTGAAGTATTCAGTTCAACTAAGCTGAACTGTTGTTTGAGAGTTAGCCACAGTTATCTGATTTTCAAGTTAATTAAGGAAAACACTTTAACACACAAAGAAAAATAGAAAATCATCGACAAGTTACACTCTGACAAACTACTGAATATATCAACGCCGACATACACGCCTTATGAAGGTTAATTTTTCACATTCTGCAAGCTTCAATAATTTGATTACCCTATCGTACATTAGAAAAATGCAACAATATGCATGCAAAAAATGCACACACATTAACACACACCCTTGTACACCAATGTTTAAGTGTGCGCACATGCGTGCACACACACACATACATACACTAACACACACACATCTGGAGACTTATGCCCACACAGAGTAACTATTTAAAATCTCCTAACTACTAAATACAGCCGCAAAGCAAGTGGGATTTTGTTCAAACTGCACCCGCACTCAACTTCAAGAAATCCCACTATTGACTTGCCAAAACAAGCAAAAAGTCATGCAAAAAGGTTCATTTCATAGTTCAACTGCATAAGGTCACTAGTGTTCAGCTGTTATGCATTTTCTACATTTTAAGCAATAACAAAAGTTTATCTCCCTTGGAAACAGAAATTCAATGAAAAATGTCAAGTTTCAGAAACAGAAGCTAAACTTGTATTCGCCATACGTGTATTTTAAGTGATGCCATTTCTTTTGGAAAAAGAAATTTGTCTTTTAAACCAGAGCTGCAGGAAAAATCGAAAATCGAAAATTTCATAACTAAATTTTCATTTAATTAATATACTTACTCAACTCACATAAATGGCATTAACTTCAGTTCATTGCTAAGATATTGAAGTAGTACTCGACCCTGGTAAGGGGGGAAGTAACTCCCAAAGAAAAACAAAGTCCGTAGTCAAGGACGGGAGTCACCTCCCCTACCGGTAACCCGCGCATGCGCGGTCCTACTACCGGCCGTCATTCCCCCACGGAAACACACACCTGTAACACATATAATGTTAGAGGGGATGGATGGGAGGGTATAAACGATGTGAGTTGAGTAAGTATATTAATTAAATGAAAATTTAGTTATGAAATTTTCGATTCAATCACATATTCTTACCTCAACTCACATAAATGGCAGATTGCACATAAAGGCGGTGGGATACTCACATTAATCTCTTGGAAGTATCTGGCCTGCGGCAACCATAGCTGGGAGGCAGTTGGTACCGTCCGGGCGAGTGCTGGCGATGTCCCGGAGGTAGTAGCTGAGGAAGACATCTTGAGACGTCCAGTACGCAGCTTTGAGAACGTCTGACATCCTTCCAGACTTGAGGACAGCTAAGGAAGTTGCCCACGCTCGAGCCTCGTGTGTCCGAGGTGATCGAAGAGGAAGGACTGACTGCCCCCCCCCCCCCTTGTGTCTGCCACCACTGATAAGCATGCCTTATAAGCGTGGAAGACCATCTGGTAAGCGTGGTTTTTGCAATGTCTTTATTTCGGGCAGTATTAATCAAAATAAACAACAACTTCTGAGCTGATGCTCGAATCGGAGCGGTACGCAACAAGTAAGCCTTAAGTGCGCGTACCGGACAGTTAGAAAGATCCGGATCGCCGGGGGCTAAAATGTCCCGGAGAGGCCGAATGGAAATGATCGGTGAAAGTTGGTCAGGTTTTTGATTTTTAGCAAGAAAATCGGGACGGAAACGCAGTGAAACCGAGCCGTCTCTTTCAAAAGTGATATCACGGTCTAGGCCTGAGAGGACGTGGATCTCACTGCCCCTCCGCGCGGAAGCGAGCAGTATGAGCATGAGAGTTTTGCGCGTAAGGTCAGAAAGACTAGCGTCTTGTACAAAAGCACTAGAACGGAGAAATTCGAGTACTAGAAGAACGTCCCAAGCCGGGACAGAAGTTCTTTCCGTTGCAGAACTGAGGGCCGCGCCCTTTAGCACACTCGCGATGACTCCCCCGAGGGAGATGGAGCGCCCAAGTTGCTTAAGAGTAACGGAGATGGCTGAGCGGCGAACGCGCAAAGTGGACGCGGCGCGTCCCTGAGCGGAGAGCCATGCCAAGTGGTTTGCGACCTGTATTGATCACGGAGCGACCGGGACAACATTGTTGGCCGCACACCATCGAGTCCAAGCCAGCTAGTGCGACGAATAAACAGAGGAGGTGGAACGCCTGTGAGCCTTCTGGACTAAGTCCAAAGTAAGATCTGAGGCGCCTGAACGCTTCAGTGATCTCCGAACAGTCTCCAGGCGTGAAGATCCAGGAACTCGGGGCGATCGTGCAGAATGCCCGTCCTGGGCTGTAGAAGCTCCCCTCGCCGGAGGCTGAGCGGGATTGGCGGGCCGCTGGCGAGCCGCAGGAGGTCCGGGAACCAATGCTGACTGGGCCAGCGCGGTGCCACGAGAAGAAGGCGAGGCCGCTCTAAGTCGGCTTTTCGCAGGACCCTTCCGATGAGTGGAGTGGGAGGGAAGGCGTAAGCCACTAGCCCTGTCCAGCTGATCGTCATCGCGTCGATCTTCCATGCTTCCGGGTCCGGAAACGGGGAAACAAAGATCGGAAGGCGACGCGAAAATCTCGTGGCAAAGAGGTCGACCATCGGCCGCTCTACCTGCGCCCAAAGGCGGAGGAGCGCCTGATGTGTGATGGTCCACTCCGTGTGGAGGATCTGGGAGGACCGGCTGAGGGCGTCGGCCAGGACGTTCAGGCGGCCGGGCAGGTAGCGAGCCGAGATCAGGATCTGATGGCGGGCGCACCAAGAAAGAATCTCGCATGCTCGGCTGGACAACAGTTGAGATCGGGAACCGCCCTGTTTGTTGAGGTAGGCAGCAACTGTCGTGTTGTCGGTATGGATCAACACATGGGTGCCCCGGAGGGCGGAAAGAAAATGCTGAAGACCCAGAAAGACCGCCTCGAGCTCGAGGCGATTGATGTGCCAAAGCCGCTGCTCTTGTGACCACCGACCGGAAGTCGTGTGCGTGTCCACGTGAGCCCCCCAGCCCTTCTGAGACGCGTCCGAAAAGAGATGCGTGGAGGGAGGAGGAAGCGCTATGGGCACTCCCTGCAGAAGCCAAGGGGTGTTCATCCACTGAAGCGTGGTCTGCTGAAACCAGACCCCGAGCGGGACTGAGACGTCCCAGCCTTGTGACGTCGGATTCCAGACTGAACTGAGCGCCGCCTGAAACGGGCGCTTGTGGGATCTGCCTAGCGGAATAAGAGACGACATGGACTCCATCTGGCCCTGTACAGACGCAAGGGTCCGGGCTGGAGCTGACTGAAGCCCTAACAGGGAAGACAGAAGAGTCTGCAGTTTGTCTACCCGGCGTTGAGTGGGACGGACCGTCCACTCCCGTGAATCGAATACCATGCCAAGGTATGTAAAGGTCTGCGAAGGAGTCAGCTCGGACTTGCTGTGGTTGACTTGGAAGCCGAGATCCTGAGCCTGGGCAAGGACAAACTGAGTGTGCTGAAGGCACAGCGCTTCCTGCTGATGAAGGATCAGCCAGTCGTCCAAGTATGCCCTGAGACGAACCCCGTGCTGCCGAACAAGGGCACAAAGTTGGCGCACCACCATGGTGAACGCCCAGGGAGCAAGCGACAGCCCGAAGGGCAGGGCTCGAAACTGGAAGATTCGGTCCCCCCACAGGAAACGTAACCACTTCCGGTCCGCCTCGTGCATGAGGATATGGAAGTAGGCGTCCGTCAGGTCGACGGACGTCACCCAGTCGCCCGGGCGAAGCGCCTCCCTGACGGTTGCCGGCGTTTCCATGGTGAACCGAATTTTGCGCAAAAAGCGGTTCAGTGGAGAGAGGTCTAAGACTGGACGCCACCCACCGGAAGCCTTGGGGACAACGAAGATTCTTCCGTAAAAATCCAAGGAGGAGTGGTCGAGAACCTCCTCTATAGCCTGCTTCTGCAGCAAGAGAAGGATTTCCGCCTGAATTGCCTCCCGAGCGTCGAGGCTGGCCGGAAACCGGACAAAGGGGCCTTGCCTTCCTGCCAAGGAAGGCGGAACCCCGATCGAATCACCCCCATGATCCATAGGCTGCTTGTCCGAGACAGCCAAGCTGGAAGGGCCCGGGAGAGGCCGCCTGCTACCAAAAGGGTAGAGGCTGGGGGGGTGACTGGATAGGGGGCGTCTCATTGGGGGTTGGGCTTGCGCCCAGACCCCCGCTTCCCAAAGGAAGGCTTACGCTGGTAAGGGCGGGAGCGTGACCCACCCCTACCTGCTTGAGACGACTTCTGCCCCGAGGACTTGCCTGGAGCTGGTGCAGAACTCCGTGGTTTGTTACTGTGCTGCTTAAGAGCAAGTTCCGTCAGTTGCACCACATGTTGGTCACGGGTCTCCTCCGTTTGCTGCCGAAGGGCATCCAAAGAGCGTGATCCCAGCAACGCACCCTCTGAAAAGGGAGAGACTCTCAAAGAGTCTATGGTGGCCTTATCTGTCAGGCGGGAGCCGTTAAGAAAAGCCTCGCGCCTCCAAAACACCACCTGAGAGTAGAGCCGAGCAGCAAGGGTCATCTGACTGTCAGTGACCTTCGCGAGCGCCGCCAGGAGCATGGCAGCGTCAGTCTCAATGGCATCGTCACGAAACCTAAAAGGCTCGATGGACGAAGCGATGGCTCTCGTGAGAGACCGGATGAGCGTTTCCGCTGAGGAGGTCAGTTCAAGGGAAGACCGCCCGCTCTCCTCCAGCCCGAGAAGACTCTGTTCCGTACAAACGGAAGTCCTATCCCGGCTAAAACCATCCTGCCGCAAGCGAGCCAGTTCCGGAGTCACCGGAAGTGGAGCCGTGGGCAGCGAAAACGAGGAGAGAAGAGAATGTGGCCTGCTAGGCAGCCGCGATCTTCTTGAGTTGGCTGGGAGGCCGCCGCCTGCCTGAGCCGAGGCTAACCAAGGCTGGGCAGAAGGGGGGGCTTCCCCATGAGCAGCCAAAAGAGGGTAAGGTGTGCTAGCGTCCGCCAACACCTGAGCCATCACAAACGGGACGGACGGAGATTCGATGAAACGAAACTTCGCCCGCGTGTCCCCCGCGCCCGCAAAGTCCGCCAAAGCAGAAGGAGGGGGTGCGACAACAGTAGAGTCGGCTGAGACACCCTCAGGGAAGTACCGTGAGGTTATCTCCGCAGCCAACTCCAGAGTAGGGCCCAGTTTATTGGGAATCCGTAAGGGGGTAACGGATTCGGAACAATCCTCATCCCCTTTCTGATCCTCTCCAAAACCTTCCTGATCCCCATCGAAAAGAGGGTCCGGCAAACCGGAAACCCACCCATCCACGGAAGCGGAAGTGGCTAACGTCGGTTGAACAGTAGACGGAAGCGCCGCAAACTGTCCACCAACAGCACCGCCGACAACCGGAACCGCCGAGGCGGAACCGGAAGTCGGGGCCGGATGTCGATGCGTGACCAGGGACGGGATAGCAGGGACACTGCCACCGGAACCGCTAGCCCGCTGTCCTCCACCGGAAGTGCCTGCCACAGCACAACCGGAAGTCGAGGACGACAACCCGCGGGCAGGCCCGACCGGAAGCCCCGAGGGGAAACCAGAGGAGCCTACCCCCTGCGAGCTCGTAACAGGAACGGCGGCAGCCGGACCAAGAGCTACAGGTCGATGACCGCCGACAGAATCTTGCAGGCCAGAGCTGGACAAGCAAGACGCTGCTGCCTGCCCCCCAGAGGCCGGGACAGCCGAAACTGATCCCAGGGAGGCAAGCTGGCGCGCTTCGCCGCTCCCTAGTGCACCCGCCGCGTGATGGACGGTGTACTGCCGGGGAGGAGCCGTCTGCGAACCCGACGGAGACGCAAGAGCGTAACCAGGGAACGCAGGCACGTGTGAGCCCAACGCCGAAGCGCTAGAACCGGGCGGCGCTAAGGATGCGAACCCCCCTGAAAAGGCAGGGGAATCCGCTACCGAACCAGAAAAATCCGGTCCGAGATCAGCCGAAGTGATCGTCGCTGAAGGCCGCAGCCTAGAAAGTGAAGCCACCCCCCCCCACGCCAGGCGGGAGGGGAGCGACAGGCCTTTCCGCAGAATGCAAGGCAACCAAATCATGCTTCAAAGTAGCAAACATTGCCAAGATTTCTTCCCGAGACACGGACTCGCTAGGCCGAGGCGCCTGCGAGCGCGAGAGAGGAGAAGTAGCGCGTTCCTGCGTAGGAAAAACCGGTGACGGTGACGTGGAGTCAATCGAAACCCGTTCTGACTTCTTAGTCACCGGGTCAGTAACCAGAACTAAAGACGTAGCCTGTGACGAAGTTACAGAGGCACGCGTCTTTGATTTAGACTTAGACTTGTCCTTATCTTTCTCTTTACCCGGTGAAGAGAGCAGAGAAACAAGTTTGCCCTTGCTTTTAGAGCTTTTGTCCGCCATTTGCAATTTCAAACACGCGCACGTGGAGACGAATTACAACAGCGAAATTACTCAAACAAACGCAACGCGTAGCGAAGAGAAGTGAAACGATCTTACCTAAAGATAGCAACGCAAAGACCAGGGTCAAATGGCCTTCCACAAAAGGCCAAGGCAAAAAAGATGCCGGAGTACCACAACACGTCTGTGCTCGAGTGTTGAAGTGGGTGGAATGACGGCCGGTAGTAGGACCGCGCATGCGCGGGTTACCGGTAGGGGAGGTGACTCCCGTCCTTGACTACGGACTTTGTTTTTTTTTGGGAGTTACTTCTCCCCTTACCAGGGTCGAGTACTACTTCAATATCTTAGCAATGAACTGAAGTTAATGCCATTTATGTGAGTTGAGGTAAGAATATGTGATTGAATTTTTAATTAAATTTTCATTTGATTAATATACTTACCCGAATCACATAATAGCATTGACGCAGTCGAGATGCTAAGGTGCCTGAAAACGCTATCCCGTCTATAGTATAAGGGAAGCAACCCAAGCAAAAAAGTAGCAAGCTTGCTACCCAGGGTTGCCTCCCGTAGCGTGAGTCACGCCACAGATCTCGTATCCAATACGAGACACCCTCATTCGACTTCTAGAATACATAGAAACTAAAAGCGGGGAAGGTGGGAGGGAATTACCTATGTGATTCGGGTAAGTATATTAATCAAATGAAAATTTAATTAAAAATTTTCGATTAAATTACATATTCTTACTCCGAATCACATAATAGCAGATAACTCCAACAAGGTGGTGGGTAAGATCAAAAAAGTTCAAACTCACTCTAAAGTTCTGGAGAGACATAAACCAGCTGCCGCCAAGGAAGGAATGGACCGAGACCCATCCTGACCGAGGGCAGCAATGTCTGCAGAACCTGATAAGACAAAATCCGAGCGCCAGAAGCTGTGCGCAGGACATCATCCAACCTCCTAGACCAAGAAGGCCAAGGAGGAGGCCTAGGCCCTGGAAATGAGCTCGGGCCAAGCCGAGGGAAAGATAGCATATAGCTATGACAAGGCGGAGGGAAATAAAATCCCCTGCCAAGAAACTGGCCCACTGCCAAAAGTCAGGAAAGGATCCCGTGAGAAAGAAACCTCTGACTCACTTTAAACCCTTGCCAGGAACTGGCCCACTGCCAAAAGACAGCTAGGAGAGGACGGGGAGCCGAGGCCGGAGGGCGTCAGGCTGACGCTCAAAAACGGCCAAGGAGCAAAGCGAAAAGACGACCTGTCTCTCTGGCTGAAAGGAGTCGAATGCGGGTGTCTCGTATTGGATACGAGATCTGTGGCGTGACTCACGCTACGGGAGGCAACCCTGGGTAGCAAGCTTGCTACTTTTTTGCTTGGGTTGCTTCCCTTATACTATTGACGGGATAGCGTTTTCAGGCACCTTAGCATCTCGACTGCGTCAATGCTATTATGTGATTCGGAGTAAGAATATGTAATTTAATAAGCAGTCACAGTATCGTGCGAGGCGGGTTTTTCTCTTTTTTACATTTAGTCAAGTTTTGACTAAATGTTTTAACAAAGACAGGGAATTGAGACGAGGGTGTGTGTGTGTGTGTGTGTGTTTGTAAAGCAATTCCCAGAAAACTACTGGACTGATCTGCATTAAAGTTCCTGCAATTTTGATTACAGTGGAACCCCTCTCTAGCGACCTTGAAAATGTTGACAAAAATCGGTCCTTATGGAGGGGGGTCCTTACAGAGCGAGGGGGCGGGGTTAGGGGGCCACAAAGAAAGTCACCTCAGATTTTCTTAAAAAAAGAAAACAGAGAAGTTTGAGTTGCTGACAACCGTTTCCTCAAGCAAACTGCTTCGATTTCATGTTTGACATTGTCCATGGTTTCCACCAGTTCTGGTGCATGTACTACCCTGGCCAAGTTTCCTCTCAAGACATCAAAGAGACCGCCCCATAGGTTAAACTCCCCATAGGTTAAACTCGGTCACTGACCCCGGTGCAGGAAGTGTTTCCTCTCTCAGATATGAAAGGGGAACCACCTCTCATAGCTAAAACTGTGTCAATGACCCCTGGGAAGAAGGTCAGTGTCTATAAACAAGGCCACCCAGCTATCACAATGGACCTGCCTTTGATCTCGCCGCACACGCAGATCGGAAAATTCTTTTTTCTGGCAGCCAGGAACCAATCCCAAACCTTTACATTGACGTCAGAGTATGTTGTCTTCTGCCGCTTTGATCGCATTCGATCGGCATTGTCCCCACTTTCCCACCTTTTTAGAATGTTTACTTTGTCTTGGATAATTCTTTGAATTTACGATTTTCCAACATCAAGACTTTTTGCAATCGCGATGGCAGTTTCTCCCTTTTTGTGTCTGTTCACAACATTCACTCGATTTTTGAGAGTTAAATATTTTATTTTCTTTGTAGACGCCATGTCGATCTCCACTGCTCTTCTGTCCAAAGACTGTCTATTCTGACTGAATTGAACGGTGTATGTTGGTCACGTAAAAGAACTTTCTTGGCTCATGGTCCCGGGGAATCAACAAAGCTATATTGTCTTGATGGAAAAAAAGGCATTGCGTTAATTTCATTTTGTAAGTTTGATGGATTGATTAAATGTGGTAATTTCACTTCACAAGACTTGTTTTTTTCTTTTTTTTTCTCTTTCTTTTTTTCCCCATTTCTAGCACTGGAAAGTTTACTTCCGGTTTAAAGATTATTTCTGACCTTGACTTGACTTTAGTTTTAAAACTTTCAACAAACCAATGCTGCACTGCGTTCCTATCTCAGTTAATGCGCCGACAACAGCCTACACCTCACACATTCCCAGCACATCTATGAAAAAGCACACTCCAAGCCCTCACCTCTCAGCTTCTCTATGAGCTCCCGGGGATCCGCAATGTTGCCCTCGCTGCTGCTGCGCACCAGTATTTCTGACGTGCTGGATGCGCAGCGTGAGTGTGCAGGGGAAGGTTCACCGCTCAGCGAAAGCTGCTTGGTCAGATCCGGTCGCATTCGGCTGCCCCCTGCACCTGGGCAGAAGTGACGCACATGACATTTTGGCCAGGTGCACACTTGTATATTAAATTTCGCCTAGAAAAGCTTTTTCTTTCCATACATGTCAGTTACGTCCGAAAGAGGAATGAATGAACTAACTTTGCCAAAAAACATGAAATTGATTGATGCAGTTGTTTGTTTTTACGTAGCTATGGAAGTGTGAAAACGCCGGCGACGATCGCATGTGCGGTACCCGATTTTACTTGTACACAAATCAGGAGTGCTGCTGTACACATGTCGTGCCACTTCAAATATGCTATTGGATTTACACTCAGCAAACAAAAAGAGGAGACTTTGCTCTTTCCGTTGATAGGCGATTGAAATATGTCAGTTTCACGCCAGCCGATCTACGATACATTGACAATAGCCCTTTTTTTTCTGTGGAAAGCGGGACTCAGGATATTTTGTTTGAAGTTTTATTTGAATCACCCACGATCAGATTCTTTGTTCATTTATCTACCAATCCCTATGCTTGTTTTAAAATACACTGATAAAATACGACGATAAGGAGATTGTTTAGACCACCACTCCTCGAAAACCTCGGGTCGCACGGCCTCCCGTGTCACGCTGAATGTTAGGCATATTCTTTCTCAAATTTACGATTTTCATCATCATCATGTGCTTTTATTGGCATACGATTAATAAAACGACAGTACGAACGTGTTTTCGGCGACCACCCTTTATTCAAAAATTTTAGTAATAAATTTTCATTTGATTAATATACTTACCCAACTCACATATAGCAATTAACCCTAGTTCAGTGCTTAGCAACGCTGTATACGTCCCCTTGGTAACAAGGGAAGCCACTCTAAAAAAGAGTGACCCATCCCATAATGCCAGACTAACTTCCTGTCTGACTTCCGTATGCACGCGCATACGCCGCCATTTGCATCATTCCGAAACGCAGCCCAACTCACTACTTTTTTAGACCCAACCACACCCACAGCGGGGAGGAGGGAGGGAATAAACGATGTGAGTTGGGTAAGTATATTAATCAAATGAAAATTTATTACTAAAATTTTTGATTAAATTACATATCTTACCCAACTCACATATAGCAGATTGCTAATAGAGGTGGAGGGCACCTTATCAAAGCAGAAATAAAGAATCTGTCCTTCCGCTACCAAAGCAAGTAACGCAGAACAGCCAACCTATCTCAATGCCGAAACATCTTTGAGATAGACATAGACGAAACATCCTTAGAAAGCCAGTAGCCGACTCAAGAACTTATGCCAGGAGACCAACTCAAAAACCAGCTAAAGCGGAAGACCAACTTGATCTCTTGCTTCATAATAACGTGGCTGTAGTAAAGGGCAAGACTGCCCTGACACCACCTGCCTGACTCTGCCACCAGACACATTTTTGCCAAACTATGTTGGAGGCCCACTCGGCTAAAGTGACTTTCGAGAAATCCTTACACTGCACCACGTTGAGTGAGATAAAAAGATGTTTTTAAGTCTCTAAACAAATGTGCAGAGCCCATAACAGAAAACTGCTTGAGGGCTCTAACCGGACAAACATGTAAGACAGAATCGCCAAGAGCAAGCAACTTGCTCAAAAGAGGATTGTAGAGTCTGTCCTGCCCGAAGAGAGAGGACTGACTGCCCCCCCTCCCCCTTTAACTGCCACCACTTGAAGGCATGCCTATCCATTGTGGCAGTTATCTAGCTAAGGTTGACTTCAAATAGTCATTACCTCCAACAACATTAAAAGATATGAACAAGAACCTTTGTTATAGCGACCTAAACAGATCAGTGAGAGTCAGAAAAGCTTCCAAAACTCGAAAAGTTCAATTGGCTAAATACGGCCCAATAGGAGCCAAAATATTGCAACGCAGATCAAATTGTAAATCGGAGCTGGTTACTCCAGTTTCTGCTTATACCATTCCAGAAAATTTAGAAAGAAACCTAATCACCATAGATCAGTCTAAATTTCTACAAAAGAGCTGTCTCTAGCAAAATTAGACAGAGAATGTCCTTACTCCCACTTCCCTCAGAAGCTACCAGAGTAAAAATAACCGATTTCCTTGTTGATTAGCAAGGCTAGTTTTGTAAAGGATCAAAGAATCCGATGTCAAAAGCTTCAATACTAGGCAAGTCGGTACTAAAGAAAGATTTAGCTAGCCCAAGGGAGGCCCCCTTAGACGTGCTGGCTAAAAAACCTCAACGTGAAAAATTTGCGACCCAGCTGATTCAGTGCAACTGATATCGCGTAACGCCTTACATCAGAAAACGTGGGAGATAATTCGGAAATCAAATGTAGGTGGATCGCCACCTGCAATGAACGGAGAGAAGAGGAATTCTTTCCGTTAATAAAACGCCGCTTGAACCAAGCCAGTCAAAGCGACAAGTAAAAACGAAGGCGCTAAACCCCTACAGGATCTCTGGCCCAAATACAGAGTAGAGGCAGAAGCCCAAGAGCGTCTCAAAGATTCCCGTACAGTAGACATCCGTATGACACTAGCGTGAGAAAAGACGGAGCCCTCTCGCCAGCTTTAAGAGGTCTGGCAAGCAAAATTGTACAGGCCCATACTATGCGACCCGCAGGCCGCTCAAAATAAAATCAAGTGTATTGATCTTCCATGCTTTGAGAACAGGAAAACAGGGAGAAAAAACATAAGCAAAAAGGCGATAGTACCAAAAAGCAAAACCTTCTATCAGCGGCTTCTCCAATTCACCCGAAGGCGTAGAAGCGCGTGGAGAGGCAGAGTCCACTCTGAGTGGACCTTCTTGATCGACAGACTTAGAGCCCATCAAGTCATTAAGCCTCCCATAAAGGTACTTCGCTGCTAATAAGATCTCGTGTAGGTAAAACCCACACCAGAACCCTTCATGCTCAAAAAGGAAGAGATAGGGAGTGAGAGACCCCCTTGCATGTAGAAATAAAGCACCACTGTGGTGTTGTCTGCTTGAAACAACCCATTTTCTAGCCCTTTGCCTGACTGCTTAACACCCAGCCAATCACAAAGGGCCATAACAAAGCTGTGCTGTCTTAACCATCTAAGTTGTCCCAGCCCTGCAACTCCCGCTTACACCTGGAGTAGATGGCTTCTGGACAGAGCCACTTGCCCAGTCTCCTCATAAGAGACAAAAAACAGCCAAAACCACGTATGACTTAGAATAGAAATCAGAACCCTGAAGCTCAAAACACCCAACATCCGTAGCCGCTTCCGATCCATTTGTGAATCAAAATATGGAAGCAACATTCAACTGGTCTCTGAAAGAGACCCAAAAGGAAGGCCCTAGTGTCTCCCCCAAAACGTGGGAATCCTAATCCCCTCAGCCGTTGTGAAACCCAAAGGCCTAAAGAAGAGCGATGCCGAGCACTAAACTCCAGTTGACAAACTGTCGGGAGTGAGAGAGAAAGCATGCTTTTTTGTGCCCACCGCTAAGACTCCCCAGGGGAAAGAGAGGTGGGTATCTGGCATCGAGCCCTGCCGCGACTGATAGAGCATGGAGAAAAAAGCTAAAGCCCAGCCCGGCGAGCATGAAGCTTTCCTTTGAAAACAAGAGAAAGCCAAGACCTGCCCAGCGTTTTCTTCCACCGCGGGCTTTTCTTGGTAAGGGAAAAGTCCGCAAGCATAAAAGCGGCTCGCAAAAGAGCCCTTCAAGCAAGAAGAGATAAAAGTCTCACCAAAAAAGCAATCCTTGTAGATCGAGACCTATCCTCAGACGAACAGCAAAGCTACATCCTTTATATCTGCGTCCTGACGGAACACAAAGATATCCGGAGAGGACGTAACCCCACAAGAAAGAGAACAAACGAAAAAACTTGTTCAAAGGCGAAAAACATAAAGGAGTGCGACCCCAATCTTTCACAGCCAGGAGATCCTTGTTCTTACAGAAAGACAGATTCTCCCTGCTATAAACATCCAGAAGGATGTCCATCAAATCCGGGAAACCCGGGGGCGGTTTCGTAAAAAGAACCCAGAATAAACTAAGTTCTTAGTCTTTGTGTTAACCGAGACCTACAGAAAGCGCTCAGCTAGTGACGCGCAACTTGAGCCAGTGACGCACGCTAACGCAACACCGCAGCCGGTGCCTGGCCTAGCGCTGCTCATAAAGGAAGTGTTGACAAAGGAGATTTGCTTGAGAAAAACCTTCCACAAGCTCACACGCCCCCGGTAGAGGATCTAAGAACCATACGTTCGAAGATCTTCCTTAGAATGTTCAAAGCAGCTGACAATGAAGCCAACTACGGCAAACCTGAAGCAAGAGCCTCCCCATGAGATGCCAAAACAGGCAGAGGTGGGGCAAAACCTCGTTTGAGTACGCAGATTGTTCCTGAGAAGGAGCAAAACACGCCAAAAATGATGGAGAAGAAAAGGGCAGAAGACGATGCCACTACTACCCCTACGGGAAAATAGCGTGTAGCAACCCCTGCTGCCAGAGTTAACAAAGCTGGCAGCTTAGCCGCCAGCAAAAAGAGGCCTCTCCATCCGCCTCAGAAGCTTCGTCTTCTATACCCTCCTCATCCTGTTCCGCAGTATCCCAACTATCTTCGAAAGGATGAGAACCGGAAACCAATCCCGCTAAGGCAACACCTGCCAAAAAGCGGGAAAGGCCGGGAAAAATCCCGTAAGCCAGAACTCCGTGAACAGATCCTCCACCCACCTGCCTCATGCCAACTGAAAGTCTGGAAGAGGAAGTGGATGCCGCCTGTGCAACAGCAGAGGAACCGCAGTAACGGAACCTGAAGCCAAAGGCTGAAGAGTGCCAACTACCAACACCACAGTGTTAACGGCAGAAGGCTATACCATCCTGCAACCAGAAGCCACAGCCGCAAATGCGGAAGCGGAACCAGAAGTGGATTGATACCCATTCAGCTGCGAGTGCCATTGCACTTGCAACTTGAACGGAAGTGTGAATTCAGTGCTTATTGCCAATACGGCAGCACCTTCATCTGAACAGCCGTCATGCACAACCGTGCAATCCGAAAGCTGACCCCCCACTTGACTGTAATAGTCTAGCAAAGAATCAGCCCTACTGTTCTCTTCCTGCCCCCAGGGCGGAAGCGAAAGCTGTACATTCTGACCATAGACTTGGGACATGGCTGACTGTACTAACACTTCCATGCTCTCCGCCACTGCGGAAGCACCATCATCGGGACAGTCCTCATGCACCTCTGTGCAATCGGGAAACCGGTCCCCCCCCTGACTGTCATAGTCAAGTAAGGAGCCGGCACGACTGTCCCCTTCCTGCCCCCCGGGCGGAAGCGAAAGCTGTACATTCTGACCATAGACTTGGGACATGGCTGACTGTACTAACACTTCCGTTCGCTCACCAAGGTTCGTACCCCGCACTGACCGACCGCCATGGCGGAATCGGCCAGCACAGGTATCGGAACTTTCACCCATATAGCCAACGGCAGGGGTTACTTCCTCTTGGCAACGCGCTGCACTTTCGCCGGAGAACCCAGCTACTAATGCAGCAGACATACCTTCAGAACGACGTGCGACACCAGAAGACGGAACGCTCGCCGGAACCGTAAGTCCACCATCCACATCCTGCACCGCATCACGTCAGCCCGGGTAACCGTGGCCGAAGGCGAAGGACGCACCTTAGCCAGAGAGGCGACCCCAGCCACGCCCCCCGGAAGGGCACGCAGCTCCGCTTTCGTCGACGCTACTTCTTCAGCCAAAGACGAAATCTGTGTACTAAGGGAGAGAAGCAAAGTGGCCACGTCCGCAGACGCAAGCCCGAGATTCACAGCAACAGGAGCCGCTTTAACCGGCTTATCAACATGAACAATCTTGTCTGCCGGTTTACCGGGCAAAATGGAAGCAGAGGGCATGTCAACAACATTTTCACAGTTTTTATTTGATAAAGGCTCTAACACCGGAACGACAGCCTGTCCCGACTGTTAAGCTTTACGAGGCGTTTTTCTAGGTGGGGTAGACTCAGCAGCTACCGGCTTAGAAGACTGCCTCTTCTTGACGTTATCCGCCATGGCCAAAAACAACTCACAAAAAATTTCTCAAGAAAAATTTCACAAGTCAAACAAGGCCACAAAACGCCCACAAAATCACGAAAAATCAAAACGATCTCACCTCACATAGTCGCGAAGACAAGACAACAAGAAGAAACCAAGGAGAAAGACCCCAGTCCGAAGACCAAGTATCAAGGCTGAAGAAAACAGCCGGAGCATACAGCACTGCGACCAGCTAGCTGACCGCTGGGTTTTGGAATGATGCAAATGGCGGCGTATGCGCGCGCATACGGAAGTCAGACAGGAAGTTAGTCTGGCATTATGGGATGGGTCACTCTTTTTTAGAGTGGCTTCCCTTGTTACCAAGGGGACGTATACAGCGTTGCTAAGCACTGAACTAGGGTTAATTGCTATATGTGAGTTGGGTAAGATATGTAATTTAATCGTTGTTTACCGGATGCATTCGTGTTCTGCGTGGATTTCTATCGGTGTACAGCGCGTGCCTTATGAGAAGCAGGCCGTGTGCAGAAATTTACACGCAAGGCTGTGTATTCTTATTGCTTTGGTCAGTCGTCTTTTAAATCGAAGGACCCGTACTGAGGTCTCACTACCCCACGGTCTTTTCGACACATGTGTTGTAACTTTTTAATGAGAATTTTTGCCAACATTTTGGTTTTCAGACTTTATCAAGGAGATGTGTGCTCAGAAAAATAGATGTCACAAGTACTTTGCAAAAATCACACCTTGACTCGATCTGGCCGACTGGTACTTTTAAAGAGCACTTGAAATTCCCTGCATCACATCCCAACCCAGCCACGGATCATAAAATCGCGGAATCTGCTGACTGTCGCTCCGCATCTACTTAGCTTCGTCTAGATTATAAGCCCACTTCAAATACTGACGGTGGAATTCAAAGCGAACACGGTCAAAGCGGCTGGACACCACATGTTACAGACACCCTCTATTGTCAGCATTGAAGCAAATCCCGCTTTCGTGAAAAATAATCTGCTCTGGCGATGGTCTCATCACAGTTTTGTGACACTCATTTTCAGTGTGAATTTACGATATTTTTTTAGTTTCTAAATCAAGTTTATGTAATTTTGTTGTTGTTGTGAATATCGAAAAAAAAGAAAGAAAGAGAAGAGAATCGTCCATTCATCCCTTTTCTTTTGACGGACAAAAAAGACAACTGATAGTGATAACACAAAGTAAAAGAACACATCTGTAATAAGTCGGGAGTAAATGTCCACCACGCGCATGCGAATACTTGCCCCACCTCCTTCATCGGCGGCCTCATTTTCATTCTCTTCCGCCCGGGGCTGTCCGCGCGGCATGCCGATTGTCAAGTAGCGACCTGACTATGAACGGTTTAAAGGAACATGCAGACTTCCAATTATGTTCCACGCAAATTATTTTGATCTTGTTCAAAATCAACCATCAATTTTGTAAATCTATGCCAATATGGTAGTGTTATTTAAAAGCATCTCGTTGTAAAACTTAACGCTTTTCCTTCGACAGGTCAACGTTAAAGAGGTATTGCTCAGAGTGCTTTTGAGCAACAAAAAGCAACCAAAAAAAATAAATGAAGAAGCAAAAGAAGGTATACGAGAAAACGAATTATAATCATGTGTGTGTGTTTTTTGTTTTTTTAATAAAAAGCACTTATACAATGGTGCAGAACAAGTTTATCTGTAAATAATATCATGCCAAAAATTCAATTTCACCCGCAAAGAAGGATTTGTTTAACCTAGCGGCGCCAAGTAAAACTCAACAAATTGATCTTTAAGATACAGTACATGTCATAAAACAAATCGAAAGGGAAGTTTAGTACCTTTTGTCATTTTATTAGTGGTTGTTTTAATTGCCTGTGCTGCAACTTCTGTCTTGTGTGTGGCGCACCTTATATGTCAAAGCAGCACCGCCCTGATATGGCCCTTCGTGGTCGGCTGGGCGTTAAGCAAACAAACAAACAAACAAAAATTGCCAATTTTAAAGTCTCAGGTATGACCCGGCCGGGGTTCGAACCCACGACCTCCCGATCACGGGGCGGACGCCTTACCACTAGGCCAACCGTGCCGGTTCACGCCATTGCGGCTGTGATCTTTGTATCAAGAGCCGGACTGCTCTGTTATCGATTTTGTTGTGGTGAAAATTTGACGATGGTCTGTCCGTACATTGGAGGTATGACCTGCTGTTGGGACCGAAAATGAGTGTCCGCGTCCACGTTTTGCAGGTGTCCGTTTAAGGGGGGGGGGGGGGGGGGAATATAGAAGGAAAACACTACGTGCCGAGCAAATGTGTCCGTACATGTCAGGTGTCCGCTCACGCCGGGGGCCTGCAGGGACTGCTGTAGTTTTTTTTTTTTATATAAAACGATCCAAATTTACGTTCATCTTATTCTACATCATTTCCTGATTCCAAAAACATAAATATGTTATATTTGGATTAAAAACAAGCTCTGAAAATTAAAAATATAAAAATTATGATCAAAATTAAATTTCCGAAATCGATTTAAAAACAATTTCATCTTATTTCTTGTCGGTTCCTGATTCCAAAAACATATAGATATGATATGTTTGGATTAAAAACACGCTCAGAAAGTTAAAACGAAGAGAGGTAAAGAAAAGAGTGCTAAGCAGCACAGCGAAACCACTACCGCGCTGAACAGGCTCGTCAGTTTCACTCCGTTTTGCACAAGCGGCGGACTACGGTCATTGTGAAAAAATGCAGTGCGTTCAGTTTCATTCTGTGAGTTCAACAGCTTGACTAAATGTAGTAATTTCGCCTTACGCGATCATGCTTAGTCATCAACGATCACCTGAAATAAAGAAACAGGCAACATCGGCCAAAACCGGAAGAGGTTGGGAAAAACCCCTGGAAGATGGAAGTCCTTGACCGGATCCTCCATCAACCTGTCTGTGACATGCCAGCTGAAACACTGGAAGCGGAAGTGGATGCAGCCTGTGTAACAGCACCGGAACCCGCAGAAACGGAACCGGAAGCCGAAGGCTGATGAGTGCCGACCGCCAACACGGAAGTGTTATCGGCGGAAGGCGATACCATCCTGCCACCAGAAGCCGCAGCCGCGGAAGCGGAACCGGCAGTGGATTGGTAAGCATCAGCACCAACAGGCCCCAACGAATGGCAACCGGAAGACACTGTTGTCCTACTACCGGAAGTAGCGGACACATGCTCTTCACACCCCAACCCGTACCCCAGTAGGGCATAAGGCTGGCGTGTGGAATGAACCTTTTGGCTGGTGTGCACTTCCGCTAAAGCGGAAATCGTTGCCGCAGGTTTGCGTACTTTGCCAAGGTAAACACCTCCTGCCGACGCGGAAGCACCAAGAGGACCAGGAGGTGCTGATGTCTGAAAATCCAAAATTTTAATAATAAATTTTCATTTAATTAATATACTTACCCAACTCACAAATAGCAATTAACTCCAGTTCAGTGCTGGTAACGCTGTACGCGTCCCCTTGGTAACAAGGGAGACCACTCTAAAAAAGAAAGTGATCAATCCCATAAGGCCAGACTATAGCAAGTCTGACTTCCGTATGCGTGCGCATATGCCGCCATCTTATCATTCCAAACGAAGCCCAACTCACTCTTTTTTAGACCCTAGTACCCCCACAGCGGGGAGGCGGGAGGGAATAAACGTATATTAATTAAATGAAAATTTATTATTAAAATTTTTGATTTGAATCACATATCTTTACCCAACTCACAAATAGCAGATTGCTACTATAGGTGGCGGGTATATATATAGTGAAATTATGATATTAGGACCTGTCCCGCGGCTACCATAACAGGTAACGCGGAACTGAGACGCCCCTGAGGAAGAAGTTAATAAAAACCTCCTCAGACCGCCAGTAAGCCTACTCCAGTCTTCAGCCTAAAGGGCCCGACCGGAGGACTGTCAAAGAGGAGGCCCATGCCCTTGCCTCATACGTTCTAGCTACAGTGAGAGGCAAAACTGCCCTAACATCCCCAGACTGTGTTTGTCAGCAGGTAAACACCTGCCTGATCAACATGGAGACTCACTTGGTTAAAGTTACTTTCACAATATCCTTACACCTTGCTGTGTTAAGTGATATCATAAAAGCTTCTGACTTTCTGACCCAATGCCGAGTCCGTGACAGGTACCTTCTTAGGGTCCTCACGGGACAAATATCCACATCAAGCTCCCCAGGAGCAAGAATCCAGAATAGCAGTCCACCTAGGTAAGGTTGACTTCCAAAAGTCATACCTCTACCAGAGTAGATGGACCTTCTTCCCTCCTTAAAACATTGTTTAACGTCATTTTCAACCGTTCTAGATTAAATCACGACGGAGATGAAAGATAAGGCAAATACCCTTTGATTCAACGATCTAACAAGATCCGTGCAAGACAGAAAAATCTTCGAAACTTGAAAAGTTAAATTGGCTAAACGTGACTCTAAAGGAGCCAAACTCTTGCTTCATGGATTGAAATTGCAATAGGAAGCTGGTTTTCCCCGTTTTCCACTAAAATGCCTAGGTTAAATCACGACGGAGATGAAAAATAAGGCAAGTGACCTTTGATTCAGTGATCTAACAAGATCCGTGCGAGTAAGAAAAATCTTCGAAACTCGAAAAGTTTAATTTGCTAAACGTGACTCTAAAAGAGCCACCATCTTACTTCATGAATTGAAAAAGCAGTTCGAAACTGGTTTTCCCCATTTTCAGCTTAAAAGCCAGAAAATTTTAAAGAAACCCCTATAAAGACTCTGAACCAAATTCAGAGTTGAGCAGCCGCCATGCACGCCCGTGCAATTCGGAAGCTGACTCCCTGATTGACTTAAATGCCAAACAAAGAACCAGCCCTACTGCTCACTTCCTGCCCCCCAGGAGGAAGTGGAAGTCAAACTTCAAGACATTTGCCATCTACACGGCAACGAACAACGATTCCCGGCCACGGAAGTGAACTTTACGTTCCTCCGAACTCCGGAAGACGTCGAACGCAGATAGAGGTGGAGGAAGCTATAAAATACTCTCAGCTACCCCTTCCTGTCAAAACTTAAATGCCGTTTTCCACCGCCCACGTCACTGCGCTGGAGAACTTGAACGGCAAGTTAAGCTGGGTGTCGTCCACCACCGTGGACGCACCATCATAAGCCTCTCCTTCCTGCTCGATATCCAAGTTAGGAAGGTGACCCCCAGAGAGATTCGCATGATCAACCCAAGAATCACCCAGCCCAACAACTTCCTGCCCCCAGGGCGGAAGCTTACGTTGCCCAGGGCTCTTAGCCGCTGCTGAACACGCGCCGTAACGCGGAAGAACAGACCTGGTTTCAGAACTTTCACAGCCAAAATGCGTGCTACTTCCTGCTGCGAACGTACCCACTTTCACCGGAGAACCCGGCTACACGCGGACAATTGCCAACTCCAGGGCAATGGACAACGATTCCCGGAAGCTGAAGTGAACATCCTGTTACTTCGAACTTCCGGAAGTCGAAACCGGATAGAGGTGGAGTAAGTTACACTCTGCTCTCAACCACCCCTTCCGGTCAAAACTTAAATGCCGTTTTCTGCCGCCCACGCACTGCGCTGGACAACTTGAACAGCAAGTAAGCTGGGTGTCGTCCACCACCGTGAACGCACCCTCGTTAACCTTCCTGCTCGCCATCGTAGTCAGGTAGGTGAGTCATAGAGAGACGCGCTTGGTCAGTCCTAGACTCACCAACTTCCTGCCCCCAGGGTGGAAGAGGAACTTTCATACCCGACACTGCATCAGAGGTATATGTCAGATCCTTACGACTCACAGGGCTCCTAGCCTCCGCTGACCGCGCACACAACGGATGGTCAGCAGTGATTTCGGAACTTTCATCGCGCACGCGATTTACTCTCTCCTGCGTTCGCACCCCACTGTCACCGGAGAACCCGGCAACGTGTGGAGAAGACATACCTTTAACGAGCAAAAGCTCCTGCAGCAAGGACACAAGACGTCCGTCGCCATGCTGCGAAGCGAGCACTTCCGCTAGAACAACGGAAGTTGAATCCAAAGCGGAAACAGTTGCAGAAGCAGGCGAAGACCGGAACCTCGCCAAAGCAAAACATCGAAGACGCCAGACGGAAGTGAACGAAGATCCGCTTGTGTTGCCGTCAAATCCGCAGCCAAAGTCGAAACCTGCGAACTAATCGTCAGTAACAACGACGCAATGTCGGAGGGCACACAACATCTTTATCAACAAAAACATCTTTGTCACCGCGAGTGACCTTGTCCCTTAAAGCGGACAAAATGGCGGCCGACAGCTTGTCGACCAAACCATCCAAACATTAGTCTGTTCCCGGTTCTGAAAGTGAAATGGCGGTTAGACCGGCACTCTTACTCTTTCTAGACGAGGAAGCTTTCTTAGTAGGAGACGCTGCAGCAGTTGTCTGTCTCAAACTAGATTAAAACTTGGCGTTCTCCGCCATGACAATAACGAACTCACGAAAATTTCTCCAAGAAAATTTTATACAAGTTCGCAAAAGCGCGACAAAAATGTCGCCGAAGTTCTCATAAAACAGGAAAGGTCTCACCCAAACAGCAAAGGTGTAGGTAAAGCTCAGCGGCAGACCAAGGGGCGAAGCCAAAGTCCGTAGACTCAGAAACAAGGCTGAAAACAGCCGGAGCGTACTTGATAAGCGACCAGTCTTGTTGAACGCTGAGTGTGGAATGATAAGATGGCGGCATATGCGCACGCATACGGAAGTCAGACTTGCTATAGTCTGGCCTTATGGGATTGATCACTTTCTTTTTTAGAGTGGTCTCCCTTGTTACCAAGGGGACGCGTACAGCGTTACCAGCACTGAACTAGAGTTAATTGCTATTTGTGAGTTGGGTAAAGATATGTAATTCAAATCAGACAAAAATTTGTCGAAAGGAACACCTGACGACGAGTCCAACACCACTGTTGGTTCTGCAACAACGTCGGCAGACGTAATGGTTGCAGCTGGCTCTGAACGAACCCGCGCGAGAGACTTTGCGTTACCAACACCTGACGGAAGGGGCAGTGAAGCAGTATTCGCTATCTGCCGCTCCGTCACTAACATGTCTTGTACCTCAGCCTTAAATGAAGACAAAATGGCCAGTAAATCAGCCTTGCTTAAACTTTGTTCGGCTTGAGGAGACTGAGCTTCTTCCAAAACTGGTTTGTCAGCTGAGGTAGACTTGGCATCAATAGAGACTAAAAATGACTCCTGTGTAGCCGGGTTGAGAACGCTCACAACAGCCGAATTCTCGCTAAGAGAATTTTTCGAACTCTGAGAACTACGAGAAGTAGTGGCCGTAGCCGGCTTAGCTTTAGCTTTAACCGTTTTGCCTGATTGCGAACCTGGAGAGCAAGTCTGCTTGGCAGAGCTCCAAGATTTATCCTTATCTTTCGCTTTGTCAGCCATTTTGAAATCAAAAATGTACTCACAACAGTTATAAAAGACAAGTGGCAAAACGCTCAACGCTAAGAAAAATATTCTTGATCAGGCATGGGAATTGAAAATTGTAAAAAAGGCTGAAAATTTATAACTGAAGACGCGAAGCGGCAAGTCGACGGCGCCTACCCTTACTAGGGGGGTCCGGGGGCATGCCCCCCCCGGAAAAATGTTTCTCCAAAGAACCCAGATGGTGCAATCTGGTGTCATCTGAGCTCCAAGTTTGCCATTAAATTCTGTTTTTAGAATCAGAGTTTTTAGTACCAATGTTTGCTTTTTTGAAGAAAAAAAATATATACATGTGGTTTAAATTTGTAAAAAAATTGATCTGTTGGAACAAACAGGAAAATGTAACTTGTAACACACTCTGTGCAATCTGGTTTACTTTCAAACATAAAAGTTCAAGTAACTGAGGCGGGCGGTAGCAGTGCGTGAACAAAGTACGGACAGTTTTCGCGGGCTTTTGCGCAAAGGCAAAAGTAACCGGTGCTTTTTTTGTGTGCCTTTAGTTTTTCGGCGGACACTTTTGCTTTTTCGGTGGAACAAAAAAAAAATTCGGCGGAAGACGTTCGGCGGACAATTCCCATGCCTGTTGATACTAGAAAACTTAAAGGTCTCACCGATTCCTGAAGAAAGGAAGAAGGATGAATAAATGTTACGAAAATGTGATGGCCTTCACACAAGGATAGGCCGATGGCTTAAGAAAAGCCAGAGCACTTTAAAACACGTCCAGTACCGTGCGTTGAAGGAAAAGGAATGAGTGTCACCGGTATACATCCGGCGCATGCGCGGGACACAGGTAGGGGAGGTAACTACCACGGACCATGCCTTATATGGCATATGGTTTTTGTTTAAGAGTAATCTCCCCATGTTACCATGTAAGAGTGCTTCAATGTCTTAGCAACCAAACGAAGTTATTATTATTATTATTATTGTGATCATTTTTATGCGCCTAATCTAGATATAGCCCTAGGCGCTTACATACAAGTTATTGCTATTTATGTGAGTTGGGTAAGAATATGTAATTTAATGCTGGTTACCTTGCCACTTTTGGTTTGTCTGTTGATATGTACATCTTTTTCTATACCTACTCATATGGAACTACTCCGCCCTGATATGGCTCTTCGTGGTCGGCTGGGCGTTAAGCAAACAAACAAACAAACAAATATGGAACTACTGTAATAGTAGCACACCAAGTTTTCAGATCTTAAACTGTACAAGATAGACACAAGGCATATTTAGATTCAGCCCGCAAATGCACTATATAAGGCACGCTCTGATTGGCTGTCTTGCAAAGTGTCACTTCATACCCTATCACACATCAGCCAATCAAAAACGAGGTTACCCACTTTCGGGCGACAGCAAACGAACACAAGCAGCGTACTTAGATCTACAAGTGTGTTTTTAAACAAAAGTTATGACGATTTGAAGTTAATGAATATATAATGAGGCCAGAAATGATTCCAAAGCAATCAGTACAACAACAACAAGAAGGGCAAAGCCCATACGACTCACATGCTTGACCTTGACCTTTACATGACCTTGACCTAGCAATGACATCATACACTAAGAACTGCTTTACACATTTTTCCTACCAAAATACATGTGACCTTGACCCAAGGTCAAGGTCATCCAAGGTCATGCAACACAAAGCTGTTAATTCAAGACATAGGAAGTACAATGGTGCTTATTGGCTCTTTCTACCATGAGATATGGTCACTTTTAGTGGTTCACTACCTTATTTTGGTCACATATCATAAGGGTCAAAGTGACCTTGACCTTGATCATATGTGACCAAATGTGTCTCATGATGAAAGCATAACATGTGCCCCACATAATTTTTAAGTTTGAAACAGTTATCTTCCATAGTTCAGGGTCAAGGTCACTTCAAAATATGTATACAATCCAACTTTGAAGAGCTCCTGTGACCTTGACCTTGAAGCAAGGTAAACCAAACTGGTATCAAAAGATGGGGCTTACTTTGCCCTATATATCATATATAGGTGAGGTATTGAATCTCAAAAACTTCAGAGAAAATGGGAAAAATGTGAAAAATACCTGTTTTTTAGACAACATTTATGGCCCCTGCGACCTTGACCTTGAAGCAAGGTCAAGATGCTATGTATGTTTTTTGGGGCCTTGTCATCATACACCATCTTGCCAAATTTGGTACTGATAGACTGAATAGTGTCCAAGAAATATCCAACGTTAAAGTTTTCCGGACGGACGGACGTCCGGACGGACGGACGGACGTCCGGGGGGGACGGACGGACGGACGACTCGGGTGAGTACATACTCAGTTTTGCTTCGCATGTGAGTCAAAAAGAAGTAAAAAAGTGCCTTTATTGCCAACAATTCACATTTTTGTTATGCACAGCTGAAAGAACATAGATCATAGTGTCATAGTGTCAAAAACCCAAAACACACCTTTAACAATTTTTTTACTAATTCCCATGGTTACCTTAAATTTATAAAGAGCATTAACTGATGATGTACTAAAAATAGGCAAACTGTGAGGAAGAAGAGAGATGAGAAAATGCTTAAAAAGGTTATGTAAAAGAATTCAGTTTGAAAACTTCTCTCAAAGCACGTCTCATATATGAAGCCGAAGCCTCGCTCTCTTCGGCAGATATCACTTCTTTTTTTTACAGGAGGGGATGGGGAGATGACGCCAAGGACGCCCCAAAATTTACAAATGTTTTGGCAAATTTGTTAAAAGGTCATTTTGGCTGAAGAAAATAAATTGTGGCAACATCCCTGCATTAAAAGAAGGTAAAATTCTACAACATTCCCCCTTACCATCACTCTTATACTTGCCACGATCGAAGGCGGGGGTTGTTTCTGGGGTGGGGGCGCTGTTGGTGGAACTGCGCAGGGTGTTGACCATCTGACCGTCGCTACGACTCCAGCCGCGCGTGAAGCTCCGGTCTGTGTTCGACTTCATCTTGGTCGACTCTGAAACAACCATAAGGACAAACAAATTATGACAGAACAAGGAAAATAGTTCAAGTTAAATCTTTCTACACTAATCGTCATAAAAAAACTAAAAAAACATTTAGCTGTAGAACTTTGTGATGCGGCCAGATATAGTAAAACCAAGTATATTGCCAGAAGAGTTTCATTTTTCATAAATCAGTGCTTATGCAGTGTACCCGAGACCTAGGACACCCCCCAAAATCAAATTTGCAAAAGCAAATTTGCAGACACTAAAATACACAAAAATTCAAAATAAGCAAGAGTGACCCTGTTTTTGATCTCAAATTGAAGAACAACTCATTTTCTTCCCATACAAATTGATTTGGTTCAGCTGTTGAGCCTAGCAGTGTTGTTTTGCCATTTTGAAGAAGACAGGTGTCAGCCTCGACAGAAGCCGTAAAAGTCCTAGGTCTCCGGTACGCTGCATAAGCACTAATTTATGAAAAATTAAACTCTTTGTTTCAAACGGTAGGGGAATAAATTACCTTTCTGGCAATATACTTGGTTTTACTATAACTGGCCGCATCACAAAGTTCTACAGCTAAATGTATGGGTTTAGTTTTTTATGATGATTAGTGTAGAAAGATTTAACTTTAACCATTTTTCTTGTTCTGTCATAAATTTGACAGGAATATTGTTAAAACAATTGCAAAAGAGTGTGTAAAATATCATGGCATTTTGATGAGTTTTTTTGACGAACTGGAACTTTTCAGAAAAGATTGATTAAACTGTAATAACTCTTTTAAGTATAGTTGCACAAATTCAGCATTTTGCACACTTCAACACAAAAGAATATTACAATTAGGGATCAATTTTGGTACAAAAGCAACAACGCGCTTGGGCAGTACATCCAAAAAAACTCATCAAAACGCCATATTTTACACACTGTTTAGTAATTGTGTTATCAATACTCATGTCAAATTTAAAAGCAATACAATGAGCCATTCCAAAACAACAGGGTTTTTACCCACATAGTCCACAAGAAATGACGCCAAAACAGGCCTTTTACAACTTCTGACGAGGCTGACACCTGTCTTCTTCAAAATGGCAAAACAACACTGCTAGGCACAACAGCTGAACCAAATTAATCTGTATGGGTAGAAAATGAGTTGTTCTTCAATTTGAGATCAAAAACAGGGTCACTCTTGCTTATTGGAAAAATTCTTAGTAAATTTTCATTTGATTAATAAACTTACCCGAATCACATATAGCATTGACATAGTCTGAGATGCTAGGTACTGAAAACGCTTACCCGTCTAACAATTTTAAAGGGAAGCAACCCCATCACCAAAAAAGGCTAACGTAGCCATGGTAACGAGCTGGTACCCAGTGAGTTACCTCCCATGTAGTGGGTACTACGTCACTTCCTACCACAACACGCGGCAAATCATACGGCTTTAAGAAAACTAAAACCATAAGCGGGGCAGGCGGGAGGGCCTACACATGTGATTCGGGTAAGTATATTAACCAAATGAAAATTTACAACGAAATTTTCCATTAAATTACATATTCTTACTCCGAATCGCATATAGCAGATAACATCAACATGGCGGTGGGCAAGAAATAAAATCAAACTCACCATCACATTCTGGCCAGAAACTGGCCGGCTGCTATGAGCGCAGGTAGCCCGCGAGAGCCATCATGGCGAAGCGCAGACGTCCCGAAGATAGTAATTTATAAAAATATCTTCAGAACGCCAATACGCAGTAGAAAGCACATCATCTAGACGCTTGGAGCGTAGAACCGCTAGAGATGATGCCCATGCCCTTGTTTCATGTGCTCGAGCCGAGTCCAGGGGAAAAGCAGGCAGCGCCCCCCCCCCCCCCCCCCCCTATTTGTGCGACTCCAAACATAGGCTTGCCTTATAAGAGACGACACCCACCGGGCCAACGTAACTTTGGAAATGTCTTTCTCCCGTGCAGTAAGAAGAGAGAGAAATAACAGTTTCTGGGACTTAGACCGTACCGGCTGAGTGCGGGCTAAATACAATCGGAGAGCCCGAACAGGACAATTCACCAAATCAGGATCGTCCGGAGCCAACGCGTTGGTCAGAGCCTTAACTCGAACCAACGGAGAGGCCTGCCCCGGAGACTGATTTTTGGCCAAAAAGTCGGGCCGGAAGTGCAAGGACACTGAGCCGTCCGACTCAAAAGAAACATCACCTGGCAGACCAGACCCGACAGGGCGTGGACCTCGCTACCCCGCCGGGCCGTCGCCAACAGAAGCAGAAAGAGAGTCTTTCGAGTCAGGTTGTGGAGACTAGCCTCCCGCAAAGGCTCTAACTCTGAGGAACGTAAAAATTCTAAAACCAGAAACAGATCCCACTTAGGAGTAGGCAATCTGGACCTGGCCTGCTTAAGAGCAGCACCTTTAATCACTGCTGCGATCACTCCCCCGACATTAATAGATCGACCGATCTGCTTGAGTGTCGCGGAAATCGCTGAGCGCCGGACCCTCAAAGAGGAAACAGAAGCGCCCTGAGAAAAAAGAAAAGAGAGGTGGTTGGCGACCTGCATAGAGCGAGGCGCAACCGAACTCACCCCCCTAGCAGAACACCAGGTGGCCCAAGACCTCCAGTGTGAAGCGTAGACAGACGCGGTGGATGCCCTATGAGAGCAGCCCACTAAGTCCAGCATCAAAGAAGACGCCCCAGAGCGCCTCAGTGAGTCCCGAACAACTTCCACACGTGAAGCTTCAGAAGACTGGGCTCCTCGTGTGGAACACCTGTTCGGGGCTGCACGAGTTCCCCTCTCACGAGTGAGAGAGGTATGGGAGGCCCGTGGGAGAGCCGGAGCAGGTCTGGAAACCAGACCTGCGACGGCCAAAGGGGGGCGACCAGAAGAAGAGCCGGCCCCTCCAGCTCCGCCTTTCGAATTACTCGGCTGAGTAATGGGAAAGGCGGGAAGGCGTACGCCTCCAGACCCGTCCAGGGAATGTCCAAAGCGTTCACTCGCCAAGCCTGAGGATCCGGGAATGGCGAGACGAACACCGGAAGCCTCTTCGAGAACCTTGTGGCAAAAAGGTCTACCAGAGGCTTTTGGACCTGGGCCCAAAGGCGAAGCAGTGCCCCGTGAGTGATCGTCCACTCGGACTGAAGCACCCTGTCGGAGCGACTGAGAGCGTCCGCCAGAGTGTTCAGCCTCCCTGGAAGGTACCTGGCTGAGATCGTGATGTGGTGTTGAGCACACCACTTCAGAATCTCGCAGGTCCTGTCCGAGAGAGACGGAGACCGCGAGCCTCCCTGCTTGTTGAGATAAGCTCAGGCCCTTCAATCAGGGGTGGGCTTATGATATGCTGGGTGATCTTAGAATAACCCTTTTTAGCGGATGAGCGTATGATACGAAGAGCGGGGCACGAGGTGAGTGTCTGCAGAAAAAATGTAATAACTCCTAAAATACTAATTATCCTGCAACCATATTACAGTTGTCAAAACCCGAAATGTAGCGCTACTTATTCACGTTGCTCTTTTTACAAAAAAATGCGTATCTATTGAATAACTATCCAAAACACAAGGCAGGTCGCTGATTTGTGGTCGGGTGCTCTTATGAAATACCCCCCTGTGCGCTTATGATAGCTTGATTTTTCGGATCGGATGCGCTTATGACTGGTTTTTCGCTGCGCTGCTTAGTTCCCACTTTCTTGCTACCTTGTTGCTACTAAAACGTATACACATTATTTTATTTAGCCCTTTGCCGCGACAAGGTTTGCCGATACCGGCACTTGTCTAGACAGTGACGTCATTCATAGATGACGCCAATCATAAATGACGTTTGTCAAGGGAACTTATGCTTTCAAGTGTTGCTGCTTCCAGTGACAGGAAGGTATAGAGATAATATAGTTCTCTGCTTCACCAAATGTACGACCAATAGTGAGATGTTTTGTGTCTTTTTATACTTCTTACTAATACTGCCGACAAACTAGCCAGAATTGCACTATTGCGCCTAGACAGAAAAAGGGTTAGACAAAAATGCAGCCTCAATGACATCTCTCAATTATTTCACGCTCATTATCCTAGCTAAAACACACACCACTTTCATAAAGGAATGTTGATTTGAAAACAAAAACACTAATAGGGTTTGAGATGCGTTCTGTTTGTAGATGGAGTATTCTGGGATCATGGACGGCAGTGGTATTGACCTGGACATATCTCAGGAGATTCAAGTGGAAACTACCCAGGCTGACCCAGGACCACCCCCAGCCAGCAGCACGCCTGCGAAGAAGGACAGGGGGAAGACTCACCTGTGTACCGCTTGTGGAAACACCTACAAGCACTTGCCAAATCTCAGGCGACATATCAGGGCTACTCACGAAGAGGGTTTCCAGTGTTTCATCTGTAAAAAGGCGCTGGTTAGTCAAGTCGCGCTGGAGTCTCACTTGAACGGCCATGAAAAGAAGAAGCCATTCAGCTGTGCTGCCTGTAAGAAGACTTACCAGAGCAGGACCAGTCTTGCACAGCACTCCTGCAGCAGCAAACCACAGAGCTTTCCGTGCGATGAATGCCCCAAAGTGTGCCCATCGAAGAAGGCTTTAACTCAGCACAGGCTGAAGCATGCACCAATGCCAGAGTTTCGGTGCCAGTTTTGTGGCGTGGAGTTCAAGTTCAGACAGGGAAGAGATCGACATGTCAAAAGCAGATGCAGGGTTGCCCAGGAAACAAAAACATCTAAGGATTCTTATCCACCTTTGATGTTGCAACCGCTTTAAAGTTACTGTTCAGAACTTTGTGAAAAGGAAACAAACACTTGTTTGTTAGAGTTTAATTTTACTCCTTTTGGTTTTATGAAGACGCAAGATTAGTTTCATATTATTGATTTTAATAAAAGCATAGAAAACTGCAAAATATTAATTTCAATCTCTCTCTCTTTCTCTCTCATAAGTTTACTTTCTATACTTTCTAATATTAATTAACTGTAATTAAATTGTATGTACAGTCATTGAAGCCTTGTCTGGTCATAATATGTCCCGGTTATCATGAACTTTGTGAAAAGGAAATAAACACTTGTTTGTTAGAGTTTTAATTTTACTCCTTTTGGTTTTATGAAGACGCAAGATTAGTTTCATATCATTGGTTTTAATAAAAGCATAGAAAACTGCAAAATATTAATTTCAATCTCTCTCTCTCTCTCTCTCTCTCTCTCTGTCTCTCTTTCTCTCTCTGTCTCTCTCTCTCTGTCTGTCTCTCTCTCTCTCTCTCTCTCTCTCTCTCTCTCTCTCTCTCTCTTTCTCATAAGTTTACTTTCTATACTTTCTAATATTAATTAACTGTAATTAAATTGCATGTACAGTCATTGAAGCCTTGTCTGGTCATAATATGTCCCGGTTATCATGAACATTGTCTCACAACATAAAAAAGACATCATACTGTTTAGTCAGTACATTCGCATGTTACACATTTGCATGTCCTACACACACACGCATACACACACATTATAAATTAACTGTAATTAAATTGCATGTACAGTCATTGAAGCCTTGTCAGGTCATAATATATCCCGGTTATCATTAACATTGTCTCACAGCATAAAAAAGACATACTGTTTAGTCAGTACATTCGCATGTTACACATTTGCATGTCCTACACACACACACACACACACACACACACACACACACACACACACTTAATCAGCTACTCCAGCTCAATCCCATGTCTGACATGGGAAAACACTTTGGTTTCGTCAACACGGAAGTACTGGCGAACACCGCTGTCTCCCCTGCTGGGTTCAGTAGGTCCTGACAGCCGGGAAGATTTCCGTTTCAGCCTCTTTTCGGAAGTCAAAGATGTGGTTCCTGAAAAAAAAAATCTTGATCAAACTCGGCCATCTAGCTGTTATTATTTGTACATTATTGTCAGTGCCTCTGACAAGAAGGGAAAAGCACTTGCACCACGTTACCCTCCATATGATCTTAACCTTTAGATGAACTCAAAGGTCAACGTGAAACCTAGGAAATACACACAGATCAAAAGTCTGGTGATTAAAGAAAATGAATACGACACATTAGCCTACAGTGCCTAGTTACACTTTCTACCAAAGAACATGATCACTTTTTCTGGTTCATCGAATTATTCTGGAGACCTTTTAGAGAGGTCAAAGTGAGTTTGACCTTGGATATGTGGTGACATGTGACTATAAAATACACCTCACATAACTATAAGATTTGAAAGAGTTACCTACTATCTACTCAAGTCAAAGTCATTTCAAAACACGGGTATGTATACACACAAAAAAAAAGAAAAAGAAAAAGATTAAATTGGATATTTAAAACGCGCACATATCTCAGCCAAAGCCGACTCAAGGCGCGGCAAACATCGCACTATACAGGCGCCATACTCAAGGCCTAGCCGGGATTGGAACCCGGGTCGCTGTATCCCCGGGGAATCGTGCTGTCTACACAGCCAACAGGCCTCCCAATACAACTTGAAACGGCTTCTTTGACCTTGACCTTGAAGCAAACTCAACCAAACTGGTATCAAAAATGTATTTAAGACTCGATACATTTCCAAGCTTAAACTTCAAACAGAAACACTGTTGTTGGTTTTTTTAATGATAAAATATTGCCACATCTGTCACTTACGTAAGTGTCAATGTCGACATGTCACTGCAGTGCGCAGGTCTTGCCAGCCCAGTTGATGCGTGGGTAGAGGGGCCTTCCTCAATCACCTCCATCTTGGGATAGACGGAACTGCTTGTTGTCTGGAGATAAAAGGGCCTGTAACAGGATGAAACGAATAACATTTAAACTGCTGAACTTATCATGGATGGTTAAAGTGTGAATACATTAAATGGAAACCACCTTCATAAACAGATAACATAGCGCTAGATTCTCCCGATGTTCCATGCATGGAACAGTAAAGACATACAATAAGATTTCTTGCAAGTGCAAGTTACAAAAATAGTTCGTGCAGTCTGAACATTTAATTTTCATACCTGTTGGGACTGGAATGCAGGACAGCTAGGTCACAGGCAGTCTGAAGGACAGAGGGCAAGTCACTGGGTCTGATTGTCAAAGAACGCCCCCCTGGTGCAAGGTCTCCCAATGCAGAGAAGAAGTTTTCAACGTCTAGAGTGGAGACGCTCCTGGGGTTGTAACACGTGACAAAGTTGTAGAGCTGAAGCTTGCGCTCGACATTGGTGAGCAGGGCTTCGTAAGTAACTACGGGTATGCCACCGACGTAGCTGGATGGAGGTGGAAAATGAGACGGCTGGTACCTGGCAAGCAGCCATTCCTGCATCTGTAGTCTGAACTCTGTTCTTCTCCGACAGTCAATGCCACGCGTGTCATCAGCGTCGTACCAATTTCTAACTAATCTGCAGAAGTTGGCTTCACGTGCGTCCTTGTTTTTCCTCATTTCCTGCTCGACCTCCTCGCTGAAAGTTAGCCTGGCATGAGCAACGTTTTGCTTGTCAACAAGGTCAACATGCGCCATCGTGAAACCAATTTTGTTCTCCCTTGCACGTTTCGCTACCTTCACCCAGGCATCACGTTTCAACCCACTTGCCTCTATGCCTGTGCTACAAACTTTTGCTCTCAGATTGGTTAGAATGTAGTGACTATGACTCCTACGAGGGGCAGCTTATCACCAGTAGCAAGTGTTCTGAGCTCAGGGTAAGAGAACCACGTGGTCACAAAATTGTCAATGTGTGTAGAATCACTGAAGGGGAAGGAAGCTCTCCATCTTTTGACCTCCTCAGCAAATGTATGTTCTGCATATACGGCACAGAGAACCACCTTGGGGAAGCTCTTGACTTTCTTCAGTGCAAGCTCTCGAAGTGAGGGAAGTTTTTTTTCCATCTTCACCTTTCTTTGTTTGTCTGATTTTGACTTGTGCACCTTCAACGTCAAGATTTAGCAAAGGAGCCAACGCCATCATCATTTTTCCTTTGGTTGACGACAAACCAATATGTTTACACTGCACTGGGAACATTTGCTTCAGGATTCTGACACACGTCTTCAGTTCCTCTCTGGTAAGGTGTTTGTTTATGGACTCCACAGATGAAAAGATGCCGGCGAACAATGTTGGTATCGCCTCTTTCCATTTTGTCGACTTTTGCTTTTCAGTTTGTTCCGAGGCTTCTCTGGTTTTCAGTGCAGTCAGCATTGCTAACCAGTGAGATTCTTCCAACACAATTCTCTGTGCAGGTGTGTCAGAGGCAGGGCGTGTGCTTTGGGTCTGATCTGCTTTGTCACTGTCACCCAGGCTAGTGGTTTGGGCCTGAACTGGGTTTTCACTTTCACCAGGGCGTGTGCTTCGGGTTTTGTCTGCTTCTTCACTGTCACCCAGGCTAGTGGTTTGGGCCTGAACTGGGTTTTCACTTTCACCAGGGCGTGTGCTTCGGGTTTTGTCTGCTTCTTCACTGTCACCCAGGCTAGTGGTTTGGGCCTGAACTGGGTTTTCTTTTTCACCGGAGTGTGTGCTTTGGGTCTGATCTGCTTTGTCACTGTCACCCAGACCAGTGGTTGTGGCCTGAACTGGGTTTTCACTTTGGTTATGAACTTGTTCTTCACTGTCATCAGTGTTAGTGTCTATTTCCTCTTCATGCCTCTCATCCTCATCTACCAGGGATTTCAAAATTGTAAGGATTTCATTGTATGTGTCTGTATCAACCTTTTCTAAGAGGCCTTGTGGGATTAGACTCTCAGCAGCAGTTGATGCTTCACTGCACAAGCTTTGTACTGCAGCTGTCTTGTCCGCTTGACTGGTTGCAAGGAGACTCACGTGATGCTGTCTCACTGTGACATGCGCATGATGAGGGGAACAAGTCATGTTCCGAAAGCAGGTCACAATCTCGTCTTTGCTCATTTTCTTGACCTTGTCCCAATGCTGCTTTTGCAATTGCAAGAGTGTCAGTGGGCAGTTAGCAGAATCCTTTGTTATCAACTGAATGAATGCTCCATCTGAACTGAAGACAATAGGTTTCAAACTTGCTGCATCAAGTGACTCCAGAACAATTTTTAGCATTTTCCTGACACACTCTGTACTGATGCCTGGGCCTTGTAACCCATAGGCAATAGGCATTGAGTGTCCCAATCCAAAATCAGCAACTCTGTCAAGATCAGAAATCAAGAACATGGCTAATTCCGTTGCTCTTTTACGGGACAACTGGAAGGCTTCCTGCACACATGCCAAGGCACTAATCAAAGATACACTGACGTCTGGTTTGAGACGACTTTCACTCTGGCTGCGTGTTGATGAGTGCTCAAAGAAAACACACGTTTGTCTCTCACAGGCATGTGAGCACTTCAGAGGCATGTGAGCACGGTCCTTCGGGGGCATTTGAGCACGGTCCTTCAGAGGCATGTGAAGACGGTCCTTCGCAGGCATGTGAGCACGGTCCTTCAGAGGCATGTGAAGACAGTCCTTCAGAGGCATGTGAGCACGGTCCTTCAGAGGCATGTGAGCACGGTCCTTCAGAGGCATGTGAGCACGGTCCTTCAGAGGCATGTGAAGACGGTCCTCCAGAGGCATGTGAACAGTGAGTTCCAGTTAGAGAAGGAACTTCACACAAAAACTCAACATGTGTAGAGGAAAACTGTTTGATTTCATCCTTGAGCTCTTTTGCGACTTGACTCAGCTTGGTAGGCCTCTGGGGTATTGCTGTTCCATACACCTTCTTGAGCTCTTTGAAAATTTTCTTCCAGAGATCAGGAGAATTCTTCACTCGAAAAACAGTGGTGCTGTCTTTAGTGTATGATAAAAACAATAGTTCCTCACACTGCAATGCATGCATTTCAGCCATAACTTGTATGACATAGTATTGTGGGAGTGCATGATGAACTTGTGTTGTGAACCTTTTGTTGTCAACTGGGCATTTAAATTCGAAAGCTAAGGATGCTTCAGATGGATTTCCAGCAGGTCTCCCAGAGCCATCAGGGCTGACGATCAACAGTGGACCTTTTGTCGTCTCAGACTTCACAGCTTCAGAGTCACAGATGCAGATACAGCCACACAACCCTCCTCGTAATAAACGATGTGCGGGTAATATGCAGGTAGAACTTTCCCAACTAGTGTCGCTAGAGCATTTATTTCATTTTTGATCCCATGCTCAAAGTTTTTTTGCAACACTGTGTCAGTTGTGTCTTTATTACTGCCCGCAACAGGGATTCCTGCCAACTGGTTCATGTGCTCAATCTGCTTCTTCATAGTGTCCAAACCGAGTGCTTTGTGCAGGGTGCTGCCAGTTGCCCTCGCTGTTTGTCGAATCTGGAACCAGTCTTGTGATCTCTGCTTTACAAAAATTCTTTCTATCCCTGTACAAATTTCTACTTTCTTCAGTTCTCTTCTCCTTCTGTGTCCCTGAGGCAAACGAAGTTTCCTTGATGCCCAAGGTCAACGCTTGCATCTTGATACATGTGCCCTGTGTTCTGCAGGTAAGCGCACGCTATCAAGAGAGCATCAATGGTTTTCAACATATTTGTGATGGCTTCTGTCATTTGGAACAACTGCGTTTGCAGCATGCTTATAGCCATCGCGTATTTGGATGACCTCCAATCCTGGGCACACTTGGATTTTAACCGATTGACTGTTTCTTTCTTCATGACAGACGATTTACGCAGGTCCTGTACTCTGGAGCTGAGGATTTTTACAACGGAGTGCAGGTCAGCAGGTTGCAAGTCCTTGTTTTTTACCTTTGCGATTTTCTCTTTGATAATGTGAAGTTCCTCCTCTTTTCTTGAAACGTTTTCGTTGTATGTCGGTGGGGTTTCACACCCCCAAAGATCTACGTCACCATGACAGGCTGTTAAAGAGGAATTTATCTTTTTTCCATCAAGGGCAACTTTGACCAGTTTCGATTTGGTGTTTTGAGAAAAGTGGTCCACACATTCATTTAGTATGCCGGGAGAAATTTTCGGCTTGTTACTGGATTCTTTGGATAATCTCTGAAGGCTGGGTACAGCAAAATTTATATTGTATGCTCTGTCAAAATCACATTTTTCACTTTTTGTCTTGGTTCTTTTCACTCCAGGTTCTATCTCATCTGTATCCACTCCAGGTTTGGTCTCAGCTTCTGTCATATCCACTCGATCTTCTGTTTCATCTCTATCCGCTCCAGGTTTGGTCTCAGCTTCTGTCATATCCACTCGATCTTCTGTTTCATCTGTATCCACTCCAGGTTTGGTCTCAGCTTCTGTCATATCCACTCGATCTTCTGTTTCATCTGTATCCACTCCAGGTTTGGTCTCAGCTTCTGTCATATCCACTCGATCTTCTGTTTCATCTGTATCCACTCCAGGTTTGGTCTCAGCTTCTGTCATATCCACTCGATCTTCTGTTTCATCTGTATCCACTCCAGGTTTGGTCTCAGCTTCTGTCATATCCACTCGATCTTCTGTTTCATCTGTATCCACTCCAGGTTTGGTCTCAGCTTCTGTCATATCCACTCGATCTTCTGTTTCATCTGTATCCACTCCAGGTTTGGTCTCAGCTTCTGTCATATCCACTCGATCTTCTGTTTCATCTGTATCCACTCCAGGTTTGGTCTCAGCTTCTGTCATATCCACTCGAACTTCTGTTTCATCTATATCCACTCCAGGTTTGGTCTCAGCTTCTGTCATATCCACTCGATCTTCTGTTTCATCTGTATCCACTCCAGGTTTGGTCTCAGCTTCTGTCATATCCACTCGATCTTCTGTTTCATCTGTATCCACTCCAGGTTTGGTCTCAGCTTCTGTCATATCCACTCGAACTTCTGTTTCATCTGTATCCGCTCCAGCACCTGTCAAAAGATTATCCCCATGTTGTCCCAGCTTTCTATCTTCTTCAGCTTCTTTTCCATTCATGAAGCGAATGAATCTGCCATGGAATAAGCGATAGCCTGTGTGCCAAAACAGAAGGGACTCTTTACTGTATCTCATTCTTTTTTTGTCTCCAGTGGCGTAATAGTTCACAACGTCAAGAAATAACCGAAAGGCAATATTATCAAGGGGAAAATGTCCTTGAATTATCATTTGATGAAAACTAATCCATTCACTTATCAAGCCGTTTTCAGCCAGAATTTGTCCAGCCTTTTCGGCAAGGTAATTCACAAAATAGTTAACCGCACTAGGAGTGTGCTCTTGGGGATGTTTATCGTCATTCTGAGACACTGGCGTAGGCCCCGGAGAAACGTTGTTCAAGAACTTTTTTTTATTCAAGAATATTCTAGAATGTTCTAGAATGTTCTAGAATTTTTCTACTGGCATTATTCTAGAATTTTTTGGCTTGTAGAATATTCTAGAATATCGAACAAAATTCAAGAACAGCAACAATGTTCTAGAATATTTTTTTCAAGAATGATCTTATTCAAGAACATTCTTCTTCAAAGTTCAAGAACTGTGATCCCTTATTTTTAAAACACTTTTAATTTAATTTTTTGTTCTCCACTTATAGTTTTGGTTGTGTTTGCTACACATTCGAATTATGCTACAAAATAAAGCCAAACAAACACTTGGTTCATTCTTCAAATGTTATATTGTCACAAAGAAGTGAAATAGATGACAAGTCGATCTTGGGCTAACAATGTTCACAAGCAGAATGTGTCTTCAACATTTGTCATCACTTTTCTGAACTACTGGAACTGCATGGATGCGGTACCGCTTCTCCAGGAAAGGTCACTGTCACCAGCATCCCTTGTTGGATGATTCCCTTGGCCAACTTCACTGTCAGTCTGTGGCAGAGCATGGTGGATTTGATTCAAAAGAAGGCTCAGTATCAGCTTGAAGCTTTGCAACATTGTGTCCTGTAAAGCCTGAAACACAATGCCTACAGTTTACAAAAAATCATTCATTCAAAAACTTGGAAAAAGGAACAAAAATGAAGAGTTAAATGTCCGCAGTTTGTTCTTTTTGGTATGTAAATATGGTATATTATTGATGAAAACACATTTTCATCTGAAATAAGCCATTTTTCTCTGAGACGTTTTGCCCATTAATTGATTTAATTCATTCACTGGCTGATTAATTACTTCCACAGTTCGTTGACAGGACTCTTACCTTTTCCTCCAGTGATATTTTATTTATGATGTGCTTCATGGTACTTCCAGTGAGAATTCATCCAGATATCTTCTTCACCCCTCTTTCCTGGACCTAGTAAATAAGAAACAAAAAAAGGTTTTAACAAAGGATAAACTCAAACATCAGACATTCCAAAGATCATCATCATAACTAGAGTGAATGTGAACAGAAAACTTACAAACGTATTGCTTGTCATTAATGTCATTCAATCAATCAATCAAACCAATTTTGATGCAATGGTTAATGTTACCTTTTTACATAAATGTACATAATTCTATCAATACACTTTCGGAATATTTGTTATAATCGTCATTGTTGTAAATACCCACAGGCATGTTTACAATTTGAAGCACTTTTTTCAATTTCATTTTCAGAAACCTGTTTTCAATTTTGACCAAACCAGTCAGTTTGCTAGCGGCAAATTTATACCAAATCTGTGAGTTCCAAACCTCAAACAAATTCAGCAGAAGTTACAGTCTATAATTTATACTTTGAAACCAACAGGTTTCGTTTATTCTGTCCAACAGTGCCAGCAGAACGCAAATCACGGCAGACTTTCTGTTTGCAAACAGACGACACAATGACACACTGACACAGAAAGGCGGCCGTTAAACCCAACAATCAAATCATCACATGATTAAACAGTACTTTTGCTTAAAATGCAGTTAAGTTTTATACATCTGCCATTTCTCATGTGTCAGATCGAAGAAGAAACTTTTAAAATTGAAGGCTGGTTTCGATTTCACAGTCACACACTGACACAGTGACACACATGTTTACGTGTTGAATAAAACAAGCAAAAACAAAACATACTTACTGAGTTCATGGAAATGATGCATGGATCAATGTTGTTTTGCTTTGATGCAAAAGTGCTTCAACAAAGACAACAGAGAAAAGGTTTCTATCTGCAGCAGTTCGTTCAAAAGAGTCCCCTTTCCTCATGGTGTACTTACAGAGCGTCGCCATTAAAAATTTTGCTTTTAAGGGAAGTAACTCCGGTGGACAAACTCTGGCACCGGAAGCTAAGAAACCAGGCGCCAAATTCTTTAGAAGCACGTTGTTAGAACTGAGAAAGATTTTGTAATCTCCATTTATCTGAAAAAATGGCATGCCACCGATTTGTCAACTTGTTAGGCATGAAGAAATGCTGTATTCTTCATCCCAAACAAGATTTTGAACTTGGAGGTGCCAGACACAAAAATGACAGATGAGTGAAACTGAAAGCACCATGGTTGAAACTAAGACTAAGAGCAGCGATCTCACTTGAGTGGCAACAAGCTGTATCCTGATTTTCTCAGGAAAAACAAAGGTAGGTGTTTTATAAAAATTCTTTTATGTTTGATATTGTTGTTTGTTTTAGGTGACATATATATATCTAGGTTTAGGTTTTTATTTTTAATTTTTTTTTTACAATAAGTGAATAACAATTAAATGCTTTCTCTCTTGTTTGCAAGATTTTAAGTGAAATCAGTTGAGTTAGACCTGTAGGATTTGTTTATTTTGAACTATTATTTGTTTTGGTAGGATTGCATGACTTTTTACTCAAGCCCTTTCAAACCTATTCTTTTCAGTCTCTGTGTAACTGTAAGTGTAATTTGCACATGTATCATTCATTGATTGTAATATTTATGTGTCTGACAGTGATACTAATAGTCAAGTGTCGATCAGCAAGCCGGCACTAAATTGTTTTATTTTTTTCAAATAATTGTCTTCTGAGTATTAGATAGTCAATTACAAGACTTTACAGGAGACTGAGTTTGGTCAGGAACATATTTATACTTATAGAAATTCCTGCATGAACAAAGATGATTACTATTAGTATTATTTGTAAATAGTTCAGTATTTACCCCTTATTAGTAAATATAAATATATATATTCAAACTTGAGCATTTATAATTATATATATTATAATGGTTGTTCTAATTTGATCACTTCTCATTTTTACAGATGCTGCATCAAAAGGCAACAAGCTCCAAACCATTAACCCATCAACATCTTGTCAGAGAGTGCAAGTCTTTTCAAGAGCTTGAAGAGGTGCTCAAGCCTGAGTCAAGGCCATGGGAATAGTGATGCAAGAAGAGATTTACTCAGGTAATTAAGTGAAGGCAATCAACATTTATTGATTTAAACCTTTGTCAAAACAAAATTTGGGATAATTAAATGAAAGCACAAAACATGATGAATGAATTATTCCTAAACTGAAGAAAAAAATGGCTTGGAATCGCAACAAAAATTAAGTCTCTTTGAAAATTAAATTAGTTAAATACTGTAATTTCTTTCATTCCTGGCCCGTTGCATGTCAGTCCCCAAAAACTCTCTGGATGGCATTTCTGGAAATGAAGCTAACTAAAGTTATCATTTAGTTGTTTAAATACTTTTATGAATGGTGACTTATTTGATAAAAACATTGACATGGCACACTTGATTTGACAAAATTCACAAAACATTTTTCGATTTTGTAACCATCATTTCTTGAACAGTTAATGTTCTCAGCATCCAGGCGACTGATACATACATTTGGTGTGGATAGAATCTGCATGAAGAATACTTCATAACTGTATTGTTTATTTTGTAGTCATTTTAAAACGGAACAAAATACATAGTAATAAAAGTATCCAGAACAGGAATTTTGCATTTGGACACCTTGACAGATCAAGTCACAATTCCGACTGACCTTAGGTCACACGTGCAAAAACAAGTAACGATCCCAACTGACCCAAATATAGTAGGTCACACCTGCAAAAACAATGAACGCGCCGACTGACGCCTAACATTTCCATGTGTAATTAGCTTCGACGAATAAAATTCATACGCGAAACAACAAGTTCCCGGTTCAAAAAACCAACAAACACCGAAAACTCCAAACTGTTTCCTTACCTTGCAAGTTGACACAATGATAAACAATCAAAATAGTCAATACACTTCAACTAACCTACAACTAAAACTTGTACAGAGAAAGGTTAGAGGAAAATGAAAGCAAAGCAAGAGAGACAGTGCACCAACACACGTCTTCACAGGACGGAAACCATTCGTTCAGTGACGTATTCCCGCGTTCTATCTCTCACGTGACCCATTCCTCTCGGAATTGTGGGAGATAAAATTAAGATCATTCAGGTCATCAAGCAAAAAACTAGGCAGCGCAGTGAAAAACCAGTCATAAGCGCATCCGATCCGAAAAATCAAGCTATCATAAGCGCACAGGGGGGTATTTCATAAGAGCACCCGACCACAAATCAGCGACCTGCCTTGTGTTTTGGATAGTTATTCAATAGATACGCATTTTTTTTTGTAAAAAGAGCAACGTGAATAAGTAGCGCTACATTTCGGGTTTTGACAACTGTAATATGGTTGCAGGATAATTAGTATTTTAGGAGTTATTACATTTTTTCTGCAGACACTCACCTCGTGCCCTGCTCTTCGTATCACACGCTCATCCGCTAAAAAGGGTTATTCTAAGATCACCCAGCATATCATAACCCCACCCCTGATTGAAGGGCCTGAAGCTGCCACTGTCGTGTTGTCTGTAAACAGACGAACATGTTTGGCACGCAGGGAGGGCAGAAACTCGACCAGAGCTAGAGCCACAGCTTCTAGTTCTGGCAAGTTGATGTGCCACAGGCTCTGTTCCGCCGACCACAGACCTGACGCAGTGTGTAGGTCTGTGTGTGCCCCCCACCCCAGCAAGGAAGCATCCGTGAAGAGATCCAAGTCGGGGGGGGGGGGGGGGGGCAGCGCGATCGGAACTCCTCTGCAGACCCATTCCGTGTCCAACCACGGAAGGGTCGCGGACTGAAACATCCCTGGAGAGGGACGAGGGCGTTCCAATCCACCCGAGGAGAGACCACATACGGCTTCAGTGCCAACTGAAAAGGCCGTTTGTGAACCCTGCCCAGAGGAACCAAGAGAGCCATGGACTCCATCTGCCCCAAGATGGAGGCGAGCAACCGGAGGGGGGCCTGCAGGAGTGGCAATTAAGTGGAGCGAATTTGAGCTTGGAGCTTGTCCACCCTCCTCTGGGAGGGTTGGACAGTCCAAGAGACCGTGTCGAAAGACATCCCCAGGTAGGTCAATGTCTGAGACGAAATCAACTCCGACTTTGATCGGTTGATCGAGAAACCCAACAAGTTGGCCTCTCGAAGAACCGACTGGGTATGCTGCGAGCAACCTATCTGGGATTCGTTCAGAATGAGCCAATCGTCCAGATACGCCCGCAGTCGAATACCCTGTGACCTCACCAGTGCACAAAACTGTCTCACCACCATGGTAAAAATCCACGGAGCGAGAGACAGCCCGAAAGGGAGTGTGCGGAACTGGTAGACCTGGTCGCCCCACCGGAAACGGAGCCATTTCCGGTCGGCAGGATGCATGAGAATGTGAAAATATGCATCCGTCAGGTCGAAGGAGGTCACCCAGTCTCCTGGGCGGAGAGAGTCCCTGACCGTGGCAGGAGTCTCCACCTTGAACTTTATCTCCCTCAAAAAGGTATTGAGATGAGATAAGTCCAAAACGGGACGCCACGCCCCTGAAGCTTTGGGAACGGCGAAAAGACGCCCGTAAAAACCCAGGGAGCTTGGATCCAGGACCCTCTCTACCGCACCCTTCTGCACCAGGGAGGCAATTTCCGCCTGAAGAACGGATCTTGCTTCCTGCGAGAAGGGGGGCTTGAAGAGCGGCGGACGCCGGGAAAGAGGTGCCTTCTCCTCCCGCCACAGCAGGCGGAAGCCCGATCTCACTACTCCCACAATCCATTGGCTGTCTACTGAGACCATCCAATGGGAAAGTGCCCGGGTGGGGCCTCCCGCCATCACCAAAGTGGAGGGCGGAAGAGGGGTGAGATCGGGAGCACTTCATTGGGGGTGAGGCTTGCTACCAGAGCCGCCACGCCCCCTTCCCGATGCGGTTCGCTTCTTGCCACCACGAGAGCCCTGCTGAGCAGGTCTCTTTGGAGCAGACTTGGGCTGCGATGAAGACTGAGACTTCCCCTGCTGGGAAGGCTTAGCCTGTCGCATGCCCTGCAGAGCCAAGTCGCAGAACTGAGCGTCCTTCAGCGACTGAATCTCTCTCTGTCTAGCGTCAAGATCCCTCCACAACCGGAGACACCCTTAAGGCGTCTCTGGTAGCCTGATCCGTGAAATGTGACTGGCTAAGAAACAAATCTCTCCTGCTGAACACTGCATGAGAGTACTGCCAGGAGGAGAGACGCATCTGCTCCTCGTTAACCCTGGCCAGGGCTGCGAGGAGCGTAGCAATGTCGTCCGCGTTCTGCTCTTCGCTGAGCGTGAAGGGAACCAAACTGTCAGTCATAGACCGAGACAGAGTCCTCAATAACATCTCAGCAATGGATGCCAACTCCAAAAGCTGGCGTCCGACCTCCTCCAAGGAGATGAGAGAACTCTCGTTCACCGCCAACGCCGAGTCACCCTTGACCGGCTTGGCGAGAAGAGGCTGCAGCTCCCGAGTCACCGGCAAGGTTGACCGCGGAAGAGCACAAGAGGCAATGAGGTTCCGGCTAGCACCGGGCAAAGTGAGTTTCTTCTTTCCCGAAGGGACAAAGGAAGACACCTGTGCCGCTGGCAAGATCCAAGGTTGTGCCGACTCCGAAACTGGTCCAAACGGAACCAGAAGCGGAACCCCGACGCCAGTCTCTTCGCTGACCAAAGATTGAACATCAGATTGATCAAACGAAGGACCCTGACCAAAGTGGGGGGCACCGGCAGAATGGTGCACAGGATAACCGGAAACCGGAAACCGGTGACCACGGACGTCGTCCCGACTCATTCCCTGACCATAAGGAAAGGAGGAAGCCGAAAATCCGTCCGAGACTGCCGGATGAGGGTGGGCGGAAGTCAACACCCCATCAGGGTGAACGGACAACTGCCCCGGCGGAAGCACAGGAAGTGCGAACGCCGATCGCTGTTGTTCCCTCTCCGGCATCCATGGGGAAGTGCTCGGAAGAGGGACAGCGTATCCAGCCAAGGCCGGAAATGCAGAAGTCGCAACCGCCGGCAGCGGAAGCGACGACTGCACAGACTGCGGCCGGAAGCCGTGAAGCCCGGAGGCCAGTCTATGGTCCCCCCCGTCACCGTAGTCGGAGCGACCAAGTGAGGGAGGAACCGTGTTTCCGGCCGAAACCGGAAACGGCCGCCGCTGCCGGCCAACGAAATCCGGTCCTGAAACAGGCGGAAATGTCAAGCCGGCCGCAAGCTGCCGCTGCTGGTCAACACCATCCAGTCGTGAAGCAGGTGGAATTGGCCGACCAGCAGAGTGCAGGTAGTGAAGCTGCCCAGATGAACTGTTTCCCAGCAGGGAGCGTCCCGTCGCCTCACCAGGGCCGCCGGACCAGTTCGACTTACTTGTGAGTCCGCCTGAGGAGGCGGAAACCGTCGAGGCAGGAACCTGAATTCCGGAACCGGAAGGCACGCCCAACGAAGCAAGTGACTGAACATCCCCCACAGCTGCCGGAAAAGCAGCGCTGCCAGGAACTGCAGAGCGCTGCAACTCCTCCTTAACCACTTCCGGATCTCTGGAACGAGAGACTTTAATAACGAGGACACAAGAGCCCCCTGCTCCTGAGCCAAAGACGAAGGAGGAGAAACAACAGTAGCACTATAACGTACAGAACTAGCACTAGGCGGAGAAATAGTCGCCGATAACAAAGTGTTGCGAGATTCGTCCGAAACCACAACCACAGGCTAGCGACAGAGGACGACTTCGGCTAAACTATGCCCAACAAGTCGGACTTTCCTTTCCGTTTATCAGAGTCAGCCAAGCTGACTAAACAACAAACGAACACAATACGAAAATTACTGAAAATTTAAACAAGTCCAAACGGACAGAAAACTCAGTAACACTCAATGTTCAAGGAACAACAAAATCACCACGCCTGCAAACTACCGTGGAGTCCAGCTATAACGAACCTGGGTATAACGAAATCCCGCTTTTAACGAACTGCCATTGATTTCCCGGCAGACAGCCTTCTATTTCTTACTTGTTACTTTCCGACTACAACGAACCTTTTGAACTCATTTGCATAACGAACCCCTCTTATAACAAACACGTTTTCATCGCCCCAGAGCCGTTTTGTCTCTAAAAGTCACAAGGCTACAACGAACTGATGTCAATAATTGTCTCCAAAGACAAAAATACACAAACACAAGTGCACATCGCGTGATGAGCGAACTCTGAACAAACCGCGGGAGGTGCACGGAACAGCCACAGCCACTGTGTTTTCACTATTCCAATCAGCTGCTAAGCTATGACTGTGCTCGGTACACACCAGTACACATCGGGCACAAACACGTTTTCATCGCCCCAGAGCCGCTTTGTCTCTAAAAGTCACAAGGCTACAACGATCTGCGTGTGCGGCGAGATCACAGGGCAGCTGGGTGGCCTTGTTTATAGACACTCAGCGACCTTCTTCCCAGGGGTCATTGACCTAGTTTTAGCTATGAGAGGTGGTTCTCCTTTCATATATGGCTGGGGGAAGGGAGAGAGAGAGAGGGGGGTAGCTGGCTAAACTCAGTGGGATGTCTGGTGTCACTGTCAGCAGGAAGATCATTGGAGAGAAATAGAGAGGTGCACTCTTCCACACAGTTTCCAAGCATAAGTTGTCACGGCTTTAGGGTAGGCAGCGAGGGAGAGTGAGAGCGGTGTTGTGTTTAGTGTATTTCCGACTGAAGAGTGAAAAGTCACTGCCACAAGATCGGCATGCAGTCAATAAAGCCAGACAAAAAGAAAATAAATAACTTGATTATGACATGCAGCTCTATACCCAGAACTGGTTTTCAAGGTTATTCTCGCAAAGCATCTGCACATGTGCCTCTGTGCTGTGTTTGTGTGGCTGCTTTCGTATGTCAGTGCATGGTGAGTGCGGTCACTGCCTTCAGGATTTATTTTATCTCTTCTTTTCAACACCATTCATACAAATCATTTTTTACAGAACGTTTAAAGAAATATTAGGAGTTTGTTGTTATTGTTTAGTAACCACAAGAAGTGGTTAGCATAGACTCAATCCTGTTGTTTGTGTGTCTCTGTGTGAGTGTATGGGGGAGGGGGTGGTGTGGTCACCCCTCTCGTGAGGTTGAAAACTCTACAGCGAATTACTGATATAACGAACTAAAATGCATCTCCCTTGAGATTCGTTGTACCTGGACTCCACTGTACTAGAGTAAACAGGCACAGGCTAACACGCCAACATATCAAAGTCAAAACACTGACCAGAATACAAAATGGCGAAAACGCACAAAGTCACTGATAAACAAGTCCCAAAGGACGAAAAATCAGCAACTAAACAGCGAAAAAGTTCATAAACAACAAACAAGAACGAGCTCACCAAAACAGGAGCCCGCACGGGAGAAAGACGAGTAACGTGGCCGGCAGGTGAGGAACTCACACAAGGCAGCCACCAGAGCGCAAAAATTCAACAACCTCTCTCTTGGGACGCTGAAAGTCGTATGATTTGCCACGTGTTGTGGTAGGAAGTGACGTAGTACCCACTACATGGGAGGTAACTCCCTGGGTACCAGCTCGTTACCATGGCTACGTTAGCCTTTTTTGGTGATGGGGTTGCTTCCCTTTAAACTTGTTAGACGGGTAAGCGTTTTCAGTACCTAGCATCTCAGACTAGGTCAATGCTATATGTGATTCGGAGTAAGAATATGTAATTTAATTTGATTTTTATTGTATTTTAGTGTCTGCAAATTTGCTTTTGCGAATTTGCTTTTTAGGGGGGTGTCCTAGGTCTCCGGTACACTGCATAAAAACTAATTGATGAAAAATGAATCTCTTTGTTTCACACGGTAGGGGAATGAATGAATTACCTTTCTGGCAATATACTTGGTTTTACTATATCTGGCCGCATCACAAAGTTCTACGGCTAACTGTATGTGTTAAGTTTTTTATGACGATTAGTGTCGAGTTGTGTCTGGTAGAACAAAAAAAGCAGACAAATAGATGTAAAGATAGACACCTTCCCCCTGACATATCTTGATCGACCCTGAAAGTAAAAATGAGGAAACACAAATTTTGACAGGTACAAAGAATTGATTAAAGTTAAATATTCTTGGAGCTGTGTCTGGTAGAACAGAAAATGCATGGGTGGAAAGATGGATACCAATCCATCACTTTCTTAGTGGTGAGTATATTGGAAAATTTCTAAAGTAAATTTTCATTTGATTAATATACTTACCCCAATCACATATAGCATTTGACTACGTCTGAGATGCTAGGTACTGAAAACGCTTACCCGTCCAACACAATAAGGGGAAGCAAACCCATCACCAAAAAGGCAAACGTAGCCATGGTAACGAGCGGGTATCCCGGGAGTTACCTCCCCTCTAGTGGATACCACGTCACTTCCTACCACAACACGTGGCAACTCATACGACTTGAAGAAAACTCAAACCATAAGCGGGGCAGGCGGGCGGGCCTACACTATGTGATTGGGGTAAGTATATTAATCAAATGAAAATTTACTTTAGAAATGTTCCATTAAATTACATATTCTTACTCCCAATCACATATAGCAGATAACATCAACAAGGCGGTGGAAAAGAAAAATCCAACTCACATTAGAAACCCTGGCAGAAACTGGCCCGCTGCCCAAAAAAGGCATGAAGGGCCCGGTGGGAAAGAAAATTCTAACTCACTCTAACACCCTTACCAGGAACTGGCCCCCTGCCAACAAGTCAGAAAGGGGCCAGAGAAAATCCTGAAAGACAGCCAGGATGTCGCTTAAACCAAACTTGCTAAAGACACCTTCAGAAAGCCAGAAAGCTGTGCCCAACCCTTCCCCCCCGGACCGTAAAGAAGACGGCCCAGGAAGGAAGAAGAGCCCTGGATTACATGAACCCGAGCCGAGAGGAGGGGAAGACAATCTGACCCCCCCCTCCCCCTTTTTGTTGGAAGGCTATGCCAAAGCCCGACAACAATTGAGAGATATAGGTCAGCTCCAGAGAAGAGTGACCAATCTCCACGCAAAAAGAAAGAGAAAGACCTGAGTACAAAGTACCAGAGTCCGACCCGATGATAAAAACTCAAAAAGAGCATAAGCGTTCCTAAAGTTCCAAGAACGTGAAGAAACGCTCACCCCCCCTAAGCACACTGTCTGCTACTCTGCGTTAGAGTACAAACTAACCAAGAAACGATCAAGGTACTCCTAGGAAGTGACACAAGAAAACAACAGGAAAAACCCTGACTGCGATCTTTTGACATCGTCACCCATAAAGCATGCTAAAGAAGGGTGCCGTAAACGGCAGACCTGCTGCTCTCAAAAGAGATGGTAACCAGAAATCCTCTACCCGTTTGTGCCAAAGCAGAAAGGGATAGTACGAGGAAGCAGCTACTTACAACAAACATAAGCACCCGAAAGTGCGGAAGTCACAGAGGACGAAAGTCTAGAGTGACCAGTAACCATGAACAAAATGGCCCCAAGCCATAGAGCCCGCAGTTCAGTCTGCTTGTAGGTAATTGAAACCGAATCAAGAACCCAAAGCCGAAAACACGACTGGTAGGCATACCAGAAAAAGCGTGAAGCCGACCAGCCAAAATACTCCCAAGACAAAGAGGTCTCAGGAAAAAACTGGAAATTATATCCAAGATCAAATCAAGAGCCCTCCTGAGTTTGAGCGCAAGACCCGAAAGAGCCTGTCCACGTCTGAAAGACTGAGGGACAAACACTGAGCCAACAGGCCAACACCATAGACATAGTAGCCTGTGATAGAAGGGTGACTGTAACAAGAAACCCGACCGAACGGAAGTCGTACTGACTCACCTCAGAAAGAGGATGAAGAAAGCCTAGAAATCCACCAACACAGGAACCGGAAATGCCATAGCTACCTGCGAAATGCAGGAGACAATCGCACAGGTCAAGGCTAAAAGCCGTAATGTCTGTAGGACAGCCATAATTCCGAAGTACCCGCCGTACACAGGTAAACGAAAGAAAATAGGAACATTAGCCAGCTCCCCCCTTCTAGAAGGAGAGGACTGGCCAAAACTGAGAGAGAAGGTAAGCCACAAAGGATGACTCCTCAGACCTACATTGCCAAAGACAACGCCCCCTCAGAAAATCTGAATGTAACCTCCGAGGCCAACTCAAGAACAGCTTAAGTTAGGACGAAACACCAGAACAAATCTGATCGCCGAGAAAGACAGAGTCGGACCCAGCGACAGACAATAATGACCACAAAGGTCAATCGTTGTTGTTAAAACCCTGACGTAACTAAGACGCCGGTAAGAGAAAACCACCTCTCCGACAAGCCGGAAGTGCGACAGAAGCAGCAGCCCGTGGCTGAAACAACTGTTCGCCGCCTGAGGGCGGGCACCCGTAACCCCAAAGGGCAGAGAAGTGAGGATCAACCACCTGATCTCCGCTCATACTGCTACGGAAAACCCCAAAAGATGTCTCTTCTCTAGCCACCGACTGAAGTCAGAGTGGCCGAGCGAAAGAAAATGCCGAAGTCACATCCACCAGAGGCAGAAACAGTACACGGAATAACCGGAAAACCGGAAACCCGCGTACCAGAACATCATACCGACTGATACCCTGACTGAAAGCGAGTCAGAAACAGCCAAATGACATCCAAGACAACGGAACTGAATGGACAGAAGCCCCCCCACCGGAAAGGTGACGAGACAACTACCCCGGCCGAGGAGCTAGAACGCCCGAAAGCGGCCGCTGTTCCTTTCTCCCAGAAAACAACCGGAAAGAAGAGGAACAGTATATCCAGCCACAGCCGAAAATGCAACCGACAAAGTCGCAGCATGCGAAAACTAAGGCTGCTGAGACTGAGGCCGGAAGCTGAAAAGACCGGAAACCAGTCTCCAGTCAACCCCAGCACAGCCACAGAGTGACCATGTGGTGAGAGACTTAAGATTCCAAAAAGGAAAGTACCGGGAAGTAACGTCCGCCACAGCTGCAAGAATAGTCTTGAGCCTTGACGGAAATCCCGACCATGCCCCTTCGCTGACCACCAACTGAACCTCAGAGTGGACTATAAGAGGCCGTCCAACACCCTCCGGGCGAAGCAACGACTGCCCCGACCGAAGCACAGAGTGCTGAAAGCAGACTGCTATTGTTCCCTCTCTGACGTCCAAACGGAAGTGACAGAAAGAGGAACAGCATATCCGACCGAAGTCGGAAAACGCCGCCGCCGAAACCACAGAATGCGGAAACAAAGACTGCGTAGACTGAGGCAGGAAGCCATAAAGCCAGGAGGCCAGTCTGCGGTCCATCCTACCACCAACGTCGGAGCGTACAAGTGAAGGAGGACCTATTGCCAGACACTGTTGCTTTCTCCTTGCCATCCAAAAGGAATTGCCAAGAAGAAGAACAGCAAACCCGGCCGAAGCCGGCTAGCAGCCGCCGAAACCATCACAACGGAAACGAAGACTGCAGAGACTGAGGCCAAAGCCATAAAGCCCGAAGGCCAGTGTGTGGTCCACCCAAAACCGAGAGCCAAAGCGAACCTGTGTAGGTGGACCTATGCTTTCAGTCACAACCAAAACAGCGCAGCCGCCGAAACCACCACCGCGGAAACAAAGACTGCATAGACTGAGGCCGGAAGCCATAAAGCCCAGAGGCCAGTCTGCGGACCCTCCGTACACCGCAGCCTCAACATACGGGTGTAGGCGGACCTATGCTTCGGCCGAAAACGGAAACGCAGCCGCCGAAACCGCCACAGCAGAAACGAAGACTGCATAGACTGAGGCCGGAAGCCATGAAGCCCGAAGGCCAGTCTGCGATCCCTCCGTACACCGCCGCTACAGCGTACGTGTGTAGGTGGACCTATGCTTCCGGCCGAAACCGGAACCGTTTATCCCGGCCGAAACCGGGAACGGCCGCCGCTGCCAGTCAACAAAGTTCGAACCTGCAACAGGCGTTCTTGTCAACTGGCCGCAAACCACCCGAAAACGCAGCCGCGGAAACCGCCACCGCGGAAACAAAGACTGCAAAGACTGAGGCTGGAAGCCATAATGCCCGGAGGCCAGTCTACGGTCCCTCCATACACAGCAGCTTCAGCGTACGTGTGTGTGTGGACCTATAATTCCGTCCGAAACCGAAAACGCAGCCGCCGGAACCGCAACAGCGGAAACGAAGACTGCATAGACTGAGGCCGGAAGCCATAAAGGCCGGAGGCCAGTCTGTGGTCCATAAACTCACCGCAAACAGAGCGAGAAGTGAGAGAAGGACCTATACTTCCGGTCGAAACCGGAAAAACGCAGCCGCCGAAACCGCCGATAGCGGAAACGAAGACTGCATAGACTGAGGCCGGAAGCCATAAAGCCCGGAGGCCAGTCTGTGATCCATACCCTCACCACACAGGCTGAGCGGGAAGTGAGAGAAGGACCTGTGCTTCCGGCCGAAGCCGGAAATGCAGCGACCGTAAACGGAAGCTGCTGCTGAGCATCAAAGTCCCGGACATTCTGGCGGGGACGGACGCTAGCATAAAGCACAGACTGGTTACGTGTCCCGACGCCTCACGAGGGCTGTAGGACCAGGTCAACTTACTTGAATGGCCTGCGAAGAAGGTGGAAACGGCAGAGGCAGGAAGATGCACTCCGGAACCGGAAGCCACAGCCAGCAAAGCAAGGGACTGCACAACCCCATACGGAAGAAGGCAGAGCAGAACTGACGGAAAAACGGAAGAGCGCTGCATCTCCCGCTGGACCACGTATCGGATATCTGAAACAAGAGATATATAGCAAAGAGGACCAAGAGCCCCCTAATCCGGAGCCAACAAAGAAGAAGGCGGCGAAACAACAGCCGAGCTAGACGTACAGCAGTAGTTGAACTCGGAGGAGAAAAAAGTCACCGATAAAACAGTGTTGAGGGCTTCGTACGAAGCCCCAACACCCAGCTAAGCAGAGGACAGCTTGGGCTTGTTACATTACCCCTAACGTCGGCCTTAACCCTTTCGCTCGTCTGAGTCAGCCATGCTGACTAACCAAAACGAACAAAGCAAGACAAAAATTTACTGAAAAACGTACGCTCAAAACGGACAGGAAACTCAGTAAACAAACAAAACAAAACGTGCAAAGAACACAACTACCGAGCTTGCAACTACATGAGAAGACAAGCACCGGTTCATGCCAAAACAATAAACATCAGCAAAGCTAACGAAAATACAAATGGCGGCACGCAACAGCTACTGATAACACAAGTCCAACGGACGAACTATCAGTAACAACACTGCAAGGACGTTTGCAAACAACAAACAAAACCAAAACGAGCTCACCAACTGGAGCCCGCACAGGAGAAAGACAGGTAAAACGTGGCCGGCAGGTGAGAAGTCTCACCAAGACAGCCACTGAAGCGAAAAATTCAGGACACCCTCTCTCTAGGACGCTGAAAGGTCGTATGAGTTGCCACGTGTTGTGGTAGGAAGTGACGTGGTATCCACTAGAGGGGAGGTAACTCCCGGGATACCCGCTCGTTACCATGGCTACGTTTGCCTTTTTGGTGATGGGTTTGCTTCCCCTTATTGTGTTGGACGGGTAAGCGTTTTCAGTACCTAGCATCTCAGACGTAGTCAAATGCTATATGTGATTGGGAGTAAGAATATGTAATTTAATCTGGATTTAATACATTTGTCCATCTCCCTCTTCTTTCTTTATTTGGTGTTTAACGTCGTTTTCAACCGTTTAAGGTTATATCGCGACAGGGAAAGGGGATAGAGCCACTTGTTAATTGTTTCTTGTTCACAAAAGCACTAATCAAAAAATTGCTCCAGGGGCTTGCAACGTAGTACAATATATGACCTTACTGGGAGAATGCAAGTTTCCAGTACAAAGCACTTAACATTTCTTACATACTGCTTGACTAAAATCTTTACAAAAATTGACTATATTCTATACAAGAAACACTTAACAAGGGTAAAAGGAGAAACAGAATCCGTTAGTCGCCTCTTACGACATGCTGGGGAGCATCGGGTAAATTCTTCCCCCTAACCCGCGGGGGGAATCTCCCTCTTCTGATAATGATCTCATCTCCCTCTTTAAACAATGCTCTGGGCTGATGTTCATGAGAAAGTGCCCCACTGGGTGGAAACCAACTGTTCGGTTGGATTGGTTTAAATGAGATTTGTTTCTGATTTCAACCAATCCGACCCGGCAGCTGGTTTTCACCCAGATGGGTGAGACCTGGCCTGTTTCAGCTTCAAGCATGCCAGCCCTAGTGTCTTAGCTCTTTTCTTGGGCCAGTATGGTGTGACCTACAGCCCTAGATCTGACACTTTCTGCCTAAGATTAGATTAATCATTCTTAAATTGGAGCAGCCCGACATTCCCCTCCCTTTCACTCGCTTCTCCCTTCACCTCCGCTCCCCCCCACCTTCTTGCACACCAAGGGAAATGAATCAAAACAATACTGCTGCTGTCTGGCTTAGACATCCTTTTCATACTATACTGAATAATGATACCCTTTTTGATTTTATGGTTTTGACTTCCAGACTTTTCTTCTTTTCTCCCAGCTGCAGACAATGAAAACAAAGCTCATACCTTTGCCTCTTCGCCTCTTCTCCTTCTGCTCGCTGAGTCGCTCCAAAGGTAGGTCTAGAAGGTCAAGGCCATACACCTGTCTCGCCAACACCCGCGTCAGTGTCTCCATGGTTTTCTGTGCAAAAAGAAAATGGCCTGCTGATGAATAATTCTGCTGATTCGTTACACATGCGAGATCATGCTATGCTGCAAATTGACTATCACATCTTGTAGTATACTACACGTCATAAAAAACTAGGCATATGAGTTTGATGGCAGATCTTTGTGATGAGGCCGTTTATTGTAAAACCAATTATATGACCGAAAAGGCCATTCATTACCCTATCTTATTCAGAAAACGTAAGGTAGTGTCTATACAGTGGGAACCTACAACACAGACATCCCCCAAAATCAAATTCACAAAATCAAGGTTTCCATGTTAAACGACAAAGGAATGGCAGAGGAATGGCACCTACACCGTTCAGCATGCCATTACGTCAATGACAATGTTAGACAAGATATGTGAACAAAACTGACAGTTTTGGATGCAGATTTATTAGGTCCTTCCTCCAGCAAGATTGCTCCTGGACGGGCATGCAAGTGTGAGCGTCAAGATGAGAGAGGGAGTGCCACCAGGTGGCGTGATCTCACCCACACTCTTCCTCGTCTACATAAACGACATCACAAACAGCATACCTCACCATTTTTCAAACACCCTCCATGCTGATGATCTGGCCATCTGGAGCTCTGCAGAGCACACCACTTCAGCTGCCTACAGAATACAAGAGGGAGCAAAGAAAATCAAACAGTGGACCGAAGATTGGGGGTGAGAGCTCAACCGAGTCAAGTCTGTCTCCACAGTCTTCTCCCTCTCAACATCCAGGGAGAAAATCCAGATAAAGATCGGTGAAAAGTCAAAAGACTTAGCATCATGAGAAAACTGTCAGGAACCACTTGGGGATACAACTCCAAAATCCTAAAGTACACAGGAATCGTATGACCTTTGATGGAATACGCCTCAACCACCTGGAACAAGCCGCCAGAACCAACAAAGCAAGACTGGACAAAGTTCAAAACCTTGCACTGCGACCAATCCACGGAGCAATGAAAACCATTCCTATCCAGGTAATGGAAAAAATGGCCAGCATCCAGCCTCTACAAACAAGACGAGAACAGAAACTCTTCACCCAGGGAGAAAAGCTCAAAAGACTCCAGAGCCATCCTCTCCACTTCAAGTTCCAAGAAACAACCCAAAACGACCCAGTCAGAACCATCAACTGAAAACCTGCCCAAGAGAAAACATCGACATCCTTCAACCAGACCCAGACCTCTGTGAGAGCCTTGAACCCAAAGAATGGTCTCCACACATGCAGCCTTGGATTTGAGATCAGAACCAACATCCCTGGCATCACTGGAAAACAACAACAGACTGATGTAGCCCTGAAAGCCCTCGCCTTGAATGAGATACACCAAAGGTTCCCCGCCAAAAAGTGGACGCATGTTTTCACCGATGGCTTGGCCGGAGGAGCGACAAGAAATGGAGGGAGTGGAGTTCTCATCTGATACCCAAGTAGACCCTCTGAGACTACCTCTGCCGCCAGTCACTGGTACCCTTTGCTCCAATTTCCGAGCAGAGGTGGTTGCCCTCCAAAAAACATCTCAACCTCATGGAGGACACACCGGAAAAGGTTGCCTTCTTCACAGACTCCCTGTCTGCACTGCAAGCTCTAACAGCAGCCCACAAATCCCTAAAAAAACTAAAAGGGACGCTTTACAGCTTATCACAGAAATCCACCACAGTGCTTCAGTGGATTCCAGCACACTGTGGCATTTCTGGAAACAAGCGACCAGACCGGCTGGCCAAGGAGGGAGGGAGGAAGACAACCACAGTCTAAACCAACCCTTTCCTTCTGAGAGGCAAAAACCCTTATTGCGAACCGCTGGATTTCAACCTTCAAAGTTGCTACAGACAGCTACCAGCCCACCCAAGACCCCATCCTCCATCTGACTCGCGCAGAACAAACTGCCATTTTTCGCCTTTGTACTGGACACTGCGGTCTTAAGATCTATGTGACTGTGGCGAGGAGGAACAAACCCCTCCAGCTTTGGGGAACTGTTGAAGACTTGCGCCGAACCTGCGAGTTCATACAATCAGCAGGCCTAAGACTATGAGGGACACAACAGTCGAACGCTGAAGAAGAAGAAGGATGCAGATTTGTTATTTCTGTCGACATGGAGAACAGCCTTTCTGAAATTTTTTTCAATTTTACCGCAGGAACCTTGATTTTGGAGTGTGTCCAAGTTGTAGGTTCCACTGTATACTCTACCTTATGTAAAAGCAATCTGTTTTCCGTATAAGGTAGGGGAATGAATGGCCTTTTCAGCAATATCATTGGTTTTTTTGTTTTTTTTTTCTTAATGGTTTATTCAGGCATCAACATTTACAATATAGTCAGAACATGTGACAACACAGCAGTTGTGAATTATCATATGACAAATCATAAGTGAATCCTCTGTAAATGAAACAGGAGAACAAAAAGACACAACGGAAAAACATGATATTTGACTGGAAAATACGGATATAAACTGTATTATGTTTTCCATTATTCGACTAAGGTATTGTATGTTAGCCACTTCTTTAAAAAACATGATATCATTGGTTTTACAATAAACGTCCTCATCACAAAGGTCTGCCATCAAACGCATCTGCCTAGTTTTTTATGACGGGTAGAATGCAAGAGCATCGACAGCAATGTACACTGTCACAAAAATGGTCCATTTTTATCTCGTCAATAGACTACTTGCACAGTACGCCGCCTTGAGAGGTTTTCAGAGGTAGAGGCGAAATAGTTCGCTCCGCCGTGGGCATCTTTTAGGGTGGCGGCTTTACTAATCGGGCTCAGCCACGTCTTTGCCCTGAATAACGTAAAAGTGCATGCTCTTTAAAATGTCCGTTTCTTAATTTCAACAATTTGCAATAAGTTAAGTCCCACCGTTAAATAAGTTTGTTTGCAAGTTTACAGTATCTGAGTGAAATGGATGCTTATTTTCTTGCTGTAAAGCAAATTGTTTTTGCTGTGAATCAATTGTTCGGAACTAACCAAGTAAATAAATAATAAATAAGTAAATAAGATTGCAAAAATTATTATCAGCGAGTATAATATATCCAGCAGCAATTCTGGAAAATAAACTGAATCAAAAAAGATCTGATGTAATAAGGTTCAAGTTGATTTTATTTTTCATCCATACACAACAGTGTTAATGCTTTTCATCAAACTTGAAACATCCATCATTAGATGGATATACAGCTTATAAAAGCTTATAAAAGTTTTTAGGTGCGTAATGGGGCCATCTAGTCGACAACTTGTCTCGTCTCACTGACCAAAGCTGCCAGCGATGAAAATGCCTGCACTTTGAGGCAGATTTTGCTAGGCCACACAAGATACCGTGGATTTATCGCGCGATGTTATGGCTTTCGCCAATAGTGCAAGTAGCCTATTATATGCCAATTTACGTTACAGATTTTCAAAGGTCACAACATAAGACTGTGGGAGTCTGTTTAAAATCTATATTCTTTTGTAATGAAATTGAATGAATCCGTCTCTCGGTGTCCCTTACCCCCCATTCCTTGATGAGTTCAATCCATGAGGTGAGTGAGGACAGCACCTCCAGAAACTCGTCCCACAGTTCTGAGGAGATCTGGACGTTAAGGTTCGCCTTAATCCACGTCACAATCAGCGTCTGCAACATCAACAAAAGTCAAATATGAATACAATTAAACCTGTCAAAAAGACCATCCAAGGGACTGAGCAAAAGTGGTCTTTATAGACAGGTGGTCTTTATAGAAAGGGTGGTCATTTGGCAAACATCCCACTGCCCAGAAATTCTGGCACGTACACACGCAAACCTCCCACTACAAGTGTCATTGCGGCTCTGAAAAGAGAGTAGTTATGCAGGTGTGCCAAAAAAGGGACATTACCAGGAAAAGGTGGATACGGTGGGTCTGCCCTGTAACGTGAAGTGGGTTTGCAAATAGAAGAGGGTATGCTTTTTCGCAGTTTCAAAAGTTTAAAATAAAAGACGTCGGGTGGTTGTCCATGACAGGTTCATACCATGACATTTGGATTGAATTTGAGTAGTCGCGATCGAAAGGTGGTCTTTATGGAAAGGTGATTTATATAGTAACAAGAAAAGCAAATGCTTGCACACGACTTGCCTTCGTTACCCCCGCCCCTCCCTGAACCACCTTACCCCTCAGAAGTCTCCCTCCCTTTTAAGACATTTTCAAGACCATGTTTTATAAGATATTCTGTTCATAACCTCTGTAAGTTTACCCCCATTTTAAGACCTAATTTTCTCAGGGTTTAGTAGCTCTTAACCCTTAGACTACTGATTTAATGCAGACAGTACCCTCCAGGGCCGCTATTAGAGTCACGGCTCACCCTGCCTGGCCTGTATTATTTTCCAGCCTCAGACCGCTTGGACAGATGTGTAGTCAGCTGTGCTCGCTGACCTGTATCTATTTTTAGATACTGAGTGCTTTGGCCAATCAGAACGCTTTGGGTCTCAATTTCCTAGGCCAATCAGAATTCAGCTGTACACGTGGGTTTCCCAAGTGCTTGTATTCATTCGCAGCTGAACTCTCGGCGGAGACGGTCGCAAGTGTCGATGCTCTGCTTTGCCGTGAGCTGTGTTCAATGACTGTTGTGTTTTGTGGCTAAGCCTTACCTGTGTTATAGGCCTCGTCGCAGGTGTTTGAATTTTGACAAGGGCTTTGGCCTTTGGCCTACCACAGCAGATTTTCTGGACAGGATATTTCGTTTTCTTTCTTTGATTGTGGACTCCTGTGTGGTGCAACCATGGCATCGCAAGTACTGCCAGTTTTTATAAAAAAACAGTGTTATTCCAAATGGTGACAGTGATCGACCTAAATGCATCGATATTTGTGTCGCGGCAGAAAGGGTCTCTGGGCGCGAGACGGTTCTCGGTGCTCAAAACATCAAAGGTCTATGGAGAATCTACCCTGCCTCCACTGAGGCTCGTAACACTCTTTTGGTCAAGGGACTTTCCCTCAGAGGGGTCTCTCTGCAAGTCGCAGGCACTAACCCCTTCATCTTGCGCAACGAAACTGGAGAAGAGAAACCTTCGACGAAAGTTTAGGTGGACGACATTCCTATATCTGTGGCCGATTCTGAAATCGAAACTGCCCTCATCAGGGTTGGAGTAGAACTCCGATCAGCCATCAAACAAGAAAGGGCCAGAGACGTTGATGGAAAACTAACCCGGTTTCTCACGGGGAGAAGATTTGTGTTCATTTCCACACCAAACACCCCACTAGAGAAAACACTCAAAGTCAGTTTCTTCACTGCCAAAGTGTATCACCGCGAACAAAACCAGAAAAAGACCGTGATCTGTTCAAAGTGTCTGGAGACGGGTCACCATGTCTCCATGTGTCAGGGGGACGTGGTGTGTAGATCATGCAAAAAAACGGGCCACAAGAGTGGCGACCCATGTTGTGATCTTGACGTCAACTCTGGTTCCGCCTCAGGAGACCAGCAGAAGCCAGAACAGCTGTCCGCGGCTGCGGGTTACAACAGCGAACAAAGCAGAAACTCAATATCTCACACAACTGACCGCGGGCGTCTTGGAAACCGCGCTCGCACCCAGAGCAGAAGTCGCTCCTTCACTCCCAAGCGGGACCGTTCTGGTAGCCCGCTAGGAACACCGACGAAGATGGCGAAGGTGGCCTCTCACGATGAAGAAGGCCAGGAGAAAGGCTGACCGACCGACTAACTGACCGACTGACCCAACGACGACGGCCCGGCTTTGGCTTACGGACTTACGTACTACGGCTCGGCGATTTCACCAGTTGTTTTATTAGTATTTACACTATCTCACTCCAGCGATGGCAGATGGTGTCAAAGCGTTCTCCTTAAATGTTAGAGGACTCCGGAATACATTAAAATGCAAAAAGACATTCAGAATGTTAAAGGAAAAGAAATATGACATTGTATGTGTGCAAGAGTCGTACATAATGCCCGAAGATGCAGAGCAGTGGAAGAAAGAATGGGGTGGTGAGGTTGTGTACTGTGCTGGTACTCGTCATAGTAGAGGCCAGGTAATACTGGTGAGAAAAAACTTTCCCCATGCATGGTCCACAGAAATAATTTCTGATAGAATTCTGATGGTAAAAGTTAACATTGGCACTAAAGAAATGGCTATCTTCAATGTGTACGCCCCGTGTAACTTAGCTGACACTAAACATTTTCTGACTTCTCTTTCAGATACAATTAGTGATTGTGGTTGTGATCTTAAAGTAGTCTGCGGTGACTTTAACGCAGTGATGGACAATAAATTAGACATCATTGCAGGCGAAAATCACTCGCCAGCACTCGTTAAACTTTTCAACGACTTTGTTACTGAGTGCGATCTATGTGACGCGTGGCGGGTGCTAAACCCTCTATGCAAGGAATTCTCCTGGTCAAGAATCAGCAACGGCAAACTAACTGCAAGAAGACTCGACTACGTGTTTTTGAACGATGCTGCAATGGACAGTGTGTTGGAAACGGAGATTTACTCTGTTCCCTCCTCTGATCACAGGGGGGTGCTTGTGTCTTTAAAATGTTCCGAAGTGACCAGAGGTCCCGGCTTCTGGAAGTTCAACAACGCCTTGTTAAAGGACAGTGTATTTGTAGAAAGAATGAATAACCTTATTGACTCTTCCCTTCGCACAGACACACCAGAGAGTGCTGAGAACCGGTGGGAATTACTTAAGTTAGAGATAAGGGACGAAACTATTCAGTACAGCAAAAACCTGGCAGTTTTAAAGAAAAACAAGTATTTGCACTTACAAGATAAACTGGCACAGTGTGAATCATCACTTGCCAAACAACCGCTTGATGAAAATCTGCTTCGTAATCGCGAGGCACTGAAGTTTCAACTGGAAGTCTTTGAGCATGAACGCTTAAAAAGTGCCCAAACACGATCTAGAATGAAATGGATTGATGAAGGGGAAAAAAATACAAAGTACTTTTTAAACCTTGAAAAATCTCGAGCCAGTGCAAAATTGTTTCCCAGCATCAAGCTTGATAATGGCGATGTATTAGTCGATCAGTTTGACATACTGCAGGCTCAAAAACACTACTTTGAAAACAAATATGCGTACAGTGACAATAGCATCAACATTGATAACGATACAGATTCTTTTTTGCAAAATTGTGAAACCCCTCGTCTGACAGAGGAGGAGAAGAAAGTTTGTGAAGGTGAAATAAGTGTTGAAGAGGCCTCTAGGGCGCTAAGTAAGTTAAATAACGGCTCATCTCCTGGCACTGACGGTCTTACAACTGAATTTCTGAAATTTTTCTGGGTCAAGCTAAAGGGCCTTGTTGTTCACTCCTATAATGCGTCGTTTCAAAACGGTCACTTGTCGCACTCACAAACGGCGGCTGTGTTAACCCTTATTCATAAAGGGAAAAACCTCCCGAAAGACAAACTCTCAAACTGGAGGCCAATTTCACTGACAAATGCAGATTACAAAGTGTTAGCAAAATGTTTAGCGAATCGACTATGTACTGTTATAGATAGCGTTGTACACGAGGACCAGTCGGGTTATATAAAAGGTCGGAACGTTAGTACTCATATAAGAACAATTGATGATGTAATTGAATATTTCAGACTTAAAGAAAAACCTGGTGTACTATTAGCACTCGATTTTCAGGCTGCTTTTGACTCTATTTCCAAAAAATACATGCTTAGTGCCTTTAGAAGGCTAGGCTTCGGTCTAGACTTTGTTCAGTGGGTCCAAGTTCTTTTTGCTAATACAAGAAGTTGTATTGGCTATAACGGGTGGCTTTCCGAAGACTTTGAAGTGAATTCCGGGATTCGTCAGGGGTGTCCTTTCTCACCTCTGGCCTTCGTGATCGGTGTAGAACTTCTAGCGATTCGTTTTAGACAGAGTGTAGAGCTAAAAGGGCTAAACGTAGCAGACAACATATTAAAAGTATTGTTATATGCTGATGACATCACCATGTTTCTAAGAGACGAAGAAGACATTAACTGTGTTTTAGAAATACTGGAGCAATTTACTTTAATATCATGTCTTAAGTTAAACATGCACAAGTCCGAAATGATGTTGATTGGTTCCAAAAGAAATGAAAACATGGATGATTTTGGCTTTAAACGTGTTTGTTTGTTTGTTTGTTTGTTTATTTGTTGCTTAACGTCCAGCCGACTACGCAGAGCCATATCAGGACGAGGAAGGGGGGGATGAAGGGGGCCACTTGTCAAGCGATTCCTGTTTACAAATGCACTAACCCATTACTTGTGTCCCAGCAGGCTTTAGTAAAACTAAATTAATACCAACTGGAAGATTACCAGTTTCCAGTATGTTAAAATAGGCTTAACCTATCTACTGCTGGACTTACATCAGAACACTAACAGATTAAACTATACATGAATCGCGAGACAAGCGGCAAGAGAAGAGATTTTTGGAAAAAATACAGGTGAATGAGCAAGAAGGCAGAAAAAAGAAAAGAATTCATGAAGAAAAAGAGAGCATGACAGGAAAGAGGAACCAAAAATCTACCTAACAGCAAACTAGAAAGCTCCTGCGGTTCCAAAAACAGGAGGGGCCTTTAATTTCATAACCGCAGTGCCCCACTGCGGGACTTTAAACGTGTAAACCAGATAAAAATCTTAGGAGTTTACTTCTCAAACGCTAAAAGCGCACCCGAAATTGAGATGAACTGGCAAGAAAAAATCGCTAAAGTTAAAAGAATAATTCTAAACTGGGAAAAACGAAATCTGGGTATTCTCGGAAAAATCTGCGTAATTAAGAGTTTTTTGTTATCACAGTTTGTGTATGTGTTACAGTCCATCTGCTTGCCAGATAAGGTGCTGAAAGAAATCAACACTCTACTGTATAGGTTTTTGTGGAGGAAACGGGACTGTAATAAGAAAGCATTTGAAAAGGTGAAAAGGGTAGTAGTCAACAGTAACACAGACCAGGGCGGGGTAAATATGATAGATATCAAGGTGATGCAAGACTCATTCCTGTGTCAATGGTTTATTAAACTGTCGAGTAAGGATGTGAATGGCACGTGGACATGGATACCAAGAGGAACTTTTCAATCTTTTGGAAGGAACTTAGCTTGTTTTAGTACTACTATAGGAACAAAAAAATTCAAAGGCTTTCATCAGATTAAGTCTGTTTTTTGGCAACGTGTTGCCTCGACATGGCTAGATTATAGTAAAACTCCATGGCATGAATCGTTAAAAATAACGTGTCTTTGGAATAATAGTGGTATAGTCTACCAGAATCAGGCTATTTATTATCAGAAATGGGCTCAGAAAGGGTTTACATATGTGAATGATGTGTTGCACAACAATGCTATTATGCCATTTGAAATGGTAAATGAAATTTTAGGGCCCTCGCCAAATCTCTATCTGGAATACTTGGTCGTTAGAGCCGCTGTCTCCAGATACTTGAGAAACAACCCAGAGTTTGTGACATCTGATATTAACGAACAACACTATTTAACCTTTAACGGTACGAACCATATGACTGCAAACCTGATTAGGCAATTTATTGTAAAGACGAAGTATTCCACTCCCTGTTCTGTTTTATTTTGGAAAAATACATTTAATTTTGACGTCAATGAAACATGCTGGTCTATAGCAAAAAACGCAACAAAAGAATCAAGACTACGAGAATTGCACTGGAAAATTGTTCACAACATCTATCCCACAAACATTCTTCTACAAAAAATGGGACTGTCTGACAGTGAATATTGTCCATACTGCACACACGAAAGAGACTACATCGAACATTTTTTCTATGATTGTAGTAAAGTTAAGCCTTTATGGAAACACGTCGAAAACACTATACTAGATAAAACTGGTGTACGTGTTAAACTTAACGCAAAATCTGTACTACTTGGGGTTGTTTGTGTTGAAAATGCAGGCAACGTATGTCTAGATATCATTAACCATTTAGTTCTTATTGCTAAAATGTGCATTAGCAAATTTAGATACGGTACTCCCGTAAATTTAACACTCATGTTTGAAAATGAAATGAAACTTCGTGTTTCATAATAATAAAAAAAAATAAATAAAAAAGGAAAAAAACAAAAAAATTAAAATAAAAAAAATCTGTGGTGGTTTACATGCTTATTTACACAGGTTGGAAGATTTTTTTTACTTCTGTAGACTTTGTATCTTCTTGTTGTGGCGATAAACCTCCATCTCCACATTGAAGCTGAATCTTGGTTTTTGAGCAGAGATGTTATTACTGAACTCTTCTCATCCTTTGTCTTTTGGGTTTTTCCATTTGAAAAGGTGACATGGCTAGATTATAGTAAAACTCCATGGCATGGATCGTTAAAAATAACGTGTCTTTGGAATAATAGTGGTATAGTCTACCAGAACAAAATTTCATTTAATAAACAGATCACACGCAACCAAATGCACACATCTCATCAATTTAAAAAAAAAAAAAAAAAAAAAGAGAAAAAAAAAAAAAAAAAAAAAAAAAAAGTGCTTGTATTCAATAATTATGTAAAAATATTGCAGCTTGGTTACTTTCAATCATCTGATTTAGACAATGTTACGTTTTTGCCGCCACCCACCTCTTACTCTCAACCCCTCTTGCTCGCTCGCCAACATACGTGTTTGCGTAACATAGCACAATCTGTTTTTGTTGCCACTTCTATACTGACGCGCGCGGCCCAGCACAGCACGGCACGTACACCAGCTGTGACTGATACACGCGCGCGAGAGCACACACACTCTGACACACTGACCAAACACAAACGCTGAGACAGTTCCGATAGTACAGATAAACTAGCCAGTACCGTGTGTGAAGAGAGGGAGAAAAGAAAAAACCCAGTGTAGATCGAGGGGGAGGGGTAACGAAGTGACAGGCGGTGCAGCCAAGATCGAAAGTCACCGTATTACTCGCACCCCACACAATTTTGACACCAAACCCCCCCCCCCCCCCCGTTTTCGCCCACTTAACCCCACCATCCACAACGTTCGACTGGCGGTGTGTCATTTGAGAAGAGGGAGAGAGCAAAGAAGACAGGAACACACAGCCCGGGTATTACACGGCCAATGATCGCATCGACTGAGATTAAAAAAAGTTCATACATCCGTTCGTTTGCGTTTCCTTTCTGTTCGATTGTTGTAACATTAAAAAGAACTGAAACAAACTGGCGTGTTCGTCATCGCTTGGTGTTATTCCTTCTGAAAATTACTAATTGTCAATTCCGTGAACAACTGAAATTGATGGTTTCACGAATCGGCGTACAGACACGCAGTGGAGGAGCTGGTGCAGTGGTGCGACGACAACTTCCTGGAGCTCAACGTGAGCAAGACGAAGGAACTCATCATGGACTTCCGACGAACCAAGTCCGCCGTCGACCCCATCATCATCAAGGGCGAACCAGTCGAGATGGTGGATACCTACAAGTATCTGGGCACCATCATCGACAACCAGCTCGACTGGTCGCCAAACGTGGACGCCGTGTGCAAGCGGGCAAACCAGAGGCTCTTCTTCCTGAGGAAGCTGCGGCAGTTCCACGTCGACCCACAGATCCTCCACCTCTTCTACCAGGCGACTATTCAGAGTGTCGTCTCCTTCAACCAGCTCTGCTACCACAGCAGTGCAAAGAAAGGCGACATGGAAAGGTTGGAGAAGATTGTGAAGAGAGCAGGCTCCATCATTGGCTCTGAGCTTCAGCCTCTCAGCACTCGATTCCCGAGTGTGGCGCTGAAGAAGCTGAGCATGATCCGCTCTGACGACCGCCACCCTCTGCACCAGGCGCTCGCATCGTGCGAGCCCACGCGTGAGTCATCACGCCGTTTGAGGTGCTGGCGGGCCAGGACGAACCGGATGAGGGACTCGTTCCTCCCGATGGTTGTACGACTCTACAACCAGTCCCTGTGAATGTGACAGTATGCTAGATAGACTTGAGTGCTGTAAAATTTGACTGTGAGGACTATGGGTGATGTGAACTGTGATGTGAGGACTATGGGTGATGTGAACTGTGACTGCGGAAGGACAATGAGTGCTGTGAACTGTGACTTGGAGGACTATGGGTGATGTGTAGTAGGTGTGAGCGATGGTAGAGTAGAGGACGTGTGATTGGCGGGGGGGGGGGGGTAAGAGTGAAATGTTGACGTCTGTTTACTTTGTATGATGGGGGGGGGGGGGGGGGGGGTTATGATGTAATGTAATGTATGATGATGTACTATGTGTTGATTGCGTATGTATGGGGGTTATGATGTAATGTATATGTATGATGATGTATTCTGTGTCGATTGTGAATGTATGGTGGGGTGGGGGGGTATGATGTAATTTAATGTACGATGATATATTTGGTGTTTGATAGTGTATGATTGTTTGTTAGTTGTAGATTATAGTACGATGTTTGATGTTGTAATGTTTGTGCGTGTGTTATAATGCAATATGTTATGATGTAATGTGTGATGATGTATTCGGTGTTTGATAGTGGATGTATGCTTGTTAGTTGTAGATCTAGTACGATGTTTGAGGCTGTAATGTTTGTGCGGGTGTCATATGTAGCCGTACGAGGGTTCCAGTGTGTGAGTTGTGCATGGCCGGGCGCTAGAGTGCTGCATGAATGAGTAAGTGCATGTGGAGTTGTATGGCTGGGTGAATTGTGGGTTGCGTACGTCCGAGGGGCACATGTAGCCTGTGTGTCTGAAGTAGTGGGTATGTGTGCGTAAGGGTGTGTTGATATTGAACTTCAGTTGTTGCTTTGTAAATGTCTCAGTGTATTATGTCTTGCCACACACATGCCAAATTTCCTTGTATTGATGAGGACAATAAAATTTCTTGTATCTTGTATCTTGTATCTTTTCTCCATTCAGTTCCTTGATATCTTAATCGTTTCTCTTCTTTCTTTTGTACATGAGAGTAGTGTCTGTTTTATGGCCCTTTGAACACCGATGTGCAATATCACACTTTCCTGAGATTTCCCCCCGCAACATCAGATGATCAGGCATTAGTGTGAGCTAAGGAGATGGGAAAAGAGCGGCAGAGGGGGGCTTCATGTAACTCATCTGAGCGATTGGTTCTTTCGTGGTCAATTGACATTCTTTTGTCGAAACACTTCGTAACTCGAATCATAAAACTGTAGACTGGGACGACTGTCGACCCGTCAAGTTTCCTTAAAGAAAGCACTTAACACACCGCACTGATTTACAACTACTCTGACCGTAGACAGGCCAGGTGGTCTGCACGTGTAAACTCAGCAGACCCCTCGCTGACCCACTTCATTGAACATTGTTTCTGTTTTTGTTTCATCGGCGTGTTCACGCCCAGTTCTGGAATTTGTCTTTTGCGTACAAAAAACATGCAATTTTGATGTGTTTGAATTCAACACCAATCAGTTGTTCCTACAAAGACACGATCAAGGACTGAATAATAATAAATCACTTTTTTTTTATAGCGCAAGTCCCGATTCACACCTCCAAGCACTTTATAATTCCAATAAACACCTCTCTCTCTTCGTCTCACACACACACAACCGGTATACAAATCATGACATTAGAAAATACAAGCAAACTAACCAATCAATAAGAACAAGCAAATACACAGCCAATAACAAATACAACCAAATTCAGCAAGTGTCAAACAGTAATATCTTCCAGTTATAGAACTTGTTTGGAACACTTTGTTTATTACGTTGTAATGCAGCTACATTCGTACATTGCAAAGTTATAGTTTTGTATATCCGTTCATTTTCCGTGCGCATTATAATTGATCCTTGAAAGTGAATGGTAAGATCTGCTGTCGTTTTGATGGTTACTTTTAAGAAAGAGGTCCCTCTTCGAACATGTTTTAATATTCTGTTTCCTTTTTGTTCTACGCGAGTACGAACCTTTTTCTGCTCTTTTTTCCCCCCAAGGTTTTTGCGCAAGTGAAGAGACAAGAAAACGTGACAGGCAATACTGCTTTCAGCAGTGAACATTATTACGCCCTACAAAAACAATCAATAAAGTACGTTTCGGTCAGTCAGGCATGGGAATTGAAAATTGTAAAAAAGGCGGAAAATTTATAACTGAAGACGCGAAGCGTCAAGTCGACGGCGCGAAGCGCCTAGCCTTACTAGGGGGGTCCGGGGGCATGCCCCCCCGGAAATTTTTTTTCTCCAAAGAACCCAGATGGTGCAATCTGGTGTCATCTGAGCTCCAAGTTTGCCATTAAATTCTGTTTTTAGAATCAGAGTTTTTAGTACAAAAATGTACCAAATTTTGCTTACATGTATTATATATGGTTTAAATTTGTAAAAAAATTTATCTGTTGAGACAAACAGGAAAATGTAACTTGTAACACAATCTGTGCAATCTGGTTTACTTTCAAACATAATAGTTCAATAACTGAGGCGGGCGGTAGCAGTGCGTGAACAAAGTACGGAAAGTTTTCGCGGGCTTTTGCGCAAAGGCCAAAGTAACCGGTGCTTTTTTTGTGTGCCTCCCCCCTTTATTTTTTCGGCGGACACTTTTGCATTTTCGGCGGAACAAAAAAAAAAATCGGCGGAAATCCGCCATTCGGCGGACAATTCCCATGCCTGTCAGTGTCAGCCACCGACTGCGATTCCCTTTCCTTTATTCGGTAAATGTCTTGGAAAATTCAAGGTGGAAAACAAATACAAACAAACATTTCATCAGCGATCGTTACAGATACTTGACTGATGGTTGCACTGTGGTCGTAATTTCGTTCTTATCACGGAGTTGCCGCGCGGTTCGAGCGTATTACTTGGGTATGAACTTTTATTTCAGAGCCTACCATTTTATTTGTCTTGTCGTTAAAAGTCAAATACACGTAAATAATTTTGAATATTTCTTCAAAAACATTTCAGTTTTTCCTTCTTATTCTTGTTTTTGTGTTCATGTACGCGCGTTCAAAGCTCGGCGAGCTGAGACGTATGTTGAATCCGATGATGCTTGTCCGCAAAAAACGCGATCAAATAACCAATTATTTGTTTAATCACACACACACGCTCGCTCGCGCGCACTATTGCAGTCCGCCGAACTGTACGCCGGATTTACCCCGTGCGCTTGTCGGGCGTTTTTCTTTGTTTCTTTCTTCATTTCAGGTGATCGTTGATGACTAAGCACGAAAAAAAACACCGCTCTAATGAATGCAATCCTATAATTTAATTATTTCTTTCCATCAAACATGCTTGTTTTCAACATCATGTGCGGTTAAAAAGTCAGTGGAAAAGGAGAGTGTAAAGAGAAAAGTTAGATTAAAAGCGGCGTAATCGGCAATTAAAACAACCATTAATAAAGTGACAAAAGGTACTAAACTTCCCTTTCGATTTGTTCTATGTACTGTATCTTAAATATCAATTTGCTGAGTTTTAATCGGCGCCGCTAGGTTAAAAAAATCCTTCTTTGCGGGTGAAATTGAAAATGAGGCGTTGATTGGCGAGAGTGGTGGAGGGGTGATAGGCGGAATGGAACAAAGGCCACCGATGAAGGAGGTGGGGCCTGCAAGTATTCGCATGTGCGTGGTGGACATTTACTCCCGACTTATTACAGATGTGTTCTTTTACTTTGTGTTATCACTATCAGTTGTATTTTTTGTCCGTCAAAAGAAAACGGATGAATGGACGATTCGCTTCTCTTTCTTTCTTTTTTTTTGATATTCACAACAACAACAAAATTACATAAACTTGATTTAGAAACTAAGAAACATCTCCAGAGCAGATTATTTTTCACGAAAGTGGGATTTGCTTCAATGCTGACAATAGAGGGTGTCTGTAACATGTGGTGTCCAGCTGCTTTGACCGTGTTCGCTTTGAATTCCACCGTCAGTGTTTGAAGTGGGCTTATAATCTAGACGAAGCTAAGTAGATGCGGAGCGACAGTCAGCAGATTCCGCGATTTTACAATCCGTGCCTGGGTCGGGATGTGATGCAGGGAATTTAAAAGTACCAGTCGGCCAGATCGAGTCAAGGTGTGATTTTTGCAAAGTACTTGTGACATCTATTTTTCTGAGTGCACATCTTGATAAAGTCTGAAAAACCAAAATGTTGGCGAAAATTCTCATTAAAAAGTTACAACACATGTTTCGAAAAGACCGTGGGGGAGTGTCTGACCTCAGTACGGGTCCTTCAATTTAAAAGACGACTGACCAAAACAATAAGAATACACAGCCTTGCGTGTAAATTTCTGCACACGGCCTGCTTCTCAAAAGGCACGCGCTGTACACCGATAGAAATCCACGCAGAACACGAATGCATCCGGTAAACAACTAATAAAGGGTGGTCGCCGAAAACACGTTCGTACTGTCAATTTATTAATCGTATGCCAATAAAAGCACATGTATGTGCAGATAATTGAATAAGGAATACACTTACAGGTGATGCAAATAGTAAATTTGAGAAAGAATATGCCTAACGGGAGGCCGTGCGACACGAGGTTTTCGAGGAGGGGGGAGTGGTGGTCTAAAAAATCTCCTTATCGTCGTATTTTATCAGTGTATTTTAAAACAAGCATAGGGATTGGTAGATAAATGAACAAAGAATCTGATCGTGGGTGATTCAAATAAAACTTCAAACAAAATATCCTGAGTCCCGCTTTCCACAGTAAAAAAGGGCTATTGTCAATGTATCGTAGATCGGCTGGCGTGAAACTGACATATTTCAATCGCCTATCAACGGAAAGAGCAAAGTCTCCACTTTTTGTTTGCTGAGTGTAAATCCAATACAGTAAAACCTGCATCTAGCGGACCCTTATTTCGGCGGACACCTTAGCATAACGGACAATTCAAGTGAGGACGGATGTATTTTACTCTCAAAAACACCTTAAAAGAGCGAACACCTCAAAGGCGCGGACGCGGACACCCTTTTTTGGTCCCGATTGTGTTCGTTACTTGTCAACAACGGACAAACCCTTGAAGCAGACAGCTTTTAGCAGACGCTGGTCCGCCATCTTGGTTCTGCAAATAAAATCTCGCTGGCGATGTGAACGCGCGAGAAGCTTATTTTGTAAGCCAATGACAGCACTTGAAAGAAGTTGATTTTTGTATGGTGCACGCTCATTGGTCGATGCCGTGAACTCACAAACATTTCGGGTTTCTACTTTCTGTACTGGGATGCATCTTCGTCTCATCCTTCGTCTTCGTCTCATCATGCCAAAACGAAAAAAATTGACTTTAGAAGAGAGAGTCGATGTCATAAAGACCGTTCAAAAAGTTGCTGATGAGCTGAATTGAGGAAAAACTCAAATTTCCAACATAAAAGCTGATCGAACACAAATTCTCAGTCAGTGGGACTCCGGTGCCAGATCGACGGCAAAATGTGTTAAGAGAAGAAAAACAACCTATGACGAGTTGAACGAAGAACTCTTCGAGTGGTTTTCAACAGCTCAATCAAAGAATCTTCCAGTGAATGGCCCATTGCTTCAGATTAGAAACCGATTGCACTCTCTCTCCTTTTCTTTGAAAAAAAAAAAATAAAAAAAATTGAGGGCTTCAAAACTTTGAGTTTTAATAATCACTGTGGCAAAAAAGAATCAGTGACTGTTGGGTGTTTTTTTTTCTCAAAAAAAATGTTGGCGCATTCATATTCATAAGAAAGGACACTTGCTACAAAGAACAGTGGCAAGGCTCCCCAAGAGCGTCCTTTGCTCGCAGGTTTTACTGTAGCATATTTGAAGTGGCACGACATGTGTACAGCAGTACTCCTGATTTGCGTACAAGTAAAATCGGGTCCCGCACATGCGGTCGTCGCCGGCGTTTTCACACTTCCATAGCTACGTAAAAACAAACCACTGCATCAATCAATTTCATGTTTTTTGGCAAAGTTAGTTCATTCATTCCTCTTTCAGACGTAACTGACATGTATGGAAAGAAAAAAAGCTTTTCTAGGCGAAACTTAATATACAAGTGTGCACCCACCCCTTGCAACCCGCTGCCAGCAGAGAACGCCGCAGCTAGCTAGTCACGTGGTGCAGGCTATTTTTAGCCGTGTATGAACCACAGCTTTCGTGTTGTTCTCTGCTGAAAACGACATGCACTGTTTCGTTCAACATTTCAGGTTTCCTAGCTCTTGTAATTTCTTATTCTCGGTATGAAACTTTCGTTGGGTTATTAATACACAAAAAGAAAACTTGGACACGATTAATGTACCTGTAGATTGCACAGTTGTGTTTTAAAGAGGGCAACAATCTATGATGCTTGAGAGCATCACTCGGGCTGGTGTGGTTGATGCATTCAAGCCTCAAGCGGTAGGGTCACGGTGATGCGTTCAGGCATCATACGGAGCGAAAGGGTTAAAAGGAGGATTCCACTATCTCTCCCGAACCAGGGTTTTACAGAGACTTTCAGTTTCACTTCACCCTTTCGGCCAACCGGATATTTGAGGAATTTCGGTCCATTTATCCAAAATACGAAGTAATCATATTATAGGTTTTATATATATACTTCTACATATACACTGTATATATTTTTATTTTTTGTAAACATAAAAAAAGTGTTGCCTAATAATACTGGCATTGCAAGTATGGATTATAAGGCTACTTAGTACCTTATCGTGACACAGCCACACCTTCTTACTCATTCCAAAAGCCTTGGACCTGAGTCATGATATTGATGTTTGTTCCACTGAATATTATTTATAACCTGACATATGACATATTCGAAAATTTTAATAATAAATTTTTATTTGATTAATATACTTACCCGAATCACAAATAAGCATTGACACAGTCTGAGATGCTACAGGTCTGAAATACGCTACCCGTCAAAACTTTAAGGGAAGCAACCCCACAAAAAGTGCTGCAATAGTGCGTTGGTAAGGACGCCAGTCCATAGGGGTTATCTCCCCTCTGGCATGTGTGACGTCACTACCGCTCCACAGCACGTGGCTAGTCATACGACTTTATAGAATACATAGAAACTATAATGCGGGGTTGGTGGGAGGGAATTCACTATGTGATTCGGTTAAGTATATTAATCAAATGAAAATTTATTATTACAATTTTCGATTAAATTACATATTCTTACTCCAAATCACATATTTTTTGTTTGTTTGTTTGTTTGCTTAACGCCCAGCCGACCACGAAGGGCCATATCAGGGCGGTGCTGCTTTGACATATAACGTGCGCCACACACAAGACAGAAGTCGCAGCACAGGCTTCATGTCTCACCCAGTCACATTATTCTGACACCGGACCAACCAGTCCTAGCACTAACCCCATAATGCCAGACGCCAGGCGGAGCAGCCACTAGATTGTCAATTTTAAAGTCTTAGGTATGATCCGGCCGGGGTTCGAACCCACGACCTCCCGATCACGGGGCGGACGCCTTACCACTAGGCCAACCGTGCCGGTCCTTAGAAAAGGTAAAGTCTGAATAAAATTCCTAGACTAGACGCTCCAGTCCACCTTCTTCTGCACCAACTGAGACAAGAAGTGGTCTGGGCACTCGAAGCCAGCCCCGGCTAGCAGAGGGAAAAGTTGTGACATGAGGTAAGCCACGGCGGGAGACTCCACAAAACTAAAAGATTGTGATTCCACCCGCGAAGGCCGAAAGTCAACAGCAGCAGAAGGGGGTAAAGAAACACCCTGGACTGCATAAACAACCCCCTCCGGAAAATAAGCCGCTGCCACTGAAGGCGCTTATCACATAGCCTGCCTAAACACAGTAGGCAAAGCTACATACTCCACCTCCTCATCAGATAAAATCTGAGTCGCCACCATCCAATGTGTTACCACACAAAGGAGGAGAGACAGGAGAATCAAAAGCGTGCTCCGACCCCGCTTGCCAAACACCATTACTCCCCTGCCCTAAAGGGGAAGAGAAGAAGAAGCAGGCACAGCACCCTGCCAAGAGGGAGTGTGGCCGGGGCCACCGAACAAAGCCCATTGTTCGTCGACCGCTGTGCGGTTGACTGGGCCCAGTGAATAAAACTCGTTTGGCTAGACTGAGTCACCCCACCACCCGAGTGGGGAGGGAGGTGGGCAGTCACAGCAGAAAACGACCCCCGAGAGGGGTAAGACGGAGTGAGAGAAGGGACCGAAAACGGCCAACCCCACCTGTCTACCTGCTGTAGTCCTGTAGCCCCACCGCTAACCCACCCCGATGGGGGAGGAGGGCGATTGTCAGGCAAGGACAATAAAGGCACAGACTGTGAAGACAGTCCAACAGCGCCCACCCGATCTAGCCCAGATGGAGGGAAAGGGTGAAACGCTGCTCCGGCCCCCACCCGATCCTGCCCAGCGGGCGGGAAAGGGTGGGACGCTGATACATCCCCCACCCAATCCTGCCCGGTGGACGGGAAAGGGTGGGCAGTCACAGCAGAAAACAGCCCCTGAGAGGGGTAAGACGGAGTGAGAGACGGAAGCGAAAACGGCCGCCCCCACCCGTCCACCTGCTGTAGTCATGTAGCCCACCGCTCACCCACCCCGATGGGGGAGGAGGGCGATTGTCAGGCCAGGACAATAGAGGCACAGACTGTGAAGACAGTCCAACAGCGCCCACCCGATCCAGCCCAGAGGGAGGGAAAGGGTGGAACGCTGCTCTAGCCCCCACCCGATCCTGCCCGGTGGGCGGGAAAGGGTGGGTCGCTGATACAGCACCCACCCGATCGCGCCCGGAGGGCGGAAAAGGGTGGGAAGCTGACACAGCCCCCTGCCCCCATTGAGGCAGAGTGGGAACAAGCCCAGGCCGTGACTTACCGTGCCCCCCCACTCCCCCTTCCTCACGGTAAGGGGGCTGCATGCCCGACTCAGCTGTGCTAAAAGCAAGGTGAGCGGACAAAAGCAGGCGGGGAGCAGGCCCCCTCTCCCTGCGGAGAGAGTGCTCATGAACAACCCAGTACTACCAGAGGCAGAAAGGGCTGAACCGAATTGGCCATTTGCACCAGACCACGGTGCGAAGCAGGAACGCCCCCCCTATCCCCCCCCTTTGGCGGGGGGCTGCGTAACGCACTGAGAAGTACCGGAGGTAATCAGAGTGGTTAGAGGCAGGTAGGGAGCAGGCCCCCCCTCCTGAAAGGAGAGGGTGTTCGTGAACAGCCCAGAGCCACCAGAGGCAAAAACGGGCTGAGCCGAACTGGCCATTTGCACCAGACCACGGTGCAAAGCTGAAGAACGAGAGGGCGGGAACCGCCGATCGTGCCTGAAACAGCTGAGAAATAAAAACACATATATCATCGTTAAGTCCTCCGCAAACGGAGGACACAGACTGATTCTCCTTAAGAGGAGATGGGGGCTAGGGAGAAAAAAACGAAACCTTATCCACCCGAATAGCTACCACAAAAGAAGTGCTACTCGAAGGGTCGACGACCCGCACAGAGGTTTCTAAGAAAAGGCTAGCAGCCGATTCACTACCTGCCCCGCACTAAGTTACTGCTTGCTATCGGCCATCTTTGGAAAAGATAAAAGGCCGAACACCGTACTCCACTTAGAAAAGTAAATTTCTAAAGCGGCTGTAAACAAGCAGCTAACACAACAAATCAATTCAACAAAAAAGGACAGGTCTCACCAAAAGGCGAACAGGTGAAGGCTCCCACGCGCCCGAATCATCACAAAGACGAGGGCTAGGGAAAGCCAAGTAAGCAGTCAAATTCCGCACGTCTTACGTGTGTTGTCGAAAGTCGAGAAAGATTATTCCGGATGCCGGCGCTCACGTGGTGCGCAGTGGGTTATGAGGGCATAGCAACGGCTATGGCGTCTGTTTTTAGCTTGGTTACCATCCTTTCAAGGGCAGGTAATTTGAGTAGTGTTTTGACATCTAGCATGTGAGATTGAGGTCAATGCATTTATGACCGCCCTGATATGGCCCTTCGTGGTCGGCTGGGCGTTAAGCAAACAAACAAACAAACATGCATTTATGAGAATTGCGGTAAGAATATGTAATTTAACTTAAAATTGGAGCTGCACAAAATTAAAAAATCTTGTAAACTTGAAGGTATTTCATCACCTAGTTTTGTCTTTGATTTAAAAAAATGTTTACTGCATTAAAGGAAAATCGCCACGCTAACAAAAAGTTAGGCAAACACAAGAAATACCAGTCACCTCACACATTTTTACTTGTAGCTTATGATTTTATCATTGCAGGTGGTATATTCTCAAATAATTGTTACCGGCACGGTTGGCCTAGTGGTAAGGCGTCCGCCCCGTGATCGGGAAGTCGTGGGTTCGAACCCCGGCCGGGTCATACCTAAGACTTTAAAATTGGCAATCTAGTGGCTGCTCCGCCTGGCGTCTGGCATTATGGGGTTAGTGCTAGGACTGGTTGGTCCGGTGTCAGAATAATGTGACTGGGTGAGACATAAAGCCTGTGCTGCGACTTCTGTCTTGTGTGTGGCGCACGTTATATGTCAAAGCAGCACCGCCCTGATATGGCCCTTCGTGGTCGGCTGGGCGTTAAGCAAATAAACAAACAAAATCAAATAATTGTTGAACCATAGCTTGAACCAAATGAGAAACAAGTTTCAAGTCAGTTTGTTTTTTCTTCTTTTTCTGCGTTCGTGGGCTGAAACTCCCACGTACACTCGTGGTTTTTTTTGCACGAGTGGAATTTTACGTGTATGACCGTTTTTTACCCTGCCATTTAGGCAGCCATACGCCGTTTTCGGAGGAAGCATGCTGGGTATTTTTTGTGTTTCTATAACCCACCGAACTCTGACATGGATTACAGGATCTTTTTCGTGCGCACTTGGTCATGTGCTTGCATGTACACACGGGGGTGTTCGGACACCGAGGAGAGTCTGCACACAAAGTTGACTCTGAGAAATAAATCTCTCGACAGAACTCACGCTGACAGCGGCCAACTGGATACAAATCCAGCGCGCTACCGACTGAGCTACATCCCCGCCCAGTCAGTTTGTTTCAATTGAACACCTTCAAAAGGGCTAACTGCTCAGGTTAAAAAAGAAGAAGGTTTAGACAAAAGCAGAAACCCCAAGAGTTATATCCCTTGCTAATGCTATACACAGATGCTGCTTTTTAATTCATCATTTCAGGAGTTCTATTCTAAAATGATTGTTGAATCATAGCTTGAATTAAAAGAGAAATATGTTTCAATTAAATCTGTCTCACTTCCTAACTTCAAGGACTCAATGTATCAGAAGCTAAATACCACTGGTTCATAGATCAGGAATGCAAGTTTTCTCTACCCCACACCACTGAAGGTCTCTGAATACCTGCAAGAGGGGTATATAAAGATGTGGGTGAGCTGAGTTTTCAAATAGATGGCAACTAAGATGCCACATTCCCCCAAATGACATGACATTGCTACCACCTTATTGAGATCGGTCTGCGACATGGTGAAAGGTGACTGACCTGGCACAACCACATGGGTCACACAAACACAGTGTATACAACAGCTGCCAGGGATTAACAATAAAAGGTATATAAAAAAAAAAGTTGCCAAATTCTTCCTGGGACGGAAATCCGTCTAGGACGGAAGAAATCCCACCCCTGCTCTACAGCAAATGGTTCGATGGAATTTCACCAAAACGCATTATCCGCAACGCAACTTCGTTGCACCTGTATGCGAGAGCGCTTGGCGACGGTAGGTAGATTTTGTGTCATCAAAAACAAGGGAATACATGTACCGCGCTGTCCTATGGAACGGGACTATTAGCGGACAGTGGCCATGCTCAGCTTAAAAGGAAAGGACATTTGACCGCCATGCAGTTAAATATGAATGGGACTTTTAGGCCAGTTAATCGGGCTATGACGCCTAACGACATCCCTGTTTATGTGGCAGTGTTACACACCTGGAAGATGGGCTGAGCCAGACGGCCACCCAATGACCGATGACGCTCTCGTGGAGGCACAGTCTTCAGCACACCAGACGTCACACGCAGGAGAACTTTCAGCATCTGTTCCCTGCATCACCAAATCCAAGAAAATTATTGCAGTTTTTAATCACTTTCAGGAAGCAAAGAAATCACATGCATTTTTCAAATACAATTTATGCATGCCAGGAATGTACCCCTCTTGCTAGTTAGTTAGTTAGTTAGTTAGTTAGTGTGTGTGTGTGTGTGTGTGTGTGTGTGTGTGTGTGTGTGTGTGTGTGTGTGTGTGTGTGTGTGTGTGTGTGTGTGTGTGTGTGTGTGTGTGTGTGTGTGTGTGTGTGTGTGTGTGTGTGTGTGTGTGTGTGTGTGTGTGTGTGTGTGTGTGTGTGTGTGTGTGTGTGTGTGTGTGTGTGTGTGTGTGTGTGTGTGTGTGTGTGTGTGTGTGTGTGTGTGTGTGTGTGTGTGTGTGTGTGTGTGTGTGTGTGTGTGTGTGTGTGTGTGTGTGTGTGTGTGTGTGTGTGTGTGTGTGTGTGTGTGTGTGTGTGTGTGTGTGTGTGTGTGTGTGTGTGTGTGTGTGTGTGTGTGTGTGTGTGTGTGTGTGTGTGTGTGTGTGTGTGTGTGTGTGTGTGTGTGTGTGTGTGTGTGTGTGTGTGTGTGTGTGTGTGTGTGTGTGTGTGTGTGTGTGTGTGTGTGTGTGTGTGTGTGTGTGTGTGTGTGTGTGTGTGTGTGTGTGTGTGTGTGTGTGTGTGTGTGTGTGTGTGTGTGTGTGTGTGTGTATGTATTTGGTGTTTAACGTCGTTTTCAACCACGAAGGGTTATATCGCGACGGGGAAAGGGGGAAGATGGGATAGAGCCACTTATCAATTGTTTCTTGTTCACAAAAGCACTAATCAAAAATTTGCTCCAGGGGCTTGCAACGTAGTACAATATATTACCTTACTGGGAGAATGCAAGTTTCCAGTACAAAGGACTTAACATTTCTTACATACTGCTTGACTAAAATCTTTACAAAAATTGACTATATTCTATACAAGAAACACTTAATAAGGGTAAAAGGAGAAACAAAATCCGTTAGTCGCCTCTTACGACATGCTGGGGAGCATCGGGTAAATTCTTCCCCCTAACCCGCGGGGTGTGTGTGTGTGTGTGTGTGTGTGTGTGTGTGTGTGTGTGTGTGTGTGTGTGTGTGTGAGTGTGTGTGTGTGTGTGTGAGTGTGTGTGTTAGTGTGTGTATGTGTGTGTGTGTGTGTGTGTGTGTGTGTGTGAGTGAGTTGTGGTTCTGGCACTCAATAACTGTAATCTGATACAAAGACCGTAAAGTGCCTTGTAAGTGCCCACCCCTCTTATGCACAAAATTCAGCCTAAAGTCTGGGGTGGGCATTACTACACCCTATGCAGGAACAGGAACAGTTCACCGTTAGAATCACGATATTCGATAACTTGGTATGAAAATGGTAAAGGAATGCGTTTTTTAACAAAATTATCAACAATATCTACAGGAAAAAAAGCACGAAATCAATCATGGTGGGGCTGGGCGTTAACTAGGTACCTGTACCCTATGCACTGTATTTGACCCAAAGTGAGGGGAGGGGGGGGGGGGGGGTGGATACTCAATAGGGGGCACTTAAAAGATTCTTTACGGTACTTACAGTTTCTACACATTTGCTAGGTCTTTTGAGGGTATACTTGATCTGACCAGACAGTTCTTAAATCTGCCTATATCATGATATGTAACTGTCTACAGCAAACACACTGTAGAATAAGTCCTGAAAACTTACCAGGTTCTTTGGTTCATTTGTGTATTCATCACAACATGTCGATAAATATTGAGCACGCGTTTACATAGATCAACCTGCAATTCAAAGCAAACCATTTCAGCCACATTTTACACTGTACTTTCAGCATCTACATAATTATTGCACATCAATTTTTTTTTAGGGCAAACCAAATCATTTGTCAATTTATTGACTAAAAGGACACTCTCTTTTCAGAAATGGGAAGCCTCTTCCGCTCTTATAAAATGTCATATTTTGTACCAAAAATACAAACAACATATAATGTATGACCAACTGCCAATTTCAGTTCTAATATTTTGATCACTTTTCCGGTAAAATACTGGAAAATTCTGATTAGTGCGGTCCATGCCAGGACCTAGACGAAATGGTAGCAACATTTACCTGTTCTTGTAGAGAAGTATTGTCACCAGTGGAAAGCAGGAAGATGTTGGCGGCGTTGGTGATGAACACCTGTAGAACGCGTTGCAGGCCTGCACGAACATCGTGAATGCGTTCTGCTGCACCAGAGTCTGCCAGGTCAGCGACGGCGCCCAGGTATGACCGATTCCGTCGGTACCGCTGTCTGTCCTCCGCCAGAAGGTTGGACTGAGCTAGTGACAGCGCACTTGCACTTGGGGAATCCTGAGAGATTATCAAAAATTCTGTCCCATCACACAAGAGAGGTTGTTGTAAAATAATTTGAATATTCATAATTTTGCTTTTTTCATGCCTGACATTTACAAAATGACATTTTTTGTACACAACTTTTTTTTTTTACAGAGCATACTGTAACTACGCATTGCTTGAGGAGAAGAAAAAGAACAACAAAAAGTTACAACTTCAAGACAAAAGTACAAGGCTTATATATACACATCCAGAAAAACTTGCGTTTTCAAAATGCACAACCATGATGCTGACTGATTTTCAGAAATGATAGATAATCTGAAGTATATGTAAGCCATCAATAACAAAAATATGACTGTCATGCTTTACATATCCATAAAAAAGTGTTGTTTAACTCAAGCATAACATAACAAAATGGCAAAGCAAATTGCACCATACATAAACAAAAAAGCCAATAAAACACAAAAAGAACAAAATGCAGGTATGTGTGCCAGCAAAAAAGTAGCCCGAAGTGAACAGACCAATCCAAAAATGTTTCTCAACACTAACACACTATCGTAATTCACTTTTTTTTTCTCAAAATGTATTTTCTACAGCGTATTACAGAGAGAGAGAGAGAACAAAAGAAGAAAAAAAGGCTCTTGCATTTATAATACAGAAGAACTGTCATCTCTCTGCATTTATTAATTCAGCTGAAGCTTGGGCTGTGCAGGTGGGAAGGAAATATGGCATTCATAAGGTCAAACACTATAAGTGCGTTGGGTATTCAAAGACAATTGCAATGGGGAATCTTCCCTGCACATCAATGTAAAACAAAACAAACACAGAAGAAATAAATCATTAGAAATAACCAAAAAGGTTTGGAAACAAAAATAATGATCTCAAGTGTCAAATGTGAAGAAAAAAAACTGAAAATAAAGAGTTCGGATAGGAGGTGTTGGTAAACCTAAGTAATTACATGTTCATGCACTTTGTAACGGCAGTAAATGTTTTTGCATATAATTACTGATTGTTTCATCCATGCAAGGAAAAAGTACAGGGGAAGCATTAATAAATCTTAACAAGGCAAACCTTCAGTTTCTCTCATCTCAGAGGCTGAAACCTTATTACAGCTACCGAGATCTTTTCATTATAAATTCTAAGCAGAACTCTACATGAATTCAAGTCTTTAGAGTTGGTTATATAAGACATCATCAGAGGGAAACTGCTGACAACAGTTATTACACACACGAGCACAAAAAAGCGAGCACATACGTACACACAAAACAGTTACACACACCTACAGTGACACACACACATTCACATATTCACACACACACACACACACACACACACACACACACACACACACACACACACACACACACACAAACACAAACACACTCACACACTGTACAGGAACACATGCAGCTGTGGACAGGAATTTTGACACACAAAGACAAGTCATACAAGAAACACCATAATCAAAACGACCAGCCAACGAAAAACAACAGCTGACAACACGAGCACACCAGAACACACTCGGCACCTAGCGGGATTGCACAGAACACAGTATCGGATGGACGAGTACGTACATCTGAGGAGGGTCCTTCCTCCTCCATGATATCTGAAAGACTATTGTGGAGAAAGTCAGGCATGTCCCTGGTGTCCAGGCCCGACAAGGCTTCGCTGGGTTCCAGCATAAACAACGGCCGCTGCTCCACATGCTAGAGCCAGGGCAACAAGAGAGGTCATTCCGTCATGCACCGCATGCTTGTCAGTCAATATGTCAATCAACCAATCACACAGAGGTGGGGAAAGCTATGAGTTTAATGCAAGCGTTTCAATGCCTGATGTTGGGCTGGGTCTTTCAGCTCATCTCAGCTGACTACTCACACAGGGACCAACAGGACAATTCGACTTTTATCTTTTTTCAGATCATTGCGACAGCCAGGACAATTAGACTACATCTTTGATAGATCGTCTCAGCTGATTACTCAAACTTGGATTGACAGGACTATGGGACTATTTTTTTTTTAGATCATTGCAACAGCCAGGACAATTAAGTTTAGATCTTTGTTAGCTCATCTCAGCTGACTATTCACACAGGGATCAACGGGAAAATTAGACTATATCTTATTCAGGTTACTGCAACATACATGACAATTTGACTACAGCTTTGTTAGATCATCTCCATTGACTAATCACACAGGGACAAAAAGGACAATTAGACTATATCTTTGTTAGATCATCAAGATCAAACCTATTAAAGGCACAGTCAGCCTCCCGTAAACCATCACAGACACTGTCAGGCTTTTACAAACAGTACAAACACCCTTTCATTTAAACACTCACCGCTTGAGAACATCCTAGGTGCCCTCCGTAAAGAGCGAGCAATTTTCAAAGAATTTATTTTTGCGTGGTTTATCTTACCCCTGAGCCATTGTGAACCTGTGTGATCCAGTTTCCTTTTTTTCACAGTTTAGTCGTCAGTTTGTGATTTCAATGCGACTCGCTGTAAGCTTATCTGCAATAGCACGTTATTGTGTACCTCTGAATCTAAAACGCAACAAACGGCTGCGAGTCACACGAACTAGAGCGGTGGCGGTTGACCGTTCAGAGGAACTGGCGCTATGCAAAACCATCGTCTGCTAAGAGAAAGACGTTTTGTGTGACACGTTTCCGGGGTTTTCTTTTTTTAAACATTCAAAACTTTGAATTGTACTGATAGCTGCACTGGCCTCAAAGTCTGGCAAGAATCGCCATTTAAAACTAGTTTGAGTGTTTGCGCTGGTCACATGGTACAAAGTCTACCATGTAAACACCACTTAAAAGCCTGACCAGATCTGATACGGTGAGGCAAACGTGGAGTGGGCCTTTAAGTAGTTGGGTTGTCATAGTGGAGTTGTCATTCTACTCACCATAACATTCTCTTCCTGCTTCAAGGGGCAGGGTACTAATCTCAACTGCATTTACAGACCAAAGAACTGGTATTTGCTTAACACATACAGGGGACTTCCACTAAATCATGGTCCACTAAATCACAAATTCGGCTATATCGCGGAGACCTCATGGACTTTTAAAAAAATGTGGGTTTTTTTACACATTCAGTCACGTAAAGCCCCAAAATAGTAAAGCTTTTGCCTCAGGCATTTTTCTTTTCAAAACTATCCTATTTCTCTCTGGGTCCGAAGGCCTTTGATCAATAAATCGTCATTTCATCTAATCAGTTCCCCCTCTCTCTGTCTCTCTCTCTGAGTCTCTGTCTCTCTCACTAGTGTTCCAAATGATGTGCGTGTCACTGTCTCATAGATAAAACTTGGTCATTGACCCCCGAGAAGAAGGTCAGTGTCTTTCTTTCTTTATTTGGTGTTTAACGTCGTTTTCAACCACGAAGGTTATATCGCGACGGGGAAAGGGGGGAGATGGGATAGAGCCACTTGTCAATTGTTTCTTGTTCACAAAAGCACTAATCAAAAATTTGCTCCAGGGGCTTGCAACGTAGTACAATATATGACCTTACTGGGAGAATGCAAGTTTCCAGTACAAAGGACTTAACATTTCTTACATACTGCTTGACTAAAATCTTCACAAACATTGACTATATTCTATACAAGAAACACTTAACAAGGGTAAAAGGAGAAACAGAATCCGTTAGTCGCCTCTTACGACATGCTGGGGAGCATCAGGTAAATTCTTCCCCCTAACCCGCGGGGGGGGGGGGGGGAGGTCAGTGTCTGTAAAATGGGGCAGGCTGTTGGTCTCAAGGCCAACCTGCTATTACAATGCACCTGCCTTTGATCTCACCGCACATCTAGAGCAAAAATATTTCCACTCTCTATTCTTCCTTTGATGTGCGGCCAAATACACCGGAAGCGCATGATGTGATGTTTTTTCTCAATTTTACCTCAAAAGTGGGAGTTGCGCCCTATATAATGCATTATAGTCCCGAAAATATGGTCCATTAC
>NC_090261.1:18795010-18890010 GCF_037325665.1 Littorina saxatilis
CATTTGGGACCATATTCAATGTTAAGAGTTCATAAACAATTGGACAGTCATGGCTACGTAGATTTTGTCCATGTCTTCACTGCTGAGCACACATAATGCCAGACATCGAAAACAGAAGATAACACACGATTAATGCTATCCCATAGTTATCATCAGTATAAACATATGTATGTTATATACCATTGTCATTGACATTTCTGTTTGCATTTGTCTACCTAACCCTGGATCTTCAATGTTACTCTAAACCTAGTCCCTGAAAACCAAAGATTATTTACATTAAAAAAAAACTCTTCTAAACAAATCAAACATTCACCAGCTGGCATCGAACAACATTTTCTCCAACTTCCATACCAAAACTGAGAATCCATATGTAGCCAAGTGCACTTCGCTAACCTAAACACTCTAACCATCGCATAGCGAAACAGCCCAGTACAGTACAAACGGATTCACCTATCCCGTAGCAGACGATACGATGATGCGCGTGCACCTTGCTGGCGCAAATTCTAATAAAATACCTTTCTATATATATATCTACCTAACTTCCATCTTTCAAAGTCCCTTTTATCTTTGATATTGTCCTAATTACATTTAGGTTTGCATAGAAGTCAATGATGAGGCTAGATGGCTGCATATTATTGTGTTAATTACGATAATGCTTCGAACTGACCAAAGCGTCACTTTGATTTTGACCGGTTTCATGTATTGTTGACAGAAATTGGTTTTGACAAACTCATCTGTCTTTTCAATCATTGTTTTGTCATTTTAGTATCACGATTACATATCCCGTACCTATGTTGCAAATGATTTTAGTTTGTTTATAAGGATTTGGTTGTGATAAGTGATGCTTGGTTTCTCTGTGAAGATTCAGAATTTAAGTACTCGCGCCGGAATTTAGCCGATTCCATTTACTTTCTGACTTTGCCGCTTCGTACTAAGTCACTGTATAATTTTCCCCCATGTAACGCATGTCATAATGTTTGTCTAGGGTTCTTCTTTTTATGTGTATGATTTATGAATTTGTCCATTATCCCAGATTAGAGAGTTTTGTAATTTTCTGCACTGAAGTTGGTTCAGTGCCTTCACTAGGACCATTGTTTTTGTATCGTACTAAATAAATCGAAAATTTCAATAGTAAATTTGATTAATATACTTACCCAATTCTCATAAATGCATTGACTTCAATCTCACATGCTAGATGTCGAAAAACTACTCAAATTACCTGCCCTTGTAAGGTAAGGTAAGCTAAAAAACAGACGCCATAGCCGTTGCTATGACTTGACCCCACTTGGTTAACTATAATCCACCGCGCACCACGTGAGCGCCCGCATCCGGAATAATCATTCGAGACTTCTCAAAAACCCTTTGGAAATTAAGTAGCGGGGAAGGTTGGGAGGGTATTAACTATGAGAATTGGGTAAGTACAGGGTGTCCCAGAATACTTGCAACCCATGTTAGTGCTAATAACTCTGCCAATATTAATGTTATTTTTCTTATTTTTCTGATTTGCAAAGAGGAGACCATAACTACGAATAATTAGCAATCAGACACATTTAAAATGCCTTGGACAAAAGAGCAAGCAGTATTTTGCGTCACTACTTATTTGGAGACGAAATCATTCAAAACGGTGCAAGCCAAATATCGCAGGAAGTTCCACTTCAACAATTATCCCCAGAAAAGCCAAATTATTGTTGGGTTCACAAATTTAAAGCCACAGGATCAGTCAAAAACATCAACAAGAAGGCAGAAACACCCAAATCTGGCAGGAAGCTGACTGTAGTGGCTGGACCACAGATTCCCTGATCGGCTGATCAGCAGGCGCCGCGAACCTGAGTGGTCTCTGTATTCACCTGATCTGAACCCCCCACATTGTTATCTCTGGGGGTTCTTCAAGGACCACGTGTATGAGAATCCTCCTCAATCCATTGCTGAACTGAAAGTAGCCATCACCCAGAACATTCGTGCCATCAGGAAGGAAGAGTGTGTCAAGGTGATTGACAACTTTGCTCGTCGGTTTCAAGTGTGTCTGCAGCGAAACGGCGGTCATTTGCAACATGTGCCCTGAAAAATGTATCCTGCAAGTAAGAGACCTCAAATCTTCCGTTTTCTAATTGTTATCATCTCAGCTTCCAGGAAATGTAATATTTTTTTGGAGTTGCTGGCCTGTGTAATAAACTATTTGTATGTATTTGGGTTGCAAGTATTCTGGGACACCCTGTATATTAATCAAATGAAAATTTACTATTGAAATTTTCGATTAAATGACATATTCTTACCGCAATTCTCATAAATGCAGATTGCTCCTAAAGGCGGAGGGAACTTACTTATGTCCCTGAGAGAACCTGTCCTGTAGAAACTAACGAGGGCAAGGAAATGGCCCCATCAAGTCAAGAGCAGGAGATGTCCAGGAGGTAAAAATTAATGAACACGTCATCAGACCTCCAATGAGCTGTTGGCAAAACTTCGCCTAGGCGACCGGAACACCACACAGCGAGAGAAGAACCCCAGGCTCTGGACTCCTGAAACCCCTGTAAAGGACCGAGGGAGGACGGAACGCCCCCCCCCCCCCCCCCTTTTGCAATAAGCCACCACTCATAGGCCTGTCCTATGAAAGTAGCAGCGCTTCTTGAGAAAGTCAATTTAAAGATGTCTCTTTCACCTATAGTGGCGGGGACATAGCTCAGTTGGTAGCGCGCTGGATTTGTATTCAGTTGGCCGCTGTCAGCGTGAGTTCAAACCCACGTTCGGCGGAAATTTATTTCTCAGGGTCAACTTTGTGTGCAGACTCTCTTCGGTGTCCGAACACCCCCCGTGTACACTACATTGGGGTGTGCACGTTAAAGATCCCACGATTGACAAAAGGGTCTTTCCTGGCAAAATTGCTCAGGCACAGTTAATAATTGTCTTCCTATACCCGTGTGACTTGGAATAATAGGCCGTGAAAGGTAAATATGCGCCGAAATGGCTGCAATCTACTGGCCGTATAAAATTTCATCTCACACCGCATCATTGTAGAGCGCCTAGAACTGTACCCACGGAATATGCGCGATATAAGCGTCCTATTGATTGATTGATTGATAGTGTTAAGAGATAAGAACAGGAGCTTTAGGCTCTTAGTTCCAAGTGACTTAGCGCAAGCTAGGTAGGATATTAAAGCTCTAATCCAAATCGCCCGAAGCGAGAATCCTCCCGAGAGGAGGGAATTAAATCCCGGAGGAGATTGACCAGGTTTCTGAATCTTGGCAAGGAAATCAGGCCAAAAATGCAGTGAAACGGAATCATTACGTTCAAAGGTAACATCCTCCGGTAGACCCAATAGCACATGGATCTCACTGCCCGAGGGGGCTGAGGCCCAGAGTAAGAGGAACAAAGTCTTACGCGTTAAGTCTCGCAAACTAGCCGAGTGAAAGGGCTCAAAACGCCAATGAACGCAAAAATTCCAAAACCAGAAACAAATCCCAAAAAGAGACAGGGGTACGCCTCTTAACCTCTTTTAACAAGGTCCTTTGATCATGCCCGCAAAAGCGCCATGAACATCGATAGAGAGGCCTATTTGTTTCAAAGTAGCTGAGATAGCCGAAACGTCGGAACCTCAGAGAAGAGGACGAGCTGCCCAGAGCCGATAAGAAAAGGAGGTTTGTTTGTTTGATCGTTCATGGGCTGAAACTCCCACGGCTTTTACGTGTATGACCGTTTTTACCCCGCCATTTAGGCAGCCATATGCCGCTTTCGGAGGAAGCATGCTGGGTATTTTCGTGTTTCTATAACCCACCGAACTCTGACATGGATTACAGGATCTTTTTCGTGCGCACTTGGTCTTGTGCTTGCGTGTACACACGGGGGTGTTCGGACACCGAGGAGAGTCTGCACACAAAGTTGACTCTGAGAAATAAATCTCTCGCCGAACGTGGGGACGAACTCACGCTGACAGCGGCCAACTGGATACAAATCCAGCGCGCTACCGACTGAGCTACATCCCCGCCCCCAGAAAAGGAGGTGATTAGCCACCTGGATTGAGCGGGGCGCTAAGGAGTTGAACCCCTGCTCTATACACCACTAGGCCAAAGAAGGCCAATGAGAGGCATACACTGAGGAAGTGGAGGACCTATGTGCTTCATGCACCCAGTCCAGCGTCAGAACGGAGGCACCCCCATTCTGTAACGCTATCAGCACAACCTCCAGTCCTGTATGCAGAAGGCCCATTCCGTGTGCCAGCCCTGAGAGGTCCTGCTGAGCGAGTCGGCCAGAGTATTGAGCCTGCCGGGGAGATATGTCACCGAGATGTTGACTTGGTGTGAGAGGCACCATATCAGAATCTCGTAAGCTCTGTCTGACAGGGAGAGAGATCTTGCTCCTCCCTGCTCGTCTACACAGACAGCAACCGTAGTATTGTCCGTATGCAACCGGACATGCCTGCATATAGCCAGAGAGAAAAGCTAGTAGACTGAGAGCTACTGCTCCTAACTCCAGGTGATTGAAATGCCAAAAGAGTTGTGTCTACATCCACAGCCCCGAGACTGTGATTGCCGATGTGGGCTCCACATCCGGACAGAGACGCATCCATAAAGCGGTCTAAATCCGGAGGGGACAAAGCTAGGAAAAACGCCCCGAGCGATCCAATTGGATTCCAGCCACCTAACCTACTCGTGTGAAGGAACCCACCCAGGAGGAGGACCCTCTTGTCCCAGACCTGTGAGGCCGAGTCCCAAAGAGACTTGAGGAAAGACTAGAGGGACCAGCATGGCCATCGATTCCATCTGACCGAGGATCGAGGCTAAGGACCTCACAGAGGTCTGCTCTCGTGCCAGCCTGGCAGTGATAAGAGCCTAAAGCCTCTCTATTCTCTCCTGTGAAGGACGAACCTTCCAAGAGACAGTGTCGAACGGCATGCCCAGGTAGAAAAACCTGGGATGGGGACAGCTCGGATTTTGCCTGGTTTTCTGAGAACCCCAGGCAAAGAGCCTGGTTCTACACGATCTGAATGTGCAGCTGGCAAGCTGATTGACTCTGATACAAGATCAACCAGTCACCGAGGTACGCCCAGAGACGAATACCTCTCTGTCTGATCAGAACACACAACTGAATGCCCACCATGGTAAAAACCCATGGAGCCAGCAACAGCCTGAAGGCCAGAGCCCTGAACTGAAAAAACCTGGTGACCAAAGCAGAAACGGAGCCACTTCCTGTCTGCAGGACGCATAAGGAAGGCTCGTGTGAGAGCACAGAGGAAAACTCAGCAAAAGTTGATAACTCTAGACCATGCCATCCCACCTCCTCCAGAGAGGAGAGGGAGGAGTCACTGAACGAAACACCCACTTTGTGACCGGGAGCGCACCAATGCGCTGCTACTTGTCTTTGAAAGAAGGGCAAGACTGAGGCTTCCGAGTAGGTTTTAACAAAACCCCAAAAAATGCCTGTCCCTTGCTTCCTGTAGCCGGTGTCAAAACAAACCCCTTGTAAAAGAAGGAGATCACACCTGGTGAAGACAGTGTGGGCAAAGAGCATCGCTGACAAACTCATCTGCTCAGTGATGACCCTAGCCAGAGCTGCAAGCAGCGTGGCTACGGCCCTAGCCGAGGCATCCTCCCTAAAACCGAAACTCTAGACCTGATGCAGTCCCACCTCCTCCAACGAAAATGTCTGGATCAGATTCCGAGACCTGACATTCCAACCTACAGCAGTCCCTCTCATGAACGGACACCCTTGGGCCATAGCAAAACTGTCCGTACATTGCAGGTGTCCGGTCACGGGAGGGGTGACCACACCACCCCCTCCCCCATACACTCACACAGAGACACACAAACAACAGGATTGAGTCTATGCTAATCACTTCTTGTGGCTACTAAACAATAACAATAAACTCCTAACACTTCTTTAAACGTTCTGTAAAAATGATTTGTATGAAAAGTGTTGAAAAGAAGAGATAAAATAAATCCTCAAGGCAGTGAACACACTCACCATGCACTGACATAGAAAAGCAGCCACACAAACACAGCACAGAGGAGCGTGTGCAGATGCTTTGCAAGAATAAGCTTGAAAACCAGTTTGAATAAATAACAGCAGATAGAGCTGCATGTCATAATCATGTAATTTATTTTCTTCTTGTCTGGCTTTATTGACTGCATGCCGATCATGTGGCATGGCAGTGACTTTTCACTCTTCAGTCGCAAATACACTGTACATAACACAGCTCCCACTCTCCCTCACTATAATGCCTACCCCAAGCCGTGACAACTGATGCTTGGAAATTGTGTGGAAGAGTACACCTCTCTATTTCTCTCCAATGCTCTTCCTGCTGACATGCAGTGACACCGGACACCCCACAGAGTTTAGCCAGCTACCCCTCCACCCCCACCCCCCCTTCCCTCTCTCTCACTCCCTCCAGCCATGTACTGTTTTGGGCTGTGGACAAGAATAAAGAGCACAGTGCAGTTTCATGTTGGCATCTTCGCATGTACTCCACTCCTGACCAAAACTACCCCCCCCCCCTCCTGATGGGTACACGTGCACTCAAGTTATCAGTGACTATCATCACGCCATTGCGGCTGTGATCTTTGTACCAAGAGCCGGACTGCTCTGTTATCGATTTTGTTGTGGTGAAAATTTGACGATGGTCTGTCCGTACATTGGAGGTATGACCTGCTGTTGGGACCAAAAATGAGTGTCCGCGTCCACGTTTTGCAGGTGTCCGTTTAAGGGGGGGCAAATATAGAAGGAAAACACTCCGTGCCGAGCAAATGTGTCCGTACATGTCAGGTGTCCGCTCACGCCGGGGGCCGTACATTGCAGGGACTGCTGTATCTTCTTCTGCACTAAAAGTGAGAACGAAGTAGCCTGAAACCCAGAAGCCAGCCACTGGCTAGCAGAAGGAGGAGCGGGACCATGCGCATGAAGCAGCGGGAAAGGTGTAGGCTGAAGACCACTACCCTGAGGTGCGGGTCAAGCCAAGAGCTGCGACATGTGGTAGGCAATCACAAGAGACTCGACAAATCGAAAAGATTGCAAGTCAGCCCGCGTAGACCCAAAGTCATCCGCGGAAGAGGGGGGAAGAGAGACACCCTGCTCTGGATCCGCCACCCCTTCCGGGAAAAATTAAGCTGCCACAGCAGCCGCTTTTTGCATAGCGAGCCTAAAAGCCGTACGCAGCGCTACACACTCTTCCTCCTCCACCGAGGAGTCCGAATCCCCACCAGCAGCTGTGTCAAACACAAAGGCGGGGAGACGGGGGAGGCAGCGCACTAAAACTCCTGCTGATAACACTGCCCTGAGTGAGAGTGAAAAGCGTGATCTGTCTCTGCCTGCCAACCCACACCGCTCACCTGACCCGAGGGGGGAGAGGGGTGGGTAGTTGGCACGGCGCCCTGCCGAGATGGAGGGCGAGTGGGGGTACGAGACAAAGCCGAGCCCGGCCAGCCGTACCACCTGCTGACGTCCTGTAGCCCCACCTCTTGCTGGCTGAGGACGATAACCGCTGGTAAGGCGGTAACGCTCGAGACTGCGACGGCAGTCTGACAGCCCCCCACCCTGTCCAGCCCGGAGGGTTGAAAGAGTGGGCAGCTAACACAGCCCCCTGCCCCAATTTTTGTTTGTTTGTTTGCTTAACGCCCAGCCGACCACGAAGGGCCATATCAGGGCGGTGCTGCTTTGACATATAACGTGCGCCACACACAAGACAGAAGTCGCAGCACAGGCTTTATGTCTCACCCAGTCACATTATTCTGACACCGGACCAACCAGCCCTAGCACTAACCCCATAATGCCAGACGCCAGGCGGAGCAGCCACTAGATTGCCAATTTTAAAGTCTTAGGTATGATCCGGCCTGGGTTCGAACCCACGACCTCCCGATCACATGGCGGACGCCTTACCACTAGGCCAACCGTGCCGGTCCCTGCCCCAATGTGGCAGAGGAGAGGTATGTAACGTAGCCTGGAAAGGTCGTACGTCCCACCCCAGCTGTGAATGAGCGAAAGAAATGCCAGGCAGGCGGGAGCCGGCAGACTGGCTGTGCTCAGGTTGGAACTCCTCCCCTAATGGGAGGGACGTGGGTCTGTCAGCAAACTGATCCTCACCACGCGAACCCGTAAGAGCACACTTACCGTACCCCCCCAATGCCCCCTCCCGTAGGTAGGGGGGCTGCATGACCGACTCAGCTACGCTAAAAGCAAGGTGAGCGGTCAGAGGCAGGCAGGGAGCAAGCCCCCCCTCCGAAAGGAGAGAGTGCTCGTGAACAACCCAGTACTACCAGAGGCAGAAAGGGCTGAACCGAACTGGCCAATTTGCACCAGACCACGGTGCGAAGCAGCAAGCCCCCTCCTAACCACTGTAAAGTACCGAAGGTAGTAAAGAGTGGTCATAGGCAGGTAGGGAGCAGGCCCCCCCTCCTGAAAGGAGAGGGTGCTCGTGAACAACCCAGTGCCACCAGAGGCAGAAAGGGCTGAACCGAACTGGCCATTTGCACAAGACCACGGCGCGAAGCTGAAGTAGTGGGGCTGTACGCCGGCAGACGTCGCCTAGGCCAAAGGGCCCCCTCCAGCCAGCAAGGAAGTGTCCGCCACAGTGGGCGGGAGAGCGGGAACCGCCGCTAGTGCCTGAAACTGCTGAGAAATAAAAACACATATTTCATCACTAAGCCCACCGAAAGTGGAAGACACTGACTGGTTCTCCTTATGAGGAGATGCGGGCTGGGGAGAGAAAACGAAACCTTATCCGCCTGAATAGCTACTACAAAAGAAGTACTACTCGAAGGGTCGTCGACCCACACGGAGGTTTCTAAATAGGGCTAGAAGCCTTATTCCCTTCCTGCCTCGCACTAAGTTACTGCTTGCTATCGGCCATCTTGGAAAAGCTAAATGGCCGAAAACCGTAGCCAACCAGAAAAGTAAATTTCGGAAGCGGCTGTAAACAAGCAGCTAATAACAACAATTCAATTCAATAAAAAGGGCAGATCTCACCAAAAGAATGGCGAACAGGTAAGGCCCCCAAGAACCAGCTAGTCCAACAGACAGGCCGGTAAGAGAAGGCCGCAAGAGTAGTAAATCCAAACACCTCCGACCGTGAGTAGTCGAAAGTCGAGAAAGATTATTCCGGATGCGGGTGCTCACGTGGTGCGCGGTGGGTTATGGGTAACCAAGTGGGGTCAGGTCATAGCAACGGCTATGGCGTCTGTTTTTTAGCTTGGTTACCACCCTTACAAGGGCAGGTAATTTTAGTAGTTTTTCGACATCTAGCATGTGAGATTGAAGTCAATGCATTTATGAGAATTGCGGTAAGAATATGTAATTTAATATAAGTTTTTACGAAATGTTATCTATTGCAATGGAAAGCTAAAGGTCTTAGCTTTAATTTAATGTATTGTTTGTTAGGATTGGTTTAATGTATTTGTTTAAATAACTGAGGGTAAAGCTAGTGTAAGAAACACAGATTCCGTGTTTCTGGCAGTATTCAGGCCGATTTTCATCCCCGCTGGACTATAAGTATAGGCCGAACCCCCGGCATAAGATTCATTTGCTCATAGCAGCTGAACACCTCACTACATTTGCTTCTCTGTCTACGGGTTTTGCCTTCGGCCTCTACGTTTGCTTGCATTGTTTTCTTGTACAACGAATAAAAAGTTGAAACAAGACGCTTGGACTTGGGCTTCGTTCTTACAACCTTCCACTCCTCCACTACACATAGTTTGTCTGAGCAAATTAAAACTTTATTGTGGACAGTCACGGTAATAGTTATGTGACTGATGCAGTGTCCTGAGTACAAAGTTAACTCTGAAGCCAGCCATCATCGCTCCGGTTTTTTTTCAAATGTGAAAACCAGATCAATAAACGTGAGAAAGCTTTGAGAAAATCTACTGAATAAAATCAGTGCAAACTTTTAGATCCAAACGAGCATTTGTCAACACTAAGCAACCAGAGAGAGAAGACACATTAGGAAAAGAAGCTAAAATGATTGCCACAGGAACATCGTTATTGTTGCATTGGTGGGACTGACAAATGTCATGAATCCTGAAGAATTTTAAGGGGGGGGGGGGGGGGGGGCCCCAGACGCTGAAGGATTTGTATAATTAACACACACAAAAACGTCACCACAAACATTACGAATCCGAATTTCCGGCATATACCGGAAGAATCCCACCCAGTTATGCCCACTAGCTCCCAGATATTTTAGTTTAAGCTGTCATGTATGTGCTTTTTTTGCTTTCAAAAACTCGGCTGAACTCATAGTGGTAAGAAAATGACAGCAAGTGACGAACTTAACACGCATCCTGGAAAAAGATGGCATCAAAGACAAAATTCATTGCATGACGTATCTAAAACCTTCTTTTATCCAAAATAGCAAAGTAATGTTATTTGGTGTCGGACTGTGAAGCTGAACACATTACATAAGATCTCTTGTCAAAAGGATGTTTTGATATCTCAAAGTGAACAAAAATCGTCTGTAAATCCATCGTTCATATTTGAACGAAATTTAAGGGAAAGAACTGCGAGGAGTTAAACACACAAAGGGAGGGAGGCCAAAGCACCAGCTGGTCAGAGTTTTTCTTATTGTTCCTCATGTCATAGCTTATAACGGTTCAGGGGGCGATGTGTCTATGCAGCGATGTTTGGAATTGTTTTCATCTTAATTCTTCACAAAACCTAAACATTTAGGAGCCCAAATACATATGCTAAAGTTAATCTCAAGCTTTGAAAAACGCAAGGATTTCACTTTTCTAACTGGGAAAAAAAAGCCATTTCTTTTAGGTATAATCATTTTCTTAACTTTATCATTTATCAAACAGCAGCTGGAATTTTCTGAGGAATTACCATTGAACCCAAACCATGAAGACAGAAAATGAAAAGAACAAAACCCTATGGGGTTGAAGACGATATTCCCCCACAAGCGTCCAATAACCCAAATCATAAAAAAACTAAAATGAAACTTAAAGCAACAAAACAAAACTCAAACCAAATGAGGCAAATATATGTTTTAAAAAGTTTCCATATATGTGCATTGTATAAATACATAAAATTAAGACAAGTCACGTAAGGCGAAATTACTACATTTAGTCAAGCTGTGGAACTCACAGAATGAAACTGAACGTAGTCCGCCGCTAGTGCAAAGGGCAGTGAAAGTGACGAGCCTGTTTAGCGCGGTAGCGGTTGCGCTGTGCTTCATAGCAGGCTTTACTGTACCTCTCTTCGTTTTCACTTTCTGAGCGTGTTTTTAATCCAAACATATCATATCTATATGTTTTTGGAATCAGGAACCGACAAGGAATAAGATAAAATAGTTTTTAAATCGATTTCGGAAATTTAATTTTGATCATAATTTTTATATTTTTAATTTTCAGAGAGTGTTTTTAATCCAAATATAACATATGTATATGTTTTTGGAATCAGAAAATGACGAAGAATAAGATGAAATTGTTTTTGGATCGTTTAATAAAAAAATAATTTTAATTACAAGTTTCCGATTTTTAATGACCAAACTCACTCATTAGTTTTTAAGCCACCAAGCTGAAATGCAATACCAAACCTCGGCCTTCATCAGATTGCTTTGCCAAAATTTCAATCAATTTAATTGAAAAATGAGGGTGTGACAGTGCCGCCTCAACTTTTACAAAAATCCGGATATGACGTCATCAAAGGTATTTATCGTAAAAATGAAAAAAACGTCCGGGGATATCATACCCAGGAACTCTCATGTCAAATTTCATAAAGATCGGCCCAGTAGTTTAGTCTGAATCGCTCTACACACACTCACAGACACACACACACACATACACCACGACCCTCGTCTCGATTCCCCCCTCTATGTTAAAACATTTAGTCAAAATTTGACTAAATGTAAAAAAAGGAGAAAACATTATCATCTGTTGTAAAGGGCCTTTGAGAAAGAAATATTTCTAAGGCACTATTTTAGTGGTTTTATTTTAAATTTATTCACGTATATCGGCAAACAAAAGTCACTTAAATAATACTCTTGCAGCATAGTATTTTCTGATAGACAAAATGAATCTGAGTTTTTCAAAACTGTCATTTGATTGTCTTGGTATTCTGGTAAGGCTGCATGCAAATCAAAGTTTAACATTTCATCAATTCCTGATGTTATTTTCTGCTGCTAAGAAACAAAGCACAGCCATGCTGTGAGTAAGAGATTCACACAACAAAGCCAATGTCATCATTTTACCAAGCACTTACCTGGAACCACTCCTTATATACAGCAATAACTTTTCTGATGGCAGGCGTATGCCGGAAGGAAAACAACAGTGACTGAAACATATACAGGTAAATCTTGTCACTTTGAGGCTGTCAGTAACAAAACAACTGTCGGTGAAATGTGGTCGAGATGGAACAATATGTTGAGGTGGGGTTGGTACAATGACATGAACACAAACAAAAAGTCTCATACAAAAGCTGATTTTGGGGAAGAAAAAAAAATCACTTGCTGAATGCAAACGTGGCTAGCTAACCAGTGGTTATGAAGTTGGCTGGGCTAAACATTGAGCCCTATTCCTACTGTAAAAGCTAAGCCTAAAAACTGATGCAATCTTTTCCTCGTCTGTCTGGAAGGATTATTTCACAAGCACTCACATTTTCCCTGGAATACCCCTGCATCAAACTCACAATAACACAGAAAATATAACTTCCATTGAATATTTGTTCCCTAGAATATCTCGTGGCATCAAAATCACAATAACCCAGTTCCTCCGAAAGCGGCGTATGGCTGCCTAAATGGCGGGGTAAAAACGGTCATACACGTAAAAGCAGTGGGAGTTTCAGCCCATGAACGAACAAACAATAACCCAGAAAAAGATTACCGCCATTGGTGCACTAGTCAGGCCTTTCTATTCACACATAAAACTACATCAGACGAGATTTTTCTTTTACTTCCAGACACCGTTTAAAGTCATACTCATCCCTACCTGGCGGAAGCACTCATGCACAATGTTGACGTTTTCCCTGGTGGAGTACAAGACAGCCCTGACAATCTCGTACTCCGTGACGCTGTGCTCGTCTCCCTGACTAGAATGAATGGAGTCCTGGTCCGGCGTTGTGCTCTCCCCGCTGCCCCCTGTTTTATTCCCCACCCCGCCCAGGTCCTGATTGTCTCCCCTGCCTTCCACCCCGTCCCTCACGTCATCGCCAACTCCTGATGGCGTGTCTGTCAGTGCTGAACAGGACAGGCCCCTGAAAAGGAGAAAAAAAACACGAAATGAAATCAAAAACTGCCCTATATTCTAAGGAGACTAATTCAGACTAATATAGCATGACTTCCCTTCTTTGTCTCTGTTATTCTAGTGAGAAAATATCCAGCCATATTTTTCCGTAGGCCTAAAGTTCGGCCATGACCTAGGCAAAATAACTTGCGCAGCCGCAGAAACAAGAAAAAGGAAATCTTTTATGAAATGATTGGGAGCCACGCAAATTTGACCTCTTGATTCCGACCATGAACCCGCTGTTGATTATCTGGAAGGTCGTACCAGAGATGCAGATCTATCTCTGGTCATGCCGATTCATAGATTCAACCTACAAACTGCGACCTCATCTGTGATCAGATGGCCAAGCAATGCGTGGAATCTTTTATTCTAAAGCCTTATGGCTAGTTTCGGAAAGCATTAAACGGATGAAATTAACCACATGCAGTTTATTTCAGTCTTCAAAAAACTGCAAACGCATCAATGCCTCCTGTTGTCGGTGTTTTGTACAGAAATCTCTTCCACACGATAGATTCGCTGATTTGTCTCACGAAGCCGTCATCAACACGAACACAACGATTGCAGAAGCAAACTCTGCACCTACACGACTGAGACACAAGACTGATTATTTCACAGCTGCAATGCCAACAGAGAACAAAGACGTTTTGGGTACTCACGCGGCCTCGTCAAGTCTGACCACGGACTAGCCATTTGTAAGACGGAACCCACCGAACCAAACACAAATGACGTCAGAGTCTCTTTCGTTTTGCATGTAACTTTGTCTTTTTATGACAGTATGCGCGACAATTTTTTTCGCTTCCTGTGTCATTTTAGACTGCGGAACAAGCAACTCGAAAGTAGTAGCTATAAACCCGTGTGTTGAAACAGCTGAAACACTCTTTTGGGTTGCCGTTTCAATGTTAACCAAAAAGTGAAAGAAAATAAAACAATGTTCAGTGATGAAATGACAGTGGATTGAGCATTTATTCCGGTTGATGAAGGCACGATTGAAGCTTCTTTTCACTCCGTGTCAGCCAACAAGACTAGATTTGTAGCAGACGACAAACAAAGTATGTGTAGTACCCGTCTTGTGATGACAATTATGTCGTTATAAATTATCTGTACATTGTGGAGACATTTCAAAACAAAAACAAGTCGCGTAAGGCGAAAATACAACATTTAGTCAAGTAGCTGTCGAACTCACAGAATGAAACTGAACGCAATGCCATTTTTCAGCAAGACCGTATACTCGTAGCATCGTCAGTCCACCGCTCATGGCAAAGGCAGTGAAATTGACAAGAAGAGCGGGGTAGTAGTTGCGCTAAGAAGGATAGCACGCTTTTCTGTACCTCTCTTTGTTTTAACTTTCTGAGCGTGTTTTTAATCCAAACATATCATATCTATATGTTTTTGGAATCAGGAACCGACAAGGAATAAGATGAAAGTGTTTTTAAATTGATTTGGACAATTTAATTTTGATAATAATTTTTATATATTTAATTTTCAGAGCTTGTTTTTAATCCAAATATAACATATTTATATGTTTTTGGAATCAGCAAATGATGGAGAATAAGATGAACGTAAATTTGGATAGTTTTATAAATTTTTTTTTTTTTTTTACAATTTTCAGATTTTTAATGACCAAAGTCATTAATTAATTTTTAAGCCACCAAGCTGAAATGCAATACCGAAGTCCGGGCTTCGTCGAAGATTGCTTGACCAAAATTTGAACCAATTTGGTTGAAAAATGAGGGCGTGACAGTGCCGCCTCAACTTTCACGAAAAGCCGGATATGACGTCATCAAAGACATTTATCAAAAAAATGAAAAAAACGTCTGAGGATATCATACCCAGGAACTCTCATGTCAAATTTCATAAAGATCGGTCCAGTAGTTTACTCTGAATCGCTCTACACACACACACACACACACACACACACGCACAGACACACACACATACACCACGACCCTCGTCTCGATTCCCCCCTCGATGTTAAAACATTTAGTCAAAACTTGACTAAATGTAATTAGCTTTGATGCGTCAAGGGATATATAAGTTACACCTCTGATTCATCCATGGAATCGCGTGGTATTTCGTCTCGACAGGGTGAATGAATACATGATGTCTTTTCCGGAACTGGACAAAACTGGCCTTGCCAAGACTGACACAAAATATAGTTCTAGAACTTCTGGGCTTGCGTTGGTTAGTCTGCCCATGGTGAATTTCCTATGCTTTGCACATCCCATGACAAATTCTCCTTACTTTGGTCATGCCAAATTTCAATAAGTGAATAACAATTAAATGCTTTCTCTCTTGTTTGCAAGATTTTAAGTGAAATCAGTTGAGTTAGACCTATAGGATTTGTTTATTTTGAACTATCATTTGTTTTGGTAGGATTGCATGAGTTTTTACTCAAGCCTTTACAGGAGACTGAGTTTGGTCAGGAACATATATTTATACTTATAGAAATTCCTGCATGAACAAAGATGATTACTATTAGTATTATTTGTAAATAGTTCATTTATAATTATATATATAATGGTTGTTCTAATTTGATCACTTCTCATTTTACAGATGCTGCATCAAAAGGCAACAAGCTGCAAACCATTAACCCATCAACATCTTGTCAGAGAGTGCAAGTCTTTTCAAGAGCCTGAAGAGGAGCTCAAGCCAGTCAAGGCCATGGGAATAGTGATGCAAGAAGAGATTTACTCAGGTAATTACATAATTATGACGAGCTTACCTGAGTAAGTGAAGTCTAATTGTGGTTTTATCGACCACAATGTAGAGAGGAAAGGGATTACGTGAGATAGAACGCGGGAATACGTCATTGTTTAACGACGTGTAAATGGTGCAGAGAAAAGAGAAAGAGAGAGGAAAGGGATAGGGAGGGAAAACGGTTATCGGTATAACTCTGAAGACAACTTAGGGCGAGGCACGTAATCCCTTTCCTCTCTACATTGTGGTCGATAAAACCACAATTAGACTTCACTTACTCAGGTAAGCTCGTCATAATTATGTAATTTTATCTCCCACAATTCCGAGAGGAATGGGTCACGTGAGACTTTAAAGTCTGCAGCATTTACACCCTATCACTGTCGATGAATTGAAATACATATAAACCTACCCCAATTCTTCATGACAGAACAGCCTGTCCAAAACTCCTCCCACTGTCCACTGGTTTCTTGTAAAAAGTTGTGAAGGTGTTAGCCCGACGCCAACCAACAGTCTTCAGAATGGTTGCCAGAGGAATTTTACTTGCAGCTTTACTAGATGCAGCGGAACGAGTTGAATGCGGCGTAAATATTGTCATGTCAATACCCGCTTTTTGTAATCCAATCTTTGTCCATCGACGGATAGTATCTCTCGACACCGCTTTGTGAGGGGCTGTCCAACTGATAAAGAGTCTCGTTTCCGTTCCTCTAAATGCACGAGTTCTTTTGACATATTGTTTCAAATAATGTACAACACAAATTGCCAAATCAGACGGAAAGGCACAAAATACCACTTCATTTTGATGTTTGTTTGGGCCAGAAGTTTTGAGCAAATCCCCAAACCTACATCGTACATCATCCTTTGTCCAACTCATGTTACGCAAGTCCATCAACCAAATCGCCTGTCCCCTTTGACTAGAGACCAACAAGCACAACAGCACAATTTTAAGCGTCAATTGCGCCAGCGATATAAATTTTGCCGGTGACCATTCTTTTAAAAATTTTAGCACTAGATTAGCGTCCCAGGTCACACAATTACGAGGCAAAGCTGGCCGTCTGTTGAAAGCTCCTTTCAAAAACTTCTTCACCAATGGATGACAACCCACTGAACAATTATCCTGAAGGGACAATGCGGAAACAGCGCTTCGTGCCATGTTCAAACTGCTGTATCCTTTGCCTTCTTGGAACAGTTTCGTTAAAAACCTTATCAACTCATGTGGAGAGGCACAAAAGGGATCTCTATCCCGTTCAAGGCAATGCTGAAGCCAGCGTTTGAAATATGACTCGTAGTTACGCTTCGTACCCTCTCTCCAGGCTGACATGATAATGTCTGTTGCTTCATCCTGAATTCCCTGTTTCTGAAGGGCTTTCCGGACAAGGAACATGCTACTAGTTTCATCTTCTTCAGTAGTGGGTGGTGCTCCCCTGTCAGTGGATGAATGAGTAAGTTTTCTTTTCGGGGCAACAGGACCGGCAGTTCTACTAGTAGACGCAACAGTTTCGTAAACCACACTTGCGTTGTCCATAATGGCACCACCAGCACACACTCCGCCTCTAAGACTTCTATCCTTTGGAGCACTCTTGAAATGAGACTGAAAGGCGGAAAACAGAACGCTTTGAACAATGACCAGTCTAAGGAAAATGCATCAATGGCAAATGCATCTGGGTCAGGTTTCCATGAAACATACTTTCTTAACTGTGCGTTAACACGAGAAGCAAATAAGTCTACATCACAGAGACCAAACCGATTTATGACTTCTGCAAACACTTGTGTGTCCAAATGCCATTCAATGTTGTGTCTATCCACACGGGATTCTGCATCTGCCTCTATATTTAGGCAACCCGGTAAGTGTGTTGCTGTTACACAATTACTATGTGATAAGCACCACAACCAAATGTCTCTGGCAATGTCGTTGCACAAAACTTTTGTGCTGCCCATGTTATTAATACAAGCAACAGTGGTGCTATTGTCTGTAAGTAACTGAATGTAAGAGTGACATAATCCCCTGCAAAGGGATTTCAGGGCAAAGTAGGCTGCTTTAAGTTCCAAACAATTAATATGTTCAAAAGCTTCTTCCTTAGTCCACATTCCCCCTGTGGTGCTACCCTGACACTCCGCCCCCCACCCTATTTTCGAAGCATCTGATTTTACTATTACAGTAGGTATGCCTCTGCTAACAGGGGAAGGATATTGCTTGACATTATCAATCCACCAGAGAAGGTCTGAACGAACTTGTTCTGAAACCACAAGTTCTGCATCAAAGTCACCTTTCCAAACAGCAAGGGCTTGATTTTTTGCGATCTCTAATCGTTTAAAACAGAGAGGTGCAATCCAAACACCCGGTTGGGCAGCCACTAAATATCCGATAACTTCAGCCAACTGCCTAATTGTACACTTCGTTCTTCCAGCTAAATCAGCGCACTTAGTGCGAATTTTATCAACTGTCCGGGGGGTCAGAGAAACTAACATGTTCTGAGAATCAAGCTGAAACCCTAAAAACTCAATGCATTGAGTAGGTGTAAATACTGACTTCACAGGATGCACAGTAAAGCCCAAACGATCCAACAAAGCACATGTATCTAACACTGCTGCCTGGCATTCTTCAAAAGTGTCTCCTTGCAAAAGGGTATCATCAATGTATATCAGAAGGGTATGGCCAGATAAACGTAAGTGGGCCAATACAGGCTTCAGTAGTTTCGTGAAAATGCGGGGAGAATCACGATATCCCTGTGGAAGAGCCAGGAACTCAAAAGTTTTGCCATGAAACTGAAATCTTTTCTGAACTTGTGAGCGATGCGTATGGAGAAATATGCATCTTTTAGATCAACTGAGGCAAAAAAGCAATCTTTTTTCATTAATGACACTGCGTTTTTTAATGTATCCATCTTGAAGTGAATTTTTTCAATTGTCTGATTCAAATTTTTTAGGTTTAAAATCACCCTTTGACTACCATCTTTTTTCTGACGCAAGAAAATACTTGATAAAAGTTGATATGGCCGTTGATCCACCTCTTGAACAATCTGTTTCTCCACTAGCTTCGCTACTTCATTAGCCACTAGCTCATCCTCGGAAGAAAAAAATCTAATTTCTTTCCTGTCTGGAATGTGTTCACCAGTGATCATAAATCGAAAATTTTTATTAAATTTTGATTTAATATAATATACTTACCCAATTCTTATGAATGCATTGACTTTAGTCCCACATGCTAGATGTCGAAAAAACCTCTCAAATTACCTGCCCTTAGTAGGGTGGTAACCAAGCTAAAAGCGACGCCATAGCCGTTGCTATGGCCTGACCTTGCTCGGTTACCCATAACACCCTGCGCACCACGTGAGCGCCAGCATCCGTCATAATCATTCGAGACTATTAGTCAACCAAAACCCCCAAGGACATAATCCAGCGGGGACGGATGGGAGGGTATTAACTATAAGAATTGGGTAAGTATATTATATTAAATCAAAATTTAATAAAAATTTTCGATTTAATCACATATTCTTACTCCAATTCTTATGAATGCAGATTCCCCCTAAAGGTGGAGGGAACCTACTTATGTCCTTGCAAGAACCTGCCCTGCAGCAGCCAAAACCAGCAATGAACTGGAGCCAACTAGCCGCGTGCAGGGGATATCCCAAGGATAGAAACCGATGAACACATCATCTGATCTCCAGTAAGCCGTTTGCAAAGCTTCGCCTAGGCGACCAGAACGCAACACGGCAATAAATGTAGCAGAGCCCCTAGAGAGAGACAAATAAAAGATGTCTCTTTTGCTCCATTGTAAAGACATAAGAACCTGAGCTAAAGCTCGTGGTTCCAAAAGACAGTAACGTCAAAAAATGGATTAAAAAAGTCTAACCAGACAGTTAGAAAATCCGAATCTCCCGGAGCGAGAATCCTCCCAAGAGGAGGGAATCAAACACCAGAGGATATTGACCAGGTTTCTGAAACCCCAAAACCTGGCCAAAAACCGTGAACAAACGGCACCAAAAGCCCTGAGGCTACATCCTCTGGCAAACCCCAAAAACGCATGCGCCTCACTGCCCTATAGGGCTGAGGCCCAGAGTAAGTAGAACAAAGTCCCACGCGCTAACCAAGGGGGAGCCTCTAAACCCTATAAAACAAGGTCCTTGATCATGCCCCCAAGAGGGCCATGAGCCACAGAAGAGAGGCCTATTTGTTTCAAAACAGCTGAGATAGCCGAGACGCCGGAACCTCAAAGAAGAGGCCCAGCTGCCCAAAGCCAAAAACTGAAACCGAGGTGAAAAACCACCTGGCTTGAGAGAGGGGCGCTAAGGAGTTGCACCCCCGCTCTAAATCCCCAATTGGCCAAAGAGGCCAACCAAGGAGCATACACAGATAAAGTGGAGGAAATATATGCTTCGTGCCCAAAGAACAGAGTAAGAACCCATGATTTAAAACACAAACAGCACGCCTCCAGACCCGTAAGCAGATGGGCCAACCCCTGAGCAAGCCCTGAGAGGACCTGTTGAGCGAGTCGGCCCGATCGCAGAGCTGGCCGGGGAGAAATTCCCCTGAGAAAATGATTTAGTGTGAAAACCCAATCAGAATCCCTTATACTCTGTCTGCCAGGGAGTGAGCACTTGCTCACCCCAGCTAGTTCACATAAGAAGCAACAGACGAATTGCCCGAATGCAACAGGACATGCCTGTAAATAGCCAAAAAGGAAAGGCTAGTAGACTAAGAGCTACTGCTCCTAACCTCAGGCAAAAGATAAGCCCAAGGATTCACGTCTACATAACAGCCTCAAGACTGCAATCGCCATTGCAGGCCCCCTCTAGACGAAAACGCATCCAAAAAGCGGTCTAAGTCCAGGGGGAAACAAAGCTAGGGAAAAAAGTCCCCTGAGCGATCCAAAAGGATTCCAGCCACCTTCCGGCGTGGAGGAACCCACTCTGGAGGAGGACCCTCATGTCCCAGACCTGTGAGGCCGAACCCCCCAAAAAACTTGAGGAAAGACTAGAGGGCCAGCATAGCTATCGATACCGTCCGACCGAAGATCGGGTCTAAAGACCCCGCAGAGGCCTGCTCTCGTGCCAGTCTGGCAGTGAAAAGAGCTTAAAGCCTCCCTATTCTCTCTTGTGTGAAGAATAAACCTTCCAAGAGACAACGTCGAACAGCATGCCCAGGTAAAAAACCTGGGATAAGGACAGCTCGGAATTTCGCCTGGTTACTGAGAGCACCAGGCAAAAAACCTGGTTCAACACCAAAAGAAAGTGCAGCTGACAAGCTGATTGACCTTGAAAAAGCTCAACCAGCCCCCGAGATAGTCCAGAGACCAAAACCCCCAGAAACCGAGCCCTTTCCTGTGTGCAGAAACGCAGAAGGAAAGCTCATGTGAGAGCACCGAGGAAAATCTCAGCCAAAGCTGAAAGCTCTAGCCCATGCCGACCCACCTCCCGCAGAGAGGGAGGCGACACTGAACCAAACACCCCTTTGTAACCGGGAGCGCATAAATGCGCTGCCAGAGGTCCACGAAGGAAGGGAAAGATTCCAGCTATTGAGTAGGTCTTAACAACCCCCGAAAAAGCCTGACCCTTGCTTCCTGCAACCAGCATGAAATCAAACCCCTTCTAAAGGAAGGAGAACACACCAAGCAAAAACAGTGTGGGCCTAAAACGTCACCGAGAAACTTCTCCGCTCAGTGACGACCCTAGCCCAAGCTGCCAGCAGCCTGGCTAAAGCCCTATCCAAGGCATCCTCCCTAACCCAAAAGAGCGTTCAGGGAGGATAAGATTGCCTATAAGAAAGCACAGAAGAGAGTCTCAGCCAAAGCAGAAAACTCCAAACCATGCCATCCTAGCTCCTCCAGAGAGGAGAGGGAGGAGTAACATCATGAAAACTCCATGTTCCCTGTGGTCTGTAAGCGAAGCCAGAAACTAGCCCCTGGCAATAAAAAGTGCGGATCAGACCCTGAGCCTGAAAATTCCCTGCTATCTTCTTCCGCACTAAAAGTGAGGACGAAGCAGCCTGAAACCCCGAAGCCAGCAGTCCCCTGCGTAAAAAGCAGCGGGAAAGGTGTAGGCTGAAGACCACTATCCTAAGGCGCGGATCAAGCCAAAAAGTGTGGCATGTGGTAGGCAATCACCACAGACTCAGCAAATGAAACAAATTGCGAGAAAGCCTGTGAAAACCCAAAGGCATCCCGGAAGAGGAAGGAAGAGAGACACCCCCAACCTATCCGGGCCAAAGTAAACTGCAACAGCAGCCGCTCTATGTATGGGAAGCCTACAATCAGTAGGCAACCCTAAACACTCCCCCTCCTTAAACAAGGAGTCCGAACCTAACCACCAGTTGTGTAAAACACAAAAGGAGGGGAGGCAGGGGAGGTCGCGCACTAAATCTCCTGCCGATAACACCGCCAAGAGTGTGGATGAAAAGCGTGATCAGTCTCTGACTGCCAACCCAAACCCGCCCACCTGAACAAGAGGTGGGGGGAAGAGGGGTTGATAACTGGCACAGATCTCTGCCAAGAAGAAGAGAGAGTGGAGAAGCAAGACAAAGCCGGGCCCGGCGCGTCTTACCCCACCCGCTGTGCGAGAGAAGCATCCCAGTGCTAAGAACCAGACTACCTGGTATGACCACAACCCACCCCAAGTGGGGAGGGGGGCAGTCCAGCACAGCCGTAACCCCAAGAGGGGGTAAGGACTGAAACAGAGAAACGGCCGTAAACGGCCGATCCTCGCTCGTCCACCTGCCGAAGTCAAGTAGCCCTATCACTCACCCACCCCTAGGAGGGGGGGGGGGTGACCTATGCTGGCTACGGACAATGACCACCGGCCAGGCGATACTATAGCCGAGTCCCTGCAGATCATTGTGAACACAAAGAATGGGAGACTGGAGAGAAAGGGTACGTTCTGTCTCCGCCTGCCATGTAGACAGCCGGCACAGCCCGTGCAGAGAACAAAACGGAGCAAAGCTCATTGTTCCCTGACCACTGTGCGAGACACCCTGCCGAGAACAAAAGAGAGTCAAGCTCATTGTTCCGCGACCGCTACCCGCGACGAGCGCGGGCAGCTAACACAGCCACCTGTCCCAAATGGAGCAGAGAAGGAGTATGTAACGTAGCCTGGAAAGCCGTACATAGCACCCCCGCTGTGTAGAAAGGCCTCGATAGAGGCGGAGAACGATTGTCAGGCCAGGACCATAGAGGCCAGACTGTGAAGACAGTCTAACAGCGCCCACCCCGTCCAACCCAGAGGGAGGGAAAGGGTGGACCCGCGACAAGCGCGGGCAGCTAACACAGCCACCTGTCCCAAAAGGAGCAGAGAAGGAGTATGTAACGTAGCCTGGAAAGCCGTACATAGCACCCCCGCTGTGTAGAAAGGCCTGAGCCACTCCATGCCCCAGATGGGGAGGGGGGTGGCTCGTCACAGCAGTAAGAGCGACGGAGAGAGACGAACCGAGCAACGGCCGACCCCCCTCCGTCCACCTGCCGTAGTCCTATAGCCCACCGCCCGCCCACCCCGATAGGGGAGGCGGACGATTGTCGGGCCAGGACAATTGAGGCACAGACTGTGAAGACAGTCCAACAGCGTCCACCCCGTCCCACTCAGAGGGAGGGAAAGGGTGGAACGCTACTCCAGCCCCCACCCGATCCCGCCCGGTGGGCGGGAAAGAGTGAGCCACTGATACCCCCCCCACCCTGCCCCAAATGGAGCAGAGAAGGGGTATGTAACGTAGCCTGGAAAGCCGCCACCCGAACGCGCCCGGGGGGCGGGAAAGGGTGGGAAGCTAACACGGCCCCCTGCCCGCAAAGGGCAGAGTGGGACAAGCCCTGGCCGTGACTTACCGTGCCCCCCCACTCCCCCTTCCTCACGGTAAGGGGGCTGCATGACCGACCCAGCAGTGCTGTTTTTAAAGCAAGCCGAGCGGCCAAAGCAGGCGGGGAGCTGGCCCCCTCTCCTAAAGGAGAGAGTGCTCGCGAACAACCCAGTCTACCAGTGGCAGAAAGGACTGAACCGAACTGGCCGATTGCACCAGGCGACGGTGCGACGCAGGAGCGCCCCCCCTATCCCCCCCCATTGGCGGGGGGCTGCGTAACACACTGTGAAGTACCGGCGGTAATCAGAGTGGTTAGACACAGGCAGGGAGCAGGCCCCCCCTCCTAAAAGGAAGGGGTGCTCGAGAACAGCCCAGAGCCACCAGAGGCAAAAAACGGGCTGAACCGAACAGGCCATTTGCACTTGACCACAGTGCGAAGCTGACGAACGGGAGGGCGGGAACCGCCGATCGCGCCTGAAACAGCTGAGAATAAAGACCAAAACATCGTTAAGTCCCCCCAAAAGGAGGACATTGACTGATTCCTCTTACGCAGAGAAAGGGGAAAGAATAGCCACACGGCCACCCCCCCCCCCATCAGTCGCACCGACGACGATCCAACAAAAAGTCTATAAGAAGCCTAAAGGCTGATTAACCCCAACAGGGGAAGCGAGCTGTGAAAGAACTGAACCCGCCCTCGGAGGGATAGGAACATAAAAAGAAGTGCTGTTTGACGGATCTAAGACCCGCATAATAGGCAAATCAAAGTTCTTAGGCTACTCTTAGGTATAGTTTACTAAACCAGGCTAAGAGCTTTGCCACCTTCCAGTCTCGCGCCGAGTTTAGCTTTGTTGTCGGCCATTTTAAGACCGGCGAAAAACAGTCACCCAGAACAAAAAACTTCTGCGTGCATGTTCAACACAAAGCTAACACCATTTAACCAAACATAAACAGGAAAGATCTCACCAAAAGGTAGACGGACAGGTAGACCCACAGGAAACCGGCTAGTCTCACTGACAAGCAGGCATGTGAAGGCCAAAAGTGAGAGCGAAATTCGGACACGTCCACCGTGTGTTGTCGAAAGTCGAGAATGATTATGACGGATGCTGGCGCTCACGTGGTGCGCAGGGTGTTATGGGTAACCGAGCAAGGTCAGGCCATAGCAACGGCTATGGCGTCGCTTTTAGCTTGGTTACCACCCTACTAAGGGCAGGTAATTTAAGAGGTTTTTTCGACATCTAGCATGTGGGACTAAAGTCAATGCATTCATAAGAATTGGAGTAAGAATATGTGATTAAATTCAATTTCAATTCCTGCGACTTGCTGAAGGATCCATCTATCAGAAGTTAACTGTCTCCAACTATTTAAATGATCAGCAACTTTTCCACTATGAAAGTTCTCAGGAGTATTCACAAATTTTGAACTAACCTGTTCCCTTAAAATAGAAACAGCTGGCGCACAAATATCAGATTCTAATCTCGTTTTGTTTTCTTGGAGGGAATCCCGCTCTGTTGGGAGTGGAACTTGGGAGAGAATTTGTGTCCTGTCTGTCGGTTGGAGAAACCTCTTCTCTGCTGGTACTGTTGTCTCTGCTGAAACTGTTGTCGAGACCGCCCTTGGTAGAACTGACGACCTCTGGTGGCGTTTTTTGAAAGGGACTGTGACAGTGTGGATGATAATTTTCTGTTCTTCACTGCATCGTCGACCCTTTTCGCTAGATCCTCCCCAAACAAAAACTCGTTAGACGTCAGTTTGAAATTTAGCTGCGCATTGCATAAGGCCCTGCAGTCTTGGCTAAGTGTCGGCCTGAGTGCTTCGCGCCGCACTTGTGTCAGGTCCTTGTGTGAAGCCATAAGAAGGCGAGCCGCATCGGCCAGTTTGCTAAAGCTGTCACGCTCACTCATCTTCCGACTTGCTGGTTTTTCTTTGAGGTCGGACATAAGCTGAGCGATAATTTTCAGCGCACAACCTACTTGTTCCTGAACAAAGGACAGGTTCGAGTCTCTTTTCTTTGCAAACTTGTTTAACAGTTTGCCATCTAATTCACGATTTAGAGTCGGCGTTCGAAGCGACGTGACATTTTTGGGCCGCGGATAGTTCTGAAGAGTGTCTCGCACATGTGCCCGATCTGATGGAAGAAGAAGTCCTTCCTCAAAACGATCTGCCAGAGATGGATGAATCCCCTCGCCAACTGTATCCACTGCTATGCCTGCGTCAAAATCATTGTCCGAAGCAACATCCGTGTCTTCAGCCGAATCAAACTCATTTTCGAACTGCTCATGAGCAAATCTAACCGAAGCACCGTCTTCTCCATCCGCTTGCGACTCTTGCGCCGAACTGCTTTCGGTTCCATGTGACTCGGTTGCACGCGATGTTGAAGCAACAGGCGTCGCATTAAGCTTACCAACTTTCTCCAAATCAGATAGTCTGCCAGACAAGGCAGTCATTGTCTCCAAAATGTTGTCCATTTTCAGAGCAACTTCACAATCACGTGGGCCAGACGAGCTCTTCTCTATCGAAAGAGACTTATCAACTCCCGCCTTTTCTGACGGTATCACTTCAGAAGGTTGTGCCTTCGCCGATTTCTTGCCGGTTTTCTTCCCGCCAGCAGCACATTCACCACCTCCCGAGTCCGCCATATTACCGAACAAAAACCACACGAAAAAGTTATATTGATTCCTGCAGACGAACAAGCGCCCCCGTTGCAGTATGAAACATTTCAAAATCCACATTTTCAAATCTTCAATGGACTAGTGCCCAGCCTTAGCACAGCGGGCCTTCTGTGGCCCATAGTTCGCCTTAGGCGATAGTAATATTGCTGTAATCGAGACAGCTGCTGAAAAAACAAAGAGGCTGCTTCAGCAAATTGTGACTGACTTTGTCAGCAAATCGTGACTGACTGTGTCAGCAAACCGTGTCCTACATTTCCGTAGCCAAAATAATATGTCATCCTACCAAAACAAGTACCGATCCCGACTGACCTTAGGTCACACCTGCAAAAACAAGTAACGAGCCGACTGACGCCACTAACATTTCCATGTGTTAGCTTCGACGAATAAAATTCACACGCGAAACGACGCGTTCCCGGTTCAAAGACAAACAAACACCGAAAACTCCAAAGTGTTTCCTTACCTTGCAAGTTGACACAATGATAAACAATCAAATAGTCAATACACTTCAACTAACCTACAACTAAAGCTTGTACAGAGAAAGGTTAGAGAAAAATGAAAGCAAAGCAAAGAGAGACAGTGCACCAACACGTCTTCACAGGACGAAAACCATTCGTTCAGTGACGTATTCCCGCGTTCTATCTCACGTGACCCATTCCTCTCGGAATTGTGGGAGATAAAATTATAAGTGAAGGCAATCAACATTTATTTAAATTACATGTGATAAAGTATTGAATGAAATCTTGTTTTGTCTGCTGTATCAAGTATTGATGGAGGAAAAAATCAATTTGAATATATTTTTTTCTGTTATTAGTCATTAGATAATTGTACTATCATTCTGATTTGTGTAAAGAATATATTCTTAATGGATTTATTCTTAAAGGCACAGTGCAGCTCACAGCCTTCGTTTTGCGTTTTTGTTGCAGCTGAGTGCATTTACAGTTCAAAAATCCTCCTATGGTAGTAAAACAAACCCAAAACTACCCAACGACGACATCTGTGAAGCTCGACAGTTTCTTGTTCACGCGAGTGCATAAATTAACCTAGTTAGTACGTGGTGTTTGGTCGGAGTTCGATTCAACTGAGTGATTCCGGCCTCCATTTTGTTTTACACAAACTCATGATGACGTCTGACATATACTGTTCAAAAAAAGAAACGCATAGTTGCTACTTGCCAAATTTGTTTTATTTTTCGAAAAAATTAACAGAAAATCCAATATTTAGATTATTTGTTTGAAATTTGGTATGGACACAGTTGAATGCACACACAGTTCATTTGCATCTTCAAATCAATCAGTCAATCAATACGATTGGGTGCCGAGGCTGTCAAGTCAGTAGGGGGTGTGACTGCCTTGTGCAGCAACAACTGCCCGGCACCTTCTGGGCATGGACTGGATCAGATGCCGGATATCTTGCTGTGGGATGGTGTCCCACTCCTCCTGAAGTGCCTGCAATAGATCGCGGTGATTTGCCGGCGCTTCTTCTCGCCTGCGCACACGTCTGTCCAATTCATCCCAGAGGTGTTCTATCGGGTTCATGTCTGGCGACATGGATGGCCAGGGAAGCACCTGGACATGGTGGTCGGTGAGGAACTGGGTGGTGAGTCGTGCTGTGTGCGGGCGAGCGTTGTCCTGCTGGAATATGGCATCCTGGTCAGCCAGAAGAGGAAGGGCGTGTGGGCGCAGAATTTCCTCCACGTATCGCTGGGCAGTTATGCGCCCTTGGACGTGCACCAAGGTGCTCCTTCCAGCGGTATTGATCGCCCCCCACACCATGACGCCTCCACCACCATGAACGGGTGCCTCATCCACACAGTTGGGCGCGTAACGTTCGTTTACTCTCCGGTAGACCCTCCTCCGACCATCATGTCGCTGGAGCAGGAAGTAGGACTCGTCGCTGAACCACACGTGTCTCCAGTGATTCCGGACGGTCCAGCGAAGGTGCTGGTTGCCCCACTGCACTCGGTTCTGGCGATGGCGGCGGGTGAGGACAGCTCCTCTGTGAGGTCTGCGAGCTCTCAAACCAGCTTCATGCAGGCGGTTCCGCACGGTCTGGTCCGATAATCGGTGTGGCCCGGGGAGAGCCTGGACAGAAGATGAGGCCGACAGGAAACGATTCCGGAGGTGGCGGAGCCGTATGAAGCGGTCGTGAGCAGCAGTTGTCGCCCTTGGTCTTCCCGCTCGTGGCAAGTCAGCAACGGAGCCAGTGGCTTGAAACCTGACCCACAGTCTACTGATGGTGCTCTGGGACACGTGGAAGTGCCTGGCGATTGCACTTTGACTTTGGCCTGCTTGTAAACGACCCAATGCAATTTGGCGGTCTTCTCTGCTCAATCGGGCCATCTTTCGTCGCTGAATTGTCGTCTGATTTCTTTGTGGCGAACAATCCGCTTTTATGGGTTTTGGAAGACATGGTGAGAGCTCAATATTCCCCGAGTTTCACGAGATTACACTGAAGCATGACGAGTGGTCATGCCAAATGAGCAATTTTGACATTGTAGCCACTGATAACGCATGCGTCACGTGCAGAGCTCACTTGTGGCAATGGACGAAAGGTCGACGACCAGATAAACATTTTCTGCAGTTTGGTGGATATCCTTGTAGCCATATAACTAAATTAACCAAATATTACAAGCTATGCGTTTCTTTTTTTGAACAGTATAGTTTGCTAGTGACGTGTCTTTTTGTGCATGATGTGGTGATCTACCTGATCTAAATTTAGATCCAAAAATAGGTCAAGACCAGCCGGGTCCGAGTACAAAATTAATTCGTAAAAAAATCGCAGTTCTTGACTCTTTGGGTGCAAGTCAATGAAACTTGGTAGTTCTTCTAACGGATAGCTGCCTGAGGTATGACTAAAAGCCCCAGGGGCTCCGTGCACCTGGATTTGACAAGTTCAGTACCTTTAAATGCTAGCACAGAATATTCCAAGATCATTCTGAAAATTGTGTTGAGAGTATTCCAGAACTTTGAGTTTTGAATATTCTAGAATACTTAAGACATGTTCAAAAATATACTTTAAGTTAACAGGATTCAAGAATATTCCAGAAAAATGTTAAGGGCAGACCGGGTAGGCAAAATGAGTTATTTTTGGTCTCATACACCTTTTTGGGGTTGTTGCATTTTTCACACCTTTGAACATCCTGGAATGCATTCAATAATCTGCTTTTATCATTTTAGACATGTATTCATGTAAATAAAACCATTTTCAAACCGATGTTTTGTTGTTTTTGTCTGTGTTTTATCAAAAAAATCGAAAAAATGGTCCACTTTGGATACTCCGTGCTGGTAAATGTGCGCACATGACATGGCCCTTGCCCTTTCAAACTGTGTGGAAATTTCCGTTCTTCAAGATGACGTCATCACCGTTGGGGAATTTCCGTTGACATAGGCACAAAGAGAAAGAATCCGTCCCAACCGAAACCCCGGAATTAATTATATGCAAATATATGTAGGTCAAAGGCATTTGGCGCATGCTCAGAAGCAGCCGCGCAAGCGCAGTAGACAACTATTATCATTCCCCGGTGTCAACAAATCCATGACTTTATCACCGATTCAGCAGCATTTTTCCAAGTTTTGAGCTGCGGAGAACAACCCTAACATTGAAAATGTTCGGCATAGTGGCAAGAAATATCAGAGAAAAATGAACCAGCAGCAGCGAACAGTAGAAGGAAGTAACAACACTGCGAAATGAACCAACATGATCGCATTGAAGCAGACGACATTCTAAGATTCTTGACTCGACGAGGTGGGTTTTGCTTCTTTCTCTTTTCGATCTTGTTTGTTTGACAACGTGATTTATTGCACATTGTTATGTTGTTGTTGTTGTAAGAATGTGTTAGGGTTTGCAGGTAAACAGTTTGTGTCTGAAGTATTTTGCGAGTTTCTTGATCCAATTTACTGACCAAACAGTTTGTGTCGGAAGTATTTTGCAAGTGTCTTGATCCAATTTACTGACCATGCTGCCGCCGCACCCCCCCCTCCCTCCCTCCCTCGATCATCTCTGTGGTATAGACTATAGTCTTCACAATCCCTATTTTATTGTTCTTCGCTGGCCAGTCCTTGAGAGCTTACTATGGTGTAACATGTCACCATTATTCTTTGTCTGGGGTCAAACTGAGAAGCAGCATCTGAGCGATGTACGACTGATAGTGATACAGTTTCTGTTTCTGGTCATTGACCGTAGGAAAATAAGTACCCTACTGGAGAGCGTTCTCTAATTCTAAAGGATTGGTTTACACCAGTATGGCTGACCAACCTATCATTGACAGCAATATTGTTGTCAAATCTTTTCCATTAACTAAGGAATAAAAAAAATAGATCCAATTTACTTCACCAAAGAAAAAATAGAGTTAAACTAAAGGACTGGGGATGCAACTCATGAATCAAAAGCATAAAGATCACCTGCAAACAGTGCTAGGTTTAGGAAATCTGAAAATGTATACACACACAGAACACACACACACACGCACAAAACAGACAAGAAACAAGCAAATACATAGCAAGTGTGATGAAATAAATTAATTTTAAAAGAAAAATATGAAAAGAAAGAAAGAAAATAATTCAGCTAGTTTCAGTATTAGTTCCTGTGTGTATGTGATTGTGTGGTTACTCAAATCCCATAGTAAACTTGACATGTAAATTGTGTGATAGGGGCCGGTATGTATATATGGGATAACCTTCAGTGAAGTTTAGTGTGTGACAGCTGGTTGAGAATACTTTGATTTCTTTTGCTTTTTTGTGGCTGCTTTTATTTTCAATTATTTATTATTATATATATTAAAACATACACTTTTTCATCATTAAGGTGTGTGTGTTTCATGGTATTAATAAGTAGTGCAAATCCACATGTAATGATGTATGCATTATTAGTATGAGTCACTGTTAAATTAATGAATGTCTTTTGTGTGTGTGTGTTCGTCAACCGACATATGTGGGTACGAGCCGCTGAGGTGGTTGTAAGAAAATCCGCCTGGTTCAGTGGTTGGGGCCGATTGGGATTTCTGATTTACCGGCCTAGCCAAAAAGTTGAGGTACACCCCATGTGACATGGTCATTAGCAAAATAAAGTACAAGCACTTGACGTTTATATTGAGTCTTAACATTTGCAGCTCATTACAAACAAAAACCATGGACTGTTGTATCAAATATTAAATTAGTGTTTGTGTATTTATTAGGTTGGAGCGAGGGGAGAGCCAGTCCTACTGTGGTGGCAGCGAGGAGAAAGATTGACCTGATGAGAAAGTTTGCTAAACCGGAACCACCCTCTTCCACAGCAGAAGCATCAGCTTTGCCATCTTCTGACCAATCATAAGAAGAAACAGATACTTTGCCATCTTTTCCTGACTTATCACAAGCAGATATGGATACTAGTACTGTGCAACATCACTCCGCTGACATGTGTTGGGGTATTGTCAACATTGGTCAGCTCAATCTATTGCTGAAAGAGCTATCCTGTACTGAATGCTTGTCTGATAGCAGTCTGATTACGAAAGAAGGTGATGCATCAGCCCAAGGATTTGCACAGGCCCTGCATCTGGAGTGCATATAAGTGTCCATTCAAGTCTGCAGTTGTTTACTCTTTCCCTGGTGTTTGCAATTCTTTGGGTGGTAAAGTTGCATTTAAAATGAATCCGCTTATTACCATGTTGGTACATAAACTTGGAAAGGGACATTCAGCATTACAGAAAATTGCTGCAGTGTTAGGATTGACCACAAAAATACTGTAATTAGAATGTTGCAACTTTTGAATGGCTTGATAGCTTTGTTCCATTTGTACATATACATGTACATATACATGTAATGTTGTTTATGATTTGTGAAGCATCATTTCTGTGCAATGGAATAAGAAATCAGTGCATCCGTTTGGTTTTTATGAGTCTGACAATTTGGTTCTAATCCATATTTTCATATGAGCACAAAAATAGATGATTGACTTTTTAAAAAAAATTTTTTAATGTTTTCATATAAAAAAAAATATTAAAAAATCCCATTCATAGTTAAAGTGTTATTCTGATTAAAATAAACACCCCATTAATTCAAGCTTTACTGTGTTCCATGTACTAGTTTACTGAGGTACCTGTGGGACTCTTACATGCTGTTTTCTCTACATCACATGTAATTTTGAGACAAAATGTGGTAATTAAAATGTTGTAACTTTTGAATGTCCAGATGGATTTGTTCCAATTTTGTATATGTTGTTTATGATTTGTGAAGCACCATTTCTGTGCATGTAATAAGAGTTCAGTGGATCCCTTGTGTTTTTATGAGTCTGAAAATTTCGTTTTAATTCATATTTCCACAACTTAGATGAGTTTTCAAATGATGTTAAAAAAAAAAGTCTGGATAATTTGATTGTGAAATCATTTTCCCTACATAGTAAAATGGTTATTCTTAGAAAAACAGATCAATTTAGGCTGCACTGTGCTACTAGTTCATTGAGTTACTGGTTGGAATCTTTCAAATGCTGTTTTCTCTGAATGTAATTTTCAGACAAAAATCTGTAATTAAAATGTTGCAACTTTTGAATGGCTTGATGGATTTGATTCATTTTTGTCTATGTTGTTTATGCTTTGTAAAGCGTCAGTTCTGTGCATGGAATAAGAGTTCAGTGCATTGGTTGGGTTTTTACGAGTCTGACAATTAGGATCTCATGTATATTTTCTTAGAAGAACTGAACCGGTAACTGAAAATGCTAAATTAAAATAATATATTGCTTAGAAATGCTTTTCGATGCACAGAATTATTAAACACACAAATATCATTAGAAAATAAAAGAAATTGGATCAAAACATACACTGGTTCACAAACTGCAACATTTTAAAAATTATCAGATTTTATGAGGTTTTTCTCACTTTTTGGTGAATAAAACCCCCCAAAATTGCTTTACACTCAAAATTTAAAATGGTTTCCCTTAATTAAGTTATTCTGCTTGCAAAAATCAAACAAGCAGCAAACTAAAAAAAAATAAAAAAAGTGCTTGCCTACCCTGTCTCCCCTTAAGATTCAAGAATTCTCATTTAATCTTTAGGAATAATTCAAGAAACTTCTAGAATATAAATTCATGATTATTCCTGAACCTTTCTTGACTTATTCTAGAATAGTGCTAAGAATATTCTAGAATAATGTTAGAAATATTCTAGAATTATGTTAGGAATATTCTAGAATAATGTTAGGAATATTCTTCAAGTAGGCAAGAATATTCCAGAATTATTCAAGTCCTTTTTCAAGAATATTCCTTACCAAAACATCAGAATATTCTAGTTAATATTCAAGAATTCTCATTTAATCATCAAGAATAATTCAAGAAACTTCTAGAACATGAATTCTTGAATATTCCAGAACATTTCTTGAATTATTCTAGAATTGTTCTTGACCGTTTCGCCGGGGGACATCTCAAAGTATCGACACATTTTGTTAACATGCTTGATTGTCGACCGTGGACTGTTCTTGCATTTAGCCAAATTCGTTTCCAACGCAAAAGCTTTTCCTAGTTGTTCCTGTCAATTGAAACAACTCTCCTGACAGGCACTTTAAATTTTTGCTTCTTCCAAAGCCTTACAGAACAAAAGCCTAACACGGAATTGTCCTAAACCTTGCGCTGACATACAAACAAACGTGTACAAAAAGAACGTAAAAGTCTGCGACGTTTTGGCGCTCGATTAAAAACACGAGGTTTTGCGTCATTTTGTCAGCACTTTGTCATGTTGACGTCAATGAAATTGCGTAATAGTGACGCAAATGACCAAATCACGACATAAAGAAACCATTGCAGCATCCGGTCTCGTTTCATCTGTGACTGCCAATGAGAGTTATTGAACGAGACAAAGCTATGCTGCGAGTTTCCTGTTGCAACCGAGACTATTTCATAAGTAGGCAGCCCCCTTAATCAAATGAAAATTTATTATTAAAATTTTTGATTAAATTACATATTCTTACTCCGAATCACATACAGCAGTCCCTCTCATGAACAGACACCCTTGGGCCCTAGCAAAACTGTCCGTACATTGCAGGTGTCCGGTCACGGGAGGGGTGACCACACCACCCCCTCCCCCGGGCCATACACTCGACTCGCACAGAGACACACAAACAACAGGATTGAGTCTATGCTAATCACTTCTTGTGGCTACTAAACAATAACAATAAACTCCTAATACTTCTTTAAACGTTTTGTAAAAAGGATTTGTTTGAAAAGTGTTGAAAAGAAGAGATAAAATAAATCCTCAAGGCAGTGAACACACTCACCATGCACTGACATACGAAAGCAGCCACACAAACACAGCACAGAGGAGCGTGTGCAGATGCTTTGCAAGAATAAGCTTGAAAACCAGTTTGAATAAATAGCAGCAGATAGAGCTGCATGTCATAATCATGTAATTTATTTTTTTCTTGTCTGGCTTTATTGACTGCATGCCGATCATGTGGCATGGCAGTGACTTTTCATTCTTCAGTCGGAAATACACTGTACATAACACAGCTCCCACTCTCCCTCACTAATGCCTACCCCAAGCCGTGACAACTGATGCTTGGAAATTTTGTGGAAGAGTACACCTCTCTATTTCTCTACAATGCTCTTCCTGCTGACATGCAGTGACACCGGACACCCCACAGAGTTTAGCCAGCTAACCCTCCACCCCCACTTCCTCTCTCTCACTCCCTCCAGCCATGTACAATGTTGGGGGCTGTGGCCAGAGAAGTGTCAGCTAATTGAGGCCAGCTGCACTGTTCACTCAGAGCAAAACCAGTTGACTGTGTCGTAACTTTTGACAAAGCAAGACAACTGAAGGGTTCATAGATTAGGCAACCGACTCACTGGTCAAGGCTGAGGGGAAACAAGAGTATCTTGTCAATGAAAGAGGTTACACACAGACACACGATGCTGAGAACTGTGGCCGGTTTTTCACTCACTTTCGCTCAGGACCTTCATCGACTGTGGTTTCTGTTGTTTACGTCCAACAGACAAGAATAAAGAGCTCAGTGCAGTTTCATGTTGGCATCTTCGCATGTACTCTTCACTCCTGACCAAAACTACCCCACCTCCTGATGGGTACACGTGCCCTCAAGTTATCAGTGACTGTCATCACGCCATTGCGGCTGTGATCTTCGTACCAAGAGCCGGACTGCTCTGTTATCGATTTTGTTGTGGTGAAAATTTGACGATGGTCTGTCCGTACATTGGAGGTATGACCTGCTGTTGGGACCGAAAATGAGTGTCCGCGTCCACGTTTTGCAGGTGTCTGTTTAACACTTTCGCGACGGGACGCTGATAAATCAGTAACAGCGCTGACACGCCCATGGACGGGACACGCATTTTTCAGTAAGAGGGTACACGACTCGTGATTGCTTCCCGGTTTTTGAAGCTTGCAGTAAATTGAGTTGTTTCCCTTGACACACTTGGAGTGCCCTTCCGCCATATGCAAAATTAGCCTGATTTGTGTGGTTTTTTCGAGAAAAAAAATGAATCGAAGGCGAGCCTTGTCACGGGAGGAGATTCTCCGGATGTTGGATCTTGAGGACCCTGTAGATCATGATTCCGACGTGTTGTTTTCGCCTCAAGAAAGCGATAATAGCAGTGATATTGAGGAAGAAACAGTCCTGTTGTTGCTAGTATGAGTCGGCAAACTACACGTGTTAGGGTGGTACTGCATGAATCTTCGAATGTGTAGTTGCAAGGGGGGCGTGGCAGCACTGATAACAATGGATGGCTGGAGCCTCCTAATCCTTTTGGAAATGTTCATAGGTGTACAGTTGGGACTTTGTTGTGAAAATGTGACTTATATTCAATATGGATTACCTAGACATCATTTGGTGAGTGTCACAGTTTTGTTTCATTTGAGTCAGGATGCTGTGAGTGAATGCGGGATTTGCTTGTTTTTTTCTTTGTACTGTCTCCTTATTTCTGTGTAGAATTTTAACAATATTTCAGCTAATTCATAGGTTTTACACCTTGTTTGGTTATACAATTATTTATAATACTTTCTGTTAAAAAATAACTTTTAAAAAAGCAGTGGAAAAGAAAACACACACAAAAAAACGTTAAAAAACACAAATTATCCCCCTTTCACCCCCCCTTTGCTAAAACAAATCGCGTGACAAACTTATAAATAGCACGACTGAACTGGGCATCCATTTTTTAATTAGTACAAAAAATTTGGTGGTGATTGGACTTAATTCAAGCTTGCTAGACAGATTTCTTTACAGTTACTGTTTTTTGGGAAGTTTCTTGGTGGCAAGCTTGGGCAGGCAGGACGTTAACGCCGTGGCAATGCTAGTCACAATAGTGTTAAGGGGGGGCAAATATAGAAGGAAAACACTCCGTGCCGAGCAAATGTGTCCGTACATGTCAGGTGTCCGCTCACGCCGGGGGCCGTACATTGCAGGGACCGCTGTATAAGCAGATAGCATCAACAAGGCGGTGGGAAAGAAAAAACCCAACTCACTCTAAGTCCGTGAAAGGACCTGGCCCGCTGCCACCATGGCAGGAAGGGACCGGGAGCCATCCTGACGGACGCCGGCGATGTCTCTAAGGTAAAAGTTGGTGAAGACATCGTCCGAACGCCAGAACGCGGTGCCAAGCACCTCATCTAGTCTCCGAGACCGTAAAACGGCCAAGGAGAAAGCCCAGGCCCTAAATTCGTGGACCCGAGCGGAGTCGAGCGTTACACTAAATCCAGAGTAAGATCTGACGCCACAGAGACGACCGGACAACCTCCACGCGTGAAGATTCAGCAACTGAGGCTCGTCGTGTGGAATGCCGGTTCTGGGCTGCACGAGTTCCCCTCTTACCAGAGAGAGAGGAATGGGAGGGCCGTGAGCCAGTCTCAGTAGGTCCGGGAACCACGCCTGAGAGGGCCAAAGCGGGGCGACTAGCAGCAGTGACGGCCCCTCCAGATCTGCTTTCCTAATCACTCGGCCGAGTAACGGGAAAGGAGGGAAGGCGTAAGCTTCCAGGCCCGTCCAGGGAATGTCCAAGGCGTTCGTTTGCCAAGCCTCCGGATCTGGGAAGGGCGAGACAAAGATGGGAAGCCTCTTTGAAAATCTGGTGGCGAAGCAGAGCCCCATGAGTGATCGTCCACTCTGATTGAAGCACCCTGTCGGAGCGACTGAGAGCATCCGCCAGAGTGTTCAAACTCCCCGGCAGGTACCTTGCTGTGAGAGTGATCTGATGGCGATAACACCAACTCAGGATCTCGCAGGTCCTGCTCGAGAGAGAGAGGGGGACCGAGAACCTCCCTGTTTGTTCAAATAGGCCGCCACGGTGGTATTGTCCATGAACAGACGTACGTGCTTGGCCTGAAGGGAAGGGAGAAACTCGGCCACAGCCAGAGCCACTGCCTCTAGCTCTAGCAGGTTGGTGTGCCAGAGACTTTGCTGCGGAGACCACAGGCCAGAGGCTGTGTGTCGGTCCGTGTGTGCACCCCACCCCGACAGAGACGCATCTGTGAAGAGGTCTGTGTCGGGGGGGGGGGGGGGGGCAGAGCAATGGGCACACCCCTGCCAATCCAATCCGCGTCCAACCAAGGAAGAGTTGCGGATTGAAACCATCCCCTGAGGGGGACAAGGGCGTTCCAGTCCACGCAAGGAGCGCCCACGTAAGGTTTCAGCGCGAACAGAAACGGACGCTTGTGCACCCTCCCCAGGGGGACCAAGAGAGCCATGGACTCCATCTGCCCCAGGATGGAGGCTAGAGTCCGGAGGGAAGCCCGCAGGAGAGGCAAGGTGGAGCGAATCAGAGCCTGGAGCTTGTCCACCCTCCTCTGAGAGGGCCGGACAGTCCAAGAAACCGTGTCGAACGACATCCCCAGGTATGTGAACCTTTGAGACGGAATCAGCTCTGACTTTGCCCTGTTAATCGAAAAATCCAACCAGTTGGCTTCTCGAAGAACTGCCTGGCTGAGCCTGCTTCTGCTGAGGCGGCTTCGCCTGTTTCAACCCTTGCAGAGCGAAGGTGGAGAATTACTGATCTCTATTCGCTTGTATCTCTTGCCTTCTGGCGTCAAACGCCAGCTGGCCAAAGAGAGCACCGTCCACAAAGGGTAAAGACCTCAAGGTGTGTATAGTCGCTTCCTCAGTCAACTGAGAATGGGAAAGAAACAAATCCCTCCGACACATAACCATATGGGCGTAGTGTATGGAGGACAGCCGCGCTTGCTTCTCGTTCACCCTGGCAAGGGAGGACAGAAGCGTAGAGACGTCCTCGGGGTCCTAGTCTTTACTGAGAGTAAAGGGGTCCAGGGACTCCGTGAGAGCGCGGGAAAGAGCTCTGAGGATGGTCTCCGAGATAGAAGCCAACTCCAACAGTTGCCGTCAGAGTTCCTCAGAAGAAAAAAGGGTCTGGTCTGTGAGCAGAACACCTGAATCCTTCTTAGGCTGTTTAGCCAGAAGAGGGAGAAGTTCCTGCGGCACCGGCAAAGGTGCGCGTGGGAGAGCATAGGATGACAAGTTCCGACACGTCTTGGGCAAAGCAAGCTTCTTATGTACGGTGGGAACGAAAGTCGCCGCTTGGGCACCAGAAGCTAGCCAAGGTTGAGCCTGTTCCGGAGCTGAGCCATGGGCAACCAGCAGCGGAACCGGAACATGGGGCAGACCGCTGCCGGAAGGAGCGGGTTTGGCCAAAACCTGAGAAAGGTGGTAAGCCACAAAGGGTGAATCCTCAAAACGGAAGTAGGAGTCCTCCTCTGTCTCAGAACGGAAGTCAGCCATCGCCGACGGAGCAACCGAAGCGGAAGTCACCGACGACGAAGCACCCTCTGGCAGTCACTTCCGCCGCAGCCTCAAGTGCCACCTTTAGCCTGGTCGGAAATCCAGAACGTGTCTGCTCGCCGGCGAAAGACCGAGAGTCAGACGCGACAAGCGAAGGACAAGGCTCGAAGTCGTAGTTGCCTGTGGCAGAATGCTGAGAGGGGTAACCGGAAGCCGGAAACCCTCCCGGCCGGAAATCATCCTGCCTCACCCCATGACTAAGATGAGGGTGAGAGGAGGAATCGAAAACCGAAGCCCCCGGAACTGAGAAGGCAGTAGTCCCCACCGCGGACAGGTGGAAGGACTGCTGTCCCGACTGACTGCTGACTAAGGGCTAGATCCGAACCGGGCGAGACCTCCTCGTGTACTCTGGCCGGTGGACCTATGCTTCCGGGAAAACCCGGACGCGCAGCTGCCGAAACCGGTTGCTGCCCCTGCAAACCTGACAGGGGGTGACCTTGCGATCACCGTATCTCCGAGGAGACGTGCGTACCTGCACTCCCGCAAGCGAGAGACAGAGTATGCCGGTCATGAAGAGAACCGTGTCCCAAAAGGGAATGTCCTGTAGCGTCACGAGCGCTGAGGGACCGGTTCGAAGCGCCTGAAGTGCCAGGAGCGGAGGGCGAAGGCAAAGAACCAGGGAGATCACCTCTGGAAAACGTAGCCGCCGGCATCCTCAGGAAAGCCAAAGACCGCGTGTCCCCCACGGCCGGGGGGAAGACAGAGCTGGTCGACGGCGTGGAACGCTGCATTTCGTCCCACACAAGACTACGGATCTCTGGAATCAAAGAACGAATCAAGCTCAACACCAGAGCACCAGACTCTGGTGCCAAAACAGAAGGCGAAATGAAAGGCAAAGAAGTGCTTGACTGCCCCGCAAACAACGGTTCATTCGGGGCAGAAATTGGAACAGACAGAACGGTATTGTGAGCTTCATCCGAAACCACAACTACAACAGGAGGTTTGGAAGATGAAGCCGAAGATTTAGGCTTAGTCGGACCCTTGCCCTTGACATCAGCCTTCGAGCCGCGTTTTTTATCACTATCAGCCATGCTGACCAAAATGGCGGCCAAAACACCACGCTACTAAAAAAAAATACAAGTCCAGAAAATGAACGAAACCTCAGTAGCTACAAAAAAACTCCTGTCAAAAGAATAACCAAAATGGAACGAGCTCACCCACTAACGAAGCAGCAGGCGAGAAAGACGGTTAAGTGGCCGGTGGGTGTCAAAGCAAACACCAGGACAGATGGCCGCGAGAGCGAAAAAGAATGTGACCGTCTCCTCTGAGCTGAAAAAGTCGTATGAGTACTATCACGTGCTCGGGAAGCGGTAGTGACGTCACACACACCAATGGGAGATAACCCCCATGGTCTAGCGTAAGAATAAGTAATTTAATTCCTGTTCCATTACAACCAACATTGAACAAACAGGAAATATACATTCAACGAGTATTATCATGGGTGAGGAGCCCAAAATGTTGCCAGCTGGGACTGAACATTTTGGAAGGCTGGGGTCCAGGGGCCGCTAAGGCTCCGGCGGGGTGCAGGGGCAGCGCCCTTGCTGGGGGGGTCTAGGGGGGCAGTGACTAAATCTTAGAACAAACAAGCTTTTCAGAGATGAATAATATATAAATCTTGTTAACTTGAAGGTATTTGTAACTGACCAGCTGAAAATAAATTGTAGCAATTCAACTGGGGCTATTTGAGCCTCTCCCGGCTTTAAAACTGAAAACAGCAAACAAAAAAACAAAAAAATGGGGGGGATGAATGCACAAGATCAAAAACCTCTATACTTGAAGATGTTTGGTTGTATCACTCTTGCTAGAGGGTCTACAAAAACAAGTGGTAAACAAATTTTAAAAAGGGTTTTAGAAGCCTCTCCTTGCTTAAACAAAAACTTAAAATTGGAGCTGCACAAAATTAAAAAATCTTGTAAACTTGAAGGTATTTCATCACCTAGTTTTGTCTTTGATTTAAAAAAATGTTTACCGCATGAAAAGAAAATCGCCATGCTAACAAAAAGTTAGGCAAACAAAGGAAATATCAGTCACCTCCCTTGTATTACACATTTTTACTTGTAGCTCATGTTATCATTGCAGGTGGTATATTCTCAAATAATTGTTGAACCATAGCTTGAACCAAATGAGAAACAAGTTTCAAGTCAGTTTGTTTCAATTGAACACCTTCAAAAGGGCTAACTGCTCAGGTTAAAAAAGGTTTAGACAAAAACAGAAACAATCCCTTGCTAATGCGATACACAGATGCTGCTTTTCAATTCATCATTTCAGGAGTTTTATTCCAAAATGATTGTTGAATCATATCTTCAATTAAAAGAGAAATATGTATCAATTAAGTTTGTCTCAATGTGTCAGAAGCTAAATACCACTGGTTCATAGATCAGGAATGCAAGTTTTCTCTACCCCACACCACTGAAGGTCTGCAAGAAGGGTATATAAAGATGTGGGTGAGCTGAGGTTTCAAATAGATGTCAACTAAGATACCACATTCCCCAAAATGACACACAATCATGACATTGCTGCCCCCCACCTTATTGAAATCGGTCTGGGACATGGTGAAAGGTGGCTGACCTGGCACAACCACATGGGTCACACAAACCCAGTGTAAACAACAGCTGCCAGGGATTAACAAAAAAAGGTATAAAAAAAAAAGTTGCCAAATTCTTCCTGGGACGGAAATCCGTCTAGGACGAAAGAAATCCCATCCCTGGAGTATGCAGATCACAAAACTTGTGGACGATAATCTCAAAATTGAAGGCTTTTTGTTTGTTTGTTTGTTTGCTTAACGCCCAGCCGACCACAAAGGGCCATATCAGGGCGGTGCTGCTTTGACATTTAACGTGCGCCACACACAAGACAGAAGTCGCAGCACAGGCTTCATGTCTCACCCAGTCACATTATTCTGACACCGGACCAACCAGTCCTAGCACTAACCCCATAATGCCAGACGCCAGGCGGAGCAGCCACTAGATTGCCAATTTTAAAGTCTTAGGTATGACCCGGCCGGGGTTCGAACCCACGACCTCCCGATCACGGGGCGGACGCCTTACCACTAGGCCAACCGTGCCGGTCAAAATTGAAGGCGCAAGCAAAAATAATGGAAACAATGGGAAATTTGTATTTGCTCACATTTGGTCAAACTAAATAGCAAGCTAAGTAAGATGTCATCAATGACAGGTCAGTTTTGACTTTGTAAGTTAGATATAGTTGGGGAGGAAGAGGGGTGGGAGAGGAGGGGGGTGGGGGTTGGGAAAAGGGGGGTCCGCGATTTAAAAAAAAATGTTTGTAATGGTCTATTGTTTTGGTTTTAACCTGAGAACAAGAATTTGATCTGGATGAATACGGTCATAGTTCATCCGGTTGTTATATGAGAAAGACATTAAAAACTGTTGATGCAAACAAATGAGTCCATAAGAAAACAATAATTTGTAAATCTGAAAATAGTCAATCCAAATAGCTTACTTGGTCAGATCAGGGTCTGGGCGACGGCTGGTTATGGTGAAGTTGGCCAGCCAGATAATAAAGGAGTCTCGACACTCTGTTACCTTTACTGGCTCATCTTTTGATTGCATCTCTTCCTCGCTCCTCTCCCTCGGCAACTCTGCACAGGGACAAACAATATCATCTTTGATAAAGCAATAAACATTTCGGTTTGAATGTATTGACATTACTGAATCTTCATGCCAGCCTCGCTGCCAGCCTCGCTGTTTCTTTCACACATGCTCACAGGATCAAATAAATATAAACATTAATGAAGCACACAGAGACACATAATCCCTTTCAAGGATAAGGACAAGGATAAGATTTTAAATAGTCCTGTGAGGTTACCCTCATTTTCCTGCATGTGTGAGACTTTCGCTGTGAACTTGGGATTTTTATCGTGTGTGTGCGATCACACGGGGGTGTTCGGACACCGAGGTGAGTCTCCACAGAGTTGACTCTGGGAAATAAATCCCTCGCCGAACATCAGGATTGAACCCTCGCTGCTCAAGGATCCTTTCACACAGCCCCTTCATCCTAGCTACCACCTCAAAATAGGAACAATCCCAAAAATTGTAAATGACTAAAACTTCTAAAAGATACCAAATAACATTTTGTTCTTGTTCCCTGTTAAGATTCAGGTTTAGTTCCCACATCAATATATATATATTCATATAGAAGGAAACCCTACCTAATACTGGTTCGTAGATGTCTCTTGCGTGGAAGTCAGGCAAGAGCCACAGAAGGTATTTGGTTTTGAACTTGTTGAACAAGAAGGTGAAGCTGATCTCTCGCATCTCCTTGTTCATCCACTCAATCTTTATCACCTGATGGAACATAGCAAAAGAAACACCTTTATTTTTAATTCAATTATTCTGTCAAAAGGACTGAACTTAAGTTTTGAACACAAATTGTTGTTTCAAGAATACGGGAGAGGGGGGTGAGCGGAGTGGGGTGGCGGCGGGAGAGGGGGGTGAGGGGGGTGGGGTGGCGGCGGGAGAGAGGGGGGTGAGGGGAGGGGGTGGCAGCGGGGGGGGGGGGTGAGGGGAGGGGGTGGCGGGGAGAGGGGGGTGAGGGGAGTGGGGTGGCGGGGAGAGGGGGGTGAGGGGAGTGGGGTGGCGGGAAGAGAGGGGAGTGGGGTGGCGGCGGGTGAGGGGGGTGAGGGAAGAGGGGGGTGAGGGGAGGGGGTGGCGGCGGGAGAGGGTGGCGGTGGGAGAGGGGGGTGAGGGGAGGGGGTGGTGGCGGGGAGGGGAGCGGGATGGCGGGGAGAGGAGGGTGAGGGGAGTGGGGTGGTGGCGGGGAGGGGAGGGGGGTGGCGGGGAGAGGGGGGTGAGGGGAGTGGGGTGGCGGGGAGAGGGGGTTGAGGGGAGTGGGGTGGAGGGGAGAGGGGAGTAGGGTGGCGGCGGGAGAGGGGGGTGAGGGGAGCGAGGTGGCGGGGTGAGGGGAGTGGGGTGGCGGCAGGAAAGGGGAGTGAGGGGAGTGGGTGGCGGGGAGAGGGGGGTGAGGCGAGGGGGGTGAGGGGAGGGGGTGGCAGGGAGAGGGGGGTGAGGGGAGGGGGTGGCGGGGAGAGGGGGGTGAGGGGAGTAGGGTGGCGGCGGGAGAGGGGGGTGAGGGGAGTAGGGTGGCGGCGGGAGAGGGGAGTGAGGGGAGGGGGTGGCGGGGAGAGGGGGGTGAGGGGAGGGGGTGGCGGGGAGAGGGGGGAGGGTGGCAGGGAGAGGGGGGTGAGGGGAGTGGGGTGGCGGCGGGAGAGGGGAGTGAGGGGATGGAGTGGCGGGGAGAGGGGGTGAGGGGAGGGGGTGGCGGGGAGAGGGGGGTGAGGGGAGGGGGTGGCGGGGAGAGGGGGGTGAGGGGAGGGGGTGGCGGTGGGAGAGGGGGGTGAGGGGAGGGGGTGGCGGCGGGAGAGGGGGTTGAGGGGAGGAGGTGGCGGTGGGGAGAGGGGGGTGAGGGGAGGGGGGTAGCGGCGGGTGAGGGGGGTGAGGTGGCGGGGAGAGGGGGGAGAGGGGATGGGGGTGGCGGCGGGAGAGGGGGGTGAGGGGAGGGGGGTGGCGGCGGGAGAGGGGGGTGAGGGGAGTGGGGTGACGGCGGGAGAGGGGGGTGAGGGGAGTGGGGTGACGGCGGGAGAGGGGGGTGAGGGGAGTGGGGTGGCGGCGGGAGAGGGGGGTGAGGAGAGTGGGGTGGCGGCGGGAGAGGGGGAGTGGGGTTGCGGCGGGAGAGAGGGGGGGTGAGGGGAGGGGGTGGCAGTCCGCGATTAAAAAAAAATGTTTGTAATGGTCTACTGTTTTGGTTTTAACTTGAGAACAAGAATTTGATCTGGATGAATACGGTCATAGTTCATCCGGTTGTTATATCAATATATGAGAAAGACATTAAAAACTATTGATGCAAACAAACTCACTCTTCCACTCTGCACTCTGCAATTGAACCCCAGTCCAGAAACAAGGGCAACATATTTTACAGCATATTTGCCAGTTTAATGTGAAAGAGGAGGATTGCTAGTAAGAGAGACTGTGGAGCACTTTTCTCTGCAGTCTCTTCCACCACCGCTTAGAGCACTAAGCACCAGAAAAGGGAGGGAGAAAGAGGAGGGGTTGAGTGGGCAGTGGAGATAAAATAGGAAAATTGCTTGGGAAGTGCTGTACAAGTCCATGAGAGAAAACATGCTTCTCCACAAAGAAAAACCGGGACTTTTTTATTTTTTTAAGGTTGGTCCTGTTTTTTTGTGGTCCAAGATGTCTTCGCGATATAGAGTAATTCGCGATATAGTGGAATTCCCCTGTAATGGGACACAACACTTCATAATTAATAACAAAAAATATGACAAACTAAATTAATAACTACTTAATTATAATCACAAATGTGTTAACAGGACAGGATTTACATTTGTGTATGCCATCCCAAATCGCTATGCAAAAAAACATAATACTCCCTCTCTAGCGATACACGTTTCTGCTACTATGACCGATTCACATGTTTCTGCTACTATGACCGTGGCAAAGTTTCCTTTTAGACATCAAAGGCGTCAGTCTCATAGCTGAAAACTTGGTCAGAAGGTCAGTGCCTGTAATCTAGGACAGGCAGCTGGTCTCAGCTGAAAATATCTGGCATTGACCGGAGGACACAACGCCACCTATTGGATTGCACTGGCTTTTATCTCACCGCTCATCTGTGAGCAAACATAATTTTCACTCTGTATACTTCCTCTGACTTGCGGCTAATACACTGGAAGCACTATGTGTGGATTTGTTCTCATTTTAACTTCAAAAGTGGCCTTTTATAAAAGTGGAGGTTGCGCCTTTTACGCCTTTTGCGCTGTATAGTCCCAAAAATATGGTATTTATCATCCATACTTGGGACATTTTAAAATTTTCGTTCAGGACCTACACATATTCGCATTTCATTTAGGTTAGCTCGTATTCCAAGCATTAGCAACGAAAAACAAAATCCTCAAATCTAAAATGCACTGCTGGACAATGCTGTATTTGCAAATGCTAAGCACCTTAGTTGACAAGATATATTTCCTCAGACATTTTATACTAATACTTTCCACTTTTACCTTGATCTTATTACTTATTCTTTTTTGGGGGGAAAGCATATGTGTGTGCCCTTGTGTTTGTGTGTGTGACTCAGTTAGTATGCGCATATCTGTAAATGTGTATGTAAATGTGTCTGTGTATCTGTGTCTGTGCATGTGTGTTACCTCTGAGACCATGTAGTTGAGCAGGTGGTCCAGGAAATACTTTGTGAGGTTGTCAGGCATCTTCTCAGATGAGCTGGGCAGAATGGGTGTGATTTCGCCTGCTGCTATCATGCCACTAATACCTGCAGTTCCAAAGTAAATGTCAAAATGAAACGGAACATGTTTACATGGTCATAGCTTTATGAAAAAAATCCAATGCTACCATGCATTAGTATCACCAAAAATAATGAGTCCCAAGAAAATGTCAATTTAAACCAGAAAAGCAAATGCTTACACTACAGTGGAACCCCCCTTTCAAGACTTCAAAAAATCTGAGAAAACGGGGTCTTAAAAGGGAGGGAGTCGGAAAGAGAGAATGCTTTATGTCCTACAGGCTAAATATTTCGCCTCTTAAGGACAACATATGGGTTATATGATTCGAGTTTTACGCCCTAATGGCTTTTGACAAGATACACAAGTGTATGCGTGTTTAGGTGGTATAAGCTATCTGCACTTATGGCAGAATGACCGAGGTCTTTTACGTGCCATTGTGGTGACAAGGGGGCGGGACATGGCTTCCGTCTTTGGGTCTCAGATAAAGTTGGCCCGTGTCCATCCCGGCCCGAATTCGAACCTGCGACCTTCCGATCACAAGTCCAGTGCTCTACCAACTGAGCTACCGGGAGTCTTAAATTGGGGGGTCGAACTTCATAAAATAATGCTCAAGAGAACGTTCACCCATGGCTGATTGACACACACTTGATCCTGATGTGACCTGTATCAATCCATTTAGTTATTCAATCCTAAGATTATTTCACATATAGTGATATACAAACTTTCATAACCCCCAACCTCCTTCCCACCACCATATCACTAGCCTGACATACTCAACATCCACCAAATTATGAAAAAAGAGATTTCAAATTTTAGTTTTTACAAGAATCATAATCATTACTAATTGACTAAATTGAGTTTTGGCTGGCCCAGACAAAATATGTGTACTCGGACACTTGGGTGACCTCATTTCTGACACTATGACATTATAAATAACATGAGGTCATCACCAATAGTCTCTCCAAGACTATAAAAAAAACAAATCAAATAATGACATCATAGTTTAATGACCTCAAGACTTATTTTCTTGATAGCTCAGTGGATATTTCAGGGGTAAAAATCTTCTAAAGCAAACATTTTCATGCTCTGACTCTAAAATTTGACAAAACAAGTTCAATTTTGGTAATGACGTCTGCTGATTATCAACACCTACAATTGTGTGAAAATTCGGAGGCTTTTGCTCCCAAAATATCTGAGAAAACATCAACTTAAAAGTGTTATGAAGATGACCCCGCAGTGACCCTAAACATTTGAGGGTCAAAAACTAAGGTCATATCAGCAGATCATCAAACCCTTGAAGTGAGCAAAGTTTCAAAACACTAGCTTCAAAAACACATGAGATAATGTGAACGTTAAGTTTTTATGAATCAAACATGACCCCACTGTGACTAGCAAATACAAGAAAAACACATCGAAATACTTTGAAAACAATTACAGGCAAATCCACTTCTACATTTATTTACTAATGACATTCTCATCCCACTCAAAAGAGAAAGAGTCTCATAGCATATTGCTGAAAACATGTCAGCTTAAAAAAACTAAATTCAGTGACTGTAGGTGGGTACCCTACACACATAGAGTGAAGGCAGATAAATACAAACAGTCAATTCAAGAAAATGCAGGATTATTGTTCTGTGTCAGTGAGTCAAGGCTTGGAACACTCAGATTCTGATGGAAAAGTGATAGAACTTGAACCAGGACAGTAAACACAGAATTTAGCTTGAGAAAAAAAAGACAACACCAAAAACAAAGAGGAAGCAGAGACAGAAAAAGTCATCGCAGTAAAGATATAGAAAGAATCTCTCAGTCAGAGACCACCTCTTCCGAATACTGACATAAAAACGTGCGACCAGAAGGTGTCGGGGGAAAAAAGGGTCCGTGACAAAGACTGCTCACTATAAACTGACTGCGAATCAACAAATAAAAACTGACATGAGGACGTGTCAGCTAGGAATGAGACTGAACATAACATGTTTATTCAGTCATTGTTACCAACTCCATAATCATCCAAAATATTTTACTCCTTTAAATTGTAAATATAACACTAACAGGAAAAAACATGTTCTTGTTTACATAAAATATTAATTAATAAATAACAAACATTTGTAGGTCAACAAACATGACTGAAAAATTTTGGATGAAAATCAGAATAATTGTACTTCAGCTGGGTACTACACATTGTTAACCAAACAAGAACAGCAGATGCTTACACGATTCTCCTTCGTCATTTCCCATTAAAGTGGAACCCCCCCCCCCCCCCCACTCCACCCTCCTTTTAAGACCCCTTCCCCAAAATAAGACGTACTCCCTTCCCTTTAAGACCCTTCCCCCTCCCCACCCGATAACAGACTCCCTCCCTTTTTACCCACCCTCCCCCAACCATCCTACCCGATAGAAGACTCCCTCCCTTTTAAGACCCCCATCCCCTGATTATAGACTTTCCGCTGTTTCAAGACCCAGTTTTCTCAGATTTTCTATTCATAAACTCTGAAAGTTTACCCAGATTTTAAGACTTTTTTTTTAAGACATTTTCTTAGATTTTTTATTTAGGTCTCAAAAGGATGATTCCACCGGTATATTACCCCCCTCCCCAAATATTGTTCAAGAGAACATATATGACTGACTAATTGACACAAAATAGATCCTAATGTCACTGTATCAATCCATTCAGTTATCGAATCCTTAGAATATCCTACATATACAAACTTCCAGCACACCAACCCCCTTCCCACCATCACTAGAATTAGCCTCATACTCAACACCCTCTACATTTTGAAAAAAGAGATCTTTTTTTACAAGAACCATAATTTTCTTGACCAAATTGATTGTTGGCTGGCCAAGACAAAACATGTGTACCCAGACACTTGCGTGGCCTCATTTCTGACACACCTGTGACCAAATCAAACAATGACATCATAGCTTGATGAGGTCAAGACTTTATATTCTCTTCTACAGGAAACATTTTCATGCTCCAACTCTGAAATTTAACAAAACTAAGCCAAATTTTGGTCATGTCTGCTGATTATCAACACCTACCGTTGTGTGAAATTTGGAGGCTTTTGTTCCCAAAATAAGTGAGAAAACTTCAACGTAAAGTTTTTACGAACATGACTCGGCTTTGACCCAAAAATGTGACCGGGCTCAACCAAACTAGGGTCATGTCGGTAGATTATCAAACCCTTGAAGTGTGCAAAGTTTCAAAGGTCTAGCTTGAACAACATCCAAAATAATCTCAACGTTAAGTTTTTTGTCAATGGCCAGACGGCCATCCATACGGACGGACGAATACTAAGACTCACCCATTACTCAGGTGAGTCGAAAACAGGAGCAAAGGATGGCATAAGCTCTTACGTAAGACAGTTGCAGTTTTCAATTGTTTGTACATCTTTGTTTCTTGACCAATATTCTTGATTTTGGTACCGTTCTGTTCCTAAGACAGTCTGTATTTTCATTTGTTTTAAGGCTCACGGTGTATCATAACTAGATGAAACACGTGACAGTCACTAATAAATGGATTCATTAGTTGTTTTCCTGATTAAGGTACATCACCGCAACAGTTGGTCTACATCCCTATGTACCCGTGTACATATTGGTTTTGATTATCTGCTAAAGGAAGTAGCTATTTTGGAAAATGTGAAATGCAAATGGTGGCCATAACTAATATTTTGCCAATATCTCACTGCAGGTTCCAATTAGTCACTACATGTACCTTAATCGAAAAAACTAATTACTTCATTCATTAGCAACTATCACGTGTTTGATCCAGTTATATACAGTGAGCCAGGTTATATCAAAGGAAAGTCTTAGGAACACAACAGTACCAAAATCAAAAGTACTGGTCAAGAAACAAAGACGCACGAAGCAATTGAAAACTGTTAGTGTTGTACGTCACAGCTTAGTTTATCTCCACCTTAAAGGCCCACTCTGCCTCGTGACAACAGCTGGTTGGCTCACTGTGTCAGATCTGGTCCAGGCTTTTACCTGGGATAAGACCATCCCTCAACTTAGTCACATACCAAACATAAACATACACTTAGTGCACAGTGATATTTTATTATGTTGAGCTAACCACAGAAAGCAGTCAGGGTGTAGACTTTTGGAATGTGACCAAATGGAGGGATCATGTCTTATCCCAAGTTACACACCGGAGAGACGGCTGCAATAGGCAAAATCCAGTGTCCCGGCTGCGAAACAGTGAGAGACCCAAAACAAGGTGAGTTTCTCCCCAAAATCACATCTAGCGTCATTCACAGTCCTTATTTTCCAAAAATAGTTGTTTGAGGCAAAGCGTAAGTATTCATTTTAACTTACCTCTACCCATTTCTTTACTTTGGGAGTCCTCCGCGCGTTCTGGATTAGGTTTCTTTCAAATTTGTTGCGCATTCAGTGCAAATTGTCAGTTTGAGATGTAATTAGGAAAAACATCAACAACGAAACGTACCTTCATAAACGGCAGTTCAATCATCTATTATTCATTCATATTTACAAGAATAAAAAATAACACCCAAACACCAAAATGAAATAAATATTTCGGAGTAAAAACTCCTTCTTCAGTAATGGAATCAAAACAAACGATGACGTAAAAACAGAAAGGAAATTACGTAAGAATACCAATGACGTCATTCTAAAAATAGATAAAACACGTGCAAATTTGCTATTGTTCTCTCTCTCTCTCTCTCTCTCTCTCTAAAGTAAGCAGTAAAGGTAAAACTTCATATGTTTGCAAGCACATACACTTGAGCACACTCACTCCCACACGCACACACACACATACTTCCAGGTGTTGAATGCGATCCAGGGAGCTAACATGTTACAAGGCTGATAAGTTTATAGCCATAGGACACTGTTTATCTTGTTGATAGCGTCAAAAGACGTTGTGTACTCTGCTGCGAACAACAAAGGGATAATTATAGAAAAATATCCAAACATTATATCCGCGAACAGCCTCGCAATAACAAATACAGAGGGCAGCAACAGGTGTTATTTACACCAAGTTTTAGCTTTGAAAGTTAATTGGTTTGAACACAATTCATACATTGATGTATACAATGAGAAATTCGCCGGCTGCGATTCAGTGTTACCCTTGGCTGCAATCCAGTGTTCTCGTCGGCTGCGATCCAGTGTCTACAAAAAAATACCTTTTCAAGTAGATTAACGCAGTTTAGATGGTTTTAGGTGGGGTTTGACCTCTTGAACATGTTTTTGGAGTGTTCGCAAAGGACGAGGAAGTGGGTGATCTACTCAAAGTGCAGAATGTTGAGATAATCAGAGTAAACTAAACCAGATTGTCTCCGTTTAGATGTCTTACAGGGCAGCTGTCGGGTTGCCTGGTCTCAAAAATGCGCGGAGTCGCGTGCAAAAACGCGTTTAAGAGTTTTCCGAGTTGATTCAACTAAAGACTGTTCATTTGGTCCAGAAGAAGACACTTTCATCATTAGTTTGAAACCATTAAAATGCGTGAAACTTTCTGCTAGTTCTCACAATCCGCAAAAAAATGAAGCAGTTGGCAGGCCGAAACGACTCAAAATCCGCGACCGACAACTCTGTCAGCACAAGAAAGACGCCGCAGCGTTAGCCTTGCTGTGACGTCACTTGAGGAAGCCGATAAGGCCGCTGTGAAGTTTACAGTACAATGTAGACTACAGCTGGACATCTGTAATGCTGTACGCGTGATTGATTCTTGCACAAAGTAAAGTATTAGGATGGTAATATCTTCTCAAGACCCACGTTCACATTTTCTCTTCTTTGATCTGACCGACTGCAACCTTTACAAGTCATTTCTAAAGTGGTTCACATGCTGTTGCTACTCCTCCAGTCCACCCGGTTAAACCATAAAGCTGCTCAACCACAGACCCTCGTGTCCCTTGTCAGCAGACACTGTACACTTATGAAGAAGGTCCGCTTGAGGTGTCACACCAATTACCGTGTACGTGTGAGGTACTGAATTCAAGACAAAAGCCAACTCTGTCGGTGGGAAAATCTAGGAAAGAGATGATGATAATACATCTTCAGTTACTCACTCAAGTAGATAGACGAGAAAATAAAGGGAAGAGAGACGGAGACAAAGATGAAACAGTGGATCTTGTGTGGAAAATGGGGGAGGGGGGTTCAGCCGCAAAAAATCAAAGATGAATTTGTCAAACTGTGTTTGTGATGGTTATCGTGTGTGTTTGTGTGTGTCAGTGTGTGTGTGTGTGTGTGTGTGTGTGTGTGTGTGTGTGTGTGTGTGTGTGTGTGTGTGTGTGTGTGTATGTGTGATAACACGTATGTGTGTGTGTGTGTGTGTGTGTGTGTGTGTGTGTGTGTGTGTGTGTGTGTGTGTGTGTCTGTGTGTGTCTGTGTGTGTCTGTGTGTGTCTGTGTGTGAGTGTGTTTGTGTGTGTGTGTTTGTGTTCCTCGACGCGTGACAATATCTGCCAATAAGTTGAACAAAAACAGGGTTCAAGTGGAACAAAAGCAGGAGGGGGACGGACGACATGTTATGAACTCCGTTTTTTACTGCAAAATTGGGAGAAGTCACCCCATCCTAAGTTTCTATTCACCTACCCGTGAAGTATGCTTGAGGGCTTGACTAGACAACCCGATTGCGCCCATTACACGGCATAAAGAGAGCACCGTTCAACCCGGCCGATTCCGCGGCTGACGTCACGCGTCCAAGGGAAGTAATTTTCGAGCGGGCTGCATTGACTCGGCCAAGAATGCAAACTTTCTTCGATTAAAGACATTGTAGCATGTCTAAAGTCTTCGGACTTGTGTTATCAAGCTGTCAAAATCACCAAGTAACTTTTAAGTATAGTTTCAGTTACATGATAACTCATTCTAAGGAACAGATTTTGAGAGCCACAATCCGACAGCTGCCCTTTAAGGTGTGTAGATTGACTCGGTTTATATGGGAGTAGGTGGATTTGACCTAAGGTTCATAATTTGGGAGTGTTAGTGAAGGACAAGGAATTCGAAAATGAATACTTACGCTTTGCCTCAAACAATTATTTTGGAAAAATAAGGACTGTGAACGACGCTAGATGTGATTTTGGGGAGAAACTCACCTTGTTTTTGGGGCTCTCACTGGTTCGCAGCCGGGACACTGGATTTTTTCGAGTGCAGCCGTCCCTACTGCGTGTGTTAAACCCTGGCCAGATCAGGGACTGAGACAGTGAGGCGAACTGTTTCCACGAGGTGCCTTTAAATGCTGCTTGTACATGAACTAACAGTTCACTGGCAATAAAACCAAGAAGGTATAACTGCCAAAAGGAGGAAGTCCCTAAACTTATTAAGTGTTATATCTTATGTAGTTCAGCACAAAAGAGAGTTCTCTAAATTTTACAGGAGCAAGGCAAATACATTTGGGCTGTGAGATAAATCTGTTCTACAAAAGTACAAGACTCATAAAAACCATGACATGCTTCATTGTAAGGCAAGCCTTTGTGCAGGTGTTCTCTGTAACTCTGAGAGAAAATGTGCAAGTTTTGTCATGCTCTCTAATTCTTTTATTTTTGCCACGCCCTCTTTGTTTTTTTTCTTTTCTGACAACTTTTTCCACATAATATTGATTAGTTTCTCTAATTTGTTTCATATATTCAAAGTGGCACCCAAAGGAGCACTTTTTACTTGCTATTCAAATATTAAATGTATGTGAGCTTGCAAAAAGTACTTCAAAATCTGCAAATGACATTAAAAAATTTTTTTTAAATCCTCAGATGTAAAAGTTAACTATTTCTGCATCTGGTCTTTTTCTAGCGTGACACGCCCTCCTAGTGCACAGTCGGATGGCACTCAAAGGTCTACAGGATCAAAACCAGTAGACAAACCAATTTCACTCACTTGCTGGCCGATTTATCGAAAGCTGCTGCTCAACTAAACAAATGAAACAAAAAACACAGCAAATACTTTGTACTTTGAACCATGCCAGACAAAGACTCTGGCCTTCATCACATCTTCTGTCAGAGAAAATGTGTCAACAACAACAAATGACATTCAAGCTGACAGACCAAAAGTCAGAAAATCTGAACATTTGTACAAAAACGTTTTCCGACTCAGCTAATTCCTTGTTAACTGACTTTTCCCATGAAATTCACTCCCCCCCCCCCCCCCCCCCCCTCCCAACTCAACCCTCAACAAACAAGAAAAGCAAATGCTATACGACTCCCCTTCGTCATATCCATTACAGTAAAACCACCCCCGCCCCCCCCTAGATAGTAGATTCCCTCCCTTTCAAGACCCTGTCTTCTCAGACTTTTTGTTCATCATCTCTGTAAACTTATCCCCATTTTAAGACTGCTGTTTTTCTCAGATTTTTTTTTCCAGGTCTGAAAAGGAGGGTTCCACTTAATGTGATTAAAAAAATACTTGTTCTACCCTCATAAAATAATGTCCAAAAGAACATAAAATAATGTCCAAGAGAACATCGATTTCCTACTAATTGACCCAAACTTGACCCCAATGCCAATTCATTTAGTTATTCAATCCTAAGAATATCCTAAGAATATTCCATTCCCAGAAACAAACTTGCCCCAACCCCAAACGCCTTCCAACCACCTAACCTCACAGTCACACTCAACACCCACCAACATTTTGGAGAGAATAAAACAAAACAAATTGCGTAAAGCAAAATTAATACATTTAGTCAATCTGTCAAACTCACAGAATGAAACTGAACCCACTGTGTTTTTCACAAAGACAATAGCTTTGCCGATCCGGCTGATCACTTGAAGTGACAAGCCAATATAGCTAATAACAGCAAAAGGTGCTTTTCTTTATTCTTTTAAACTTTCTGAGCTTATTTTTAATCCAAACATAACATATCTATATGTTTTTGGAATCAAGAAATGATAAAGAATAAGATGATGTAATTTTTGGATCGATTATTAACATTTTTAATTTAACCCGAATTTTCAGATTTTTAATGATCAAACATACATTAATTTTTAAGCTTCCCAGGTAAAATGCAATCCCATAGTCCAAATTGAGTCAAAAATTTCAATAAATTTGAGTAAAAAATGACGTCACCAGGGTGCAAAAACATTTATCAACAAAAGTTTTTAAAAAATGTGCAGAATATCATCTGGGAGAACTTTGATGTAAAATTTCATAAAGATCAGTCCGGTAGGTTTCCTGGACTTGCTGTACACACACACACACATACATACACACACCACTACCCTCGTCTCGATTCCCAGTCATTGTTAAAATATTTAGTCAAAATTGACTAAATGTAAAAACAAGGCACAGACCTACATACAGACTTGTGGAACCCCTGTTTTGTACTTGGAGTATTCTCAAACAAACTTGGTGTATTTTGAGAAAAATTAGTGTACTCCACACAGCATTTGAACATTGATGAATTTGAACACTGATGATTAGAACATGCTTCACATGCATCCGTTGCACCGTTGATTAAGTTTACCAATGCATTTAAATCAAATGCTTCTTTCAATGTTGTCACGGTTTGGTGACATGGATTGAGAAAGGAACACTTTGTGGGGTGCCTTTCTCAAATTGTGATGGAAAGCGCCTGTGCTTTTGGGGCCGACGGGCTGTTTAGCTGACCGAGCATAGCGCAGCACGGGGATTTCGTTTTGCAGGAGTTCCACGTGGGTGATTTTGCTGTCTGGGCAAAATCGGCTGTGATTGTACTGGATATGTGACACGCGGAGTCACGTGATATTTTCAAGGTTGTTTTGTGAGGACATGAAACTAGGCACTTGAACATTGAGCAGCAGGAGAGGAGGGTCGGTGTCTTCTTCCTAAAAGTTTGATGGTTTTCAACACGTTAGATTCTACACTTTCTGTTTGTACAGAAGGGCTTTTGAGGAACTTCAAGAAGAGACCACCTTTCGCTGTGTATATGTTTCTGACGCGAGGCGTCAGGACTCTTGGCTGAGCGGGGGAGAAATTCCAACGCATAAAGGAATTCAGCACAAGAGTGGTGTGTGGCAGGAAAGTCGTCGACGGGCGTTAGCCATACAAAGGAAGCGGATTAGGCTGTTGAGGTAATAAATCGTTATTTAACGGTGTTGACGAGTCTGTGTTTGTAGAATGAAATACTCCCTGTTGTTCTTTCCAGGTTAGCGCATAATTTGCTCTTTGTGACGCTAAAATAATAATCAGTATATGGTTTTTGCAGATATGGAGAGAAGGAAGGAAAATAGCTGATTTGTTGTTTTAAAAGTTCGTTTGTGCAGGCCACGTGCTCGATGAAATATGTAAAGGTGACATGTTTGAAGGTGGAGGGTGAAGGGTTGCGTGGCATGTTTAGTGCACCAATGCTTTTTTTTGCAGCCTACCTATTTTTACCTGGCTACGCGGGATTCAGCGGTACTTTCGTCTACCGACTTATCTTCGCGGAGCTGTATGCTGTAACCTGGTGTTGCGGTGTTGCTGTATGCTGTTGCTGCTGCTGGGATAACCGGTGAGGCCGTCACCGTCTGCAGGGGTCTTCCGGCAGGCAGTGACGTCACCTACACGACCACCCGTTGTCTTCAGCAGCTGAGTGAGGCGCCTGATTTCCCCAAGATTCCCTGCTTCGTTTCACGCCAGCCGGCACTCCAATCAACGAAGCAGTAGTGGGGAAGGACTATTTACAGGTCGCCCACTCAGTGGCAAAAAGCTAAGTGTACCGTGCCATTGCGCCCTTTTACCACCAAGTCATCTATTACTATTTGTGATTATATTTGAGTGGTGACGACGTGGGTTGTGACAACTGCATGTAACTAGCGCTTTTGACAGAACAGTATATTTCCTATCTATACACGGGATCAGCGTGTTATTATCATTTTCTAAACTTTAACTGGCATTTTTGTCAGTGACCTATTTTTACGTTTTGAATGTAAAACATCTTTTGGAGTGAAGTCTCGAGGGAGGTGGCGTGATAGTATATAAACAGGCGTCTGGAACTTATACTTTTGTTGATTCTATCTATTTGTATGACTGCGAAAGTGGATCGTGGTGTGGTTAGTTAGTTAGCAGTAACTAACCGTTCATAATCACCTTCTGTGATATAGTGAAACGTGACACATGGGGGCCAAGCCGGGATTTACTCAGTTAATTTCCAACTGATAAAGACCCACCAATTAAGGATAACTAAGAGCAGATAATCTCGTCAGTGCTCGACTTATTTTTTCTGCTTGGAGCTACCCATTTTTGTATAGTTTTGATCATATACCACACCTTAAGCGATTCACATCTTGCAGGAAATGTAAATTGTAATTTGTGAGCTACGTTATGCGCTAACTGTGATTATTTCCCTTTCCTTTGTTTGTGAATCTTTGTTGTTGTACGTTCAGAGTTTTCCGTTGCAGTGAGCTGAGCGGGGTTAGCGGATTTGTTATTCGTTTGACTCAGTGTTCTCTACTTTGTTGTTTCACATTCTGTAACAGGTTACTTTTCTAGTCTTGTTTTACTTGGATTTTTCTCCATATTTTTGACTTTTTTGGAATTGGGGGAGAAGGGTCCGAGGACTTCTGTCCTAACCACGGCTGTGGGAAACACTGTGTTTCACCGCAAAAAGCAGCCATAAAATAGGCCACGCGTTTTGTTTCATACCGTTTGGATTTTCTTCTGCATTTTCTGGTTGCTGGATTTTTGTATTCATTGTTTTATCTTCGCGGGTTCTAGCTATAGCTGCGTTAGACTGTCCTTTGTGATAAATTTTTCCCAACTAACCATGGCTGAAGAGGGTTCTTCTACGAGGAGACTAGCTTTTGAAACTCCTGGCAGTGAGGAACCGACTGATCGAGACGCACGCGCTAGAGCGCGAAGTATCATTAAACGCAAGGAGTTGGAACGTAAGGAAGACTTAGAGCGACAGACGAGAAAAGAAGAATCCGACAGACAGGAATGACAGGCCGAACGTGACAGACAGGACAGGAAAGAGAAAGACGAGCTTGACAGACAGGAACGACAGGCCGAACGTGACAGACAGGACAAGAAAGAACAGGCCGAACTTGACAGACAAGAAAGGGAACGACAGGCCGAGCGTGACAGACAGGACAAACAGGCCGAACGCGAGCACCAACTGGAGCTAGCTAAGCTACAGGCGGAGAAGGGTACGCCTACTCAGACTAGCGCGCTGACGTTTGTGACTGACCGTACGAGACTTCCTACGTTTGACGACGACAAGGACGAGCTCGACGATTTTCTGCGCAGGTTCGAGCGTATTGCTTCCGACCAGAAATGGGAAGAAGGTACGTGGGCTAGTCGCCTTAGTACGTGTTTGAAGGGACGCGCCTTACAGCTTTACAACGCTTTGGAGGACGACGAGGCGAGGAACTATCGGGCATTAAAGAAGGCGCTACTCCAGCGTTTCAACTTGACTGCCGAAGCTTACCGACGTCGACTGCGGAACTGCAAGAGACTGAGTGGCGAGCTGAGTCATCAATTCGTGGCACGTCTGAATCTCTACCTGCGGCGCTGGGTTGAGATGGCAGAGAAGAAGTGGGACGTCGACGACCTTGCTGACCTGATTGTGATGGAACAGCTGATGTCCAGCACGCACGCACGCACGCACACACACACACACACACACACACACACACACACACACACACACACACACACACACACACACACACACACACAAACTCTCGTCTCGATTTCCAGTCTATGTTAAAACATTTAGTCAAAACTTGAAAAAAGTAAAAATGAAGACATCTGAGAACACTGATTCCACATTGTTGCATGCCAAAGCATTCTTAAAAGCCCCTCACAGATTGTATCCCTCCCTGTATACATTGAGAAAGGAGAAACGACAAAACCTAAAACAGTGTCGGGAAGACAAAAAGTAAATCTGATTCAAAGGAGACCAAAGTATCAGAAGACAAAAAGCATTCGACTCACTGTCTGGCGTGCTGAGGTTCTTGCTGAACAGCTCACCGAGGTCACCGTCACCCAGCCCCGGCACCAGCAGCTGGAAGATGCGGTGACACTCGTCCGACGCATTATCCTGGAGGATCTGGTACCACACCAGGAACAGGCGCACACCCTGACGACGCAACTGAAATTACAGGTGTGAGAAATTATATGTTATGTTTTAAAGTGAAAGGTGGCTTATGCACTCAGTAGTACAAACAAGTGGGGTAAATCTAGTTCGAACAGATCTCACCTTAGCTGCTGTTAAACTGAAAATAATCAAAAAGTGTCTCAATCCCACTCCCAGTGTTGTTCCCAGACTAAGAGGACAATAGGTCAGTTTGACCTGGACTGAAAATATGTATAGGTCCAAATGTCCTGGCTACGAACAAAATTGTTCAGTTAAAAGAGCTCCTTCATGTCAAAACTATTGAACAGTCGACCGGCCAGAACAAGGCGTCAGATAAAAAAATGTATGAGTCAATGACCGAGGCATTGGGAACAACACTGCAATCGCAGTTTCCTTCTTGCTCTGAGCACCAGACACACACAAACCAACGCAGGGAGCTATGAACTGCATACAACCTTACAAATCATTGACAAAAGCCAACAAGAGATCCGTACGAGATATTCAAAGGAGTAAGACATAACCTGGTGTGAATGTAATAGTCCTTACCAGTACCAGTCACTGAGTCAGGTTGCCCAAGGGAAACACATCTCAAACAAGAGGCAGATTTTTCACACAAGTGTACACCCTCATAGCATGTCCTGTCATAAAATCTTTTGATTCAAGCAAGCAAAGAAGTGTTTTCAAAGGGACAAAGGAGTATTCAGAAGAGGACAGCCACAAAAAAACTGTCCAAAATAAAAATGTCATGACCAATTCACTGATGTCTAAGAGGAGACACTGCTGTAAAAAAAAGAAGATTATTTTGTTCCCTGGTCATTTTCTTTCTAATTCTGGATTTTGAACCTCTTCTTGTTACTCTGTGTTACACGACACTTGGTATTGCCACAAGTTCTCAAACGTCGTATAGTTGTGTTCTTTTATTCTACGTCGCCCGTCTTCGCAGCAGCAGAAAACAACTCGTCAAATTGAGTTCGAGGATTTATTTAGCATTCCATACATACAACTGCACATCGTAGCAGAACTCAAAGTAGAAGCCTTTTTTAACATACAAATCACGCTGGCCTATATAGTAAATACTCAATCTCGAGAATATTCCAGACCGAACATGATACAACTAAAATTAGATGAATAGAATGGACTAGAATAGTGACATTCTCTGTGACGTACATCAAAAGCGCCGACGCACTTAATCCGAGCGAACGCCACGAACCCACGACTCAAAACAACGTGGTAAACAACTTGTTTTGACAGGACTAGAAAGTTCACCTGCATTCTCGTTCAAACATAAATATTGTGTTTACAAAATATAATATCGGTACTTTCCCACAAAGTACAAATAAGTCAACTACATGCAACACACAAAACTGAACCAAAGTTCAGCAACGGCAGCGTTTCCTAACACTCTGATGTATTATTTTAGATCAGAATTAGTTATAAACGGTCAAAACGGCTAATTGAACAATCTATGTGTATGCAATTCTGTATTGAAAAGACACAAAACAGCTAAAAAAATGCGTATGTTTGGGAGTTGACTGCGAGTTAAAAACATCGTCCCCGGTGGTCACGTTTGTATGGCTAGAAGGAGTTGTCCATTTTTTGCTTTGAGAAGATTAGTTGATGATGCAGACAATGGAAATTTCCGTTTACTGATTTCCTGCCGTTTGTAACAGGAACTTGGTGACATTCCAATGAGCCGAAGAAAACCGATGAAGATTCCAGAAGAATCTGTATTTCTTCTTCTTCTGCGTTCGTGGGCTGAAACTCCCACGTACACTCGTGTTTTTTGCACGAGTGGAATTTTACGTGTATGACCGTTTTTACCCCGCCATTAAGGCAGCCATACGCCGCTTTCGGAGGAGAAGAATCTGTATGAAGAGTTTTCCCTATTGACCAATTGAATCGCGGATATTAAACTTCGTTTATGCTAGGACTAGTTTCAGTTCTATTCGGCCTTCCCAGAATGCAGTATTCTTGATTTCTGCCCAAAGTTACCAAAGGCGATGTAAAATACCTACGGCTGCGATTTTCCTTTGATATCTTTCCGGAAACTTCAGTTTGTCACAAATTCTGCCCCGATTTCAATGCCAAGAGAAGATCATCATGTAAATTTGGATCAGTTGCGTGACAGAAGTTTGAAAAGAAAGTACGACTTAACAGCGTCATCTGCTAGTGCTACGAACGAAAAGGTAGATCAAGTTTTTGTGCATCCGTCTTCTTCCAGAAAGAAAAGTGGTAGGAGACTTATAATGCCGCTTCCCTTGCAAGGGATGGGATGGAGCAAGAAATCACCATTGGTGTTGTACGCGTGAAGCACATTGCCATGGGTGTTTGAACCAGCACTTGATTTTAGAGTTGAGGAGCGGAATCCATACGGCAATGAGGACAACATCGAATTCGCCAGCTGTGGCAACGAGAATACAGGCCCCATATCTTTTCTCCGACAAAAAAAAGGAAAGCAAATAACTGCGGAGCAAAAGAACAATCACTGAATCAGTAAGAAATTTACTTTGTTCAGGCATGGTGCAACACCATGTATCTCATGGGAAGCGGTCTGGTGCACTTGAATGCTAGCCTAAGCAGAGCAGGGAAGATTCCAAGCAGCTTATGAGCTGGTGGTGGGTTACAATGTATTTTTTCTTCTTTTAAAAAAATGTATAAATTTATAAAAATGTTTGGTGTGTGTGCAGCTCTGGCTGTTTGTGTGTGTGTAATTGTTATGATGCAGTACATAATGAAAGAAATAACATGCCAAGAAACTGAATAAGATGCCAAATCTGTTGGTTGCTCCTGTGAAGATTGGGGGTCAGTTATCCCAGGTTTGTCCGTGTTGGGTCAAAACATGTTATTTCCTCATGTATTTTCTCAAGAATTATAGCTTTCTCCTGTGGGAAGTAACAGTAACATTGACAGGCTTCCTTTTGAAACTTCTCGGTTGTCCATCGTGGACCGACGCCCTCCTAAGGCCTAATTGAAGCCCAACGTCGCTTCGCTCCATCAGGCTTCAATGACGCTTTGATCGGGTGTCAAATCATGATGACAACCTCAAAGTTTCAAATGGAAGCCCATCAATGTGTAATTCACACTGTTTGTTTAACAGTCCCGTACCTGTAAGCTGTTTCCAGGGTGCAGCAACTTCTTCAGAATACGCCCTGTAAACAAAATGTTTCACAGTTATTGTACAACAAACTTTGCACTCACAGTCACAAAGCATCAAAAATAAGAATTAGACATTACAATGCAATCACGTTCTAAAACGAATGCAACGAGGAAATACAACACTTGCTCCTTTGTGGTCAACCACCTCCCCCCCCCTGCCCCATATTTAATCGAGTCATTTGTTTTTCATACTGGTAATAGAGCAACAGGAAGGTTAGCAAAAATGTCTTGGACTTGGAAAGCAAAGGCCCCTGAACTACGGCATGCACTTCGGGTCATGCAAACTAAGAAATTAAGGTTAACCTTATATGATTAAGGTTAACAGGGATGTCGTTAGGCGTCGGACATTGGACATAGACCGATTGAAAGTCTCAAATGTCCAATTCACATCTTCTTCTTCTTCTTCTTGGCGTTCGCAGAGGTTACACAATCAGTCCAGCACTGGTGATAAATGTTGTCGTTTTCTCCAACTCCTGTCGACTGCCGTGTCCAATTCACATAGCCGCATGGCGGTCAGATGCCCTATCGTTTTCAACTGAGCGCGGTCATTGTCCGGTAAGAACTCCATTCCTTCGGACAGCGCTTTATTTGATCATTTTCCTTTCATGATAGAAATCTTCAAAAAGCGACCGAGCGCTCTCGCATACAGGTGCACTGAAGTTGTCCCGTGCAGATCTTGCGTTTTCCAAACCGTTTGTGGTAAGCGTATGAGCCGTTCATGTACACCCTTCTACGTGAACTGGTCTTACACTATAGGCTGTGATTGAGGGGGAGGTTCATAATCTGAGCAAGAAAACAATGAATCAAGAAACTAAAACCCAGGTGCACATCTGCGGCTCCTAGGGAGTATGCATGTACACTATCTTGTTCCTATCTCTTGCCATCTCTGAGGTATGGCGACCACAGACAGACACACTTACATCCATTTTTATTTATGTAATAGATAGACTAGCAGTCAGGCCCGGCTTCGCCCGGGTGTTTCTGATCTCCCCTCTCTCAGAAACCTCTAGAATCTTATTGTAATGTGGATAAGAACAATGAAAGCTCATACATTTGGATTTATTGATAGTAGATCAAAGGTTTGTAGCAAATACTAATGTATTACTATTTTTTTGATTGAATTTCCAACATAAATTTACCCCCAATTTTTGCTGTTTTTTCCCACTTTTTTTTTGGTGTGATCAGAAAAGCTTACATTTGATAAAAAAATAATTGTTTTCTTTTTATTTGAAGTAATGAAACATGTTGAATAAAGTTGCTTCTACGTTATGGAACACTCTTTTGTTTAAAAAATATATGTTAAAGTTATGAAATTAACACTTAAAAATGTACAGTTTCTTGTGACTGTTCACGTCACACTCAGCCACTGTCCCTTTTCTTCTTTGCCCAAAGTAATCAAAATCAGGCAACCCAGAATGATGCTTCAGAACTACTCGTAACAGGAGGTAGGATGGCAGTCAATGGACACAATGAATTCATGATTAAAACTATTTTTTGTGTGTCGCAAAATTCACGTCACAAATGTCACGAAAAACAGCACTGCTGTTACTATATACATGTACTACTTTCGTTTTTTAACGGTGACAACGACATTTACATCAACCGCATAGTAGTCTGTGCCGAAAAACGACATCCGGGAATACGAGCGAAATGGCAGCCAGGCAGAAAAGGCAGTTAGTGTAGTGATCGCGTCACACCAAAATGACATGTCACAAGAAACAGCACATCCATGTAAATCCATTACTTTATCTTATTTACTGCTTCTTTTGATCTAAAATGTTTCTGATCAAGAAGTTAAACAAAACGAAAGCACACGACTGCGTGTAATAATGGCTCTGGATAATTTCAGATGTTTCTCGTTACAAGTCACAACGCTATTGTCACAAGAAACATTTACATATGCTTTTTTTCTCCAACAAAGGGGTTTATGATTAGAAAAACATTTTTTTCTTATTTAAGCTTCTTCACATTGCTTAATTTGGTGCTGCTTCGACTCCCTATGTTTGTGAATAAAGAATTTGGTTTGTCACCAAAAAAACAGATGTTTAGCCAATTTTGATATCAAAGTTCACTCAAGCCTTTGTATCTTTGGCAGACAAATATGTTAATTTGAACAAAGTGGGATATTAAAAAGTTTGATCAGGAAGAAATTGTAATTTTTTGTGTGGAATGCATTGTTGCATAAGTGAAAAACTGTTTCTCGTGACATGACACATACATGATGAGAATTTTCAAGGAACACGATCTGTGAGAACCTTATTTGGCTATGAATGAAAAGGGTCCATCGAATGGTTATATAAAAAATGTTTTTTAATCTTGGTTTTTAATTTAAATGAACTAAATTCTAGCACTGAAAATATTGTGCGTCACGAGAAACAGTTTTACAAGCAACCCATCAAACACTTATTTCTCATTATGTCGACAACCTGCAGTCTTTTAAATGAAAACTTTGAACAGTTCAATCATTTAACATAACAAAAATACAAAAGACATATTGAAAAACCCAAAATAAAAATTCAGTGTCCTCTTGGGCACCTTTTGGGAGTTGCCCATATAGAAATCCAGGCAATTTGGATGGGAAATTGCCAGACGCATTGAAGCAAAAAGCATTCGTTACAATGATGACACTGCATTATCAAAGTGTCCCTTCAAAATAGAATTTGACTAGGTCTGTCATGGTCAATCGCATCCACTGCGGTTCATTGTCTCTGTCATGGAGACAGTGCCTCAGCCAAAGGCACATCTGACTTTCAGTAGCCCATGGGATGCGCTTTGCGCGAAAGCATGTGCTGTAGAGCTGCTGAATAACAAAGTGGCTGATTCAGCAATGAGGCGCATTGTGTCAGCCAAAGATATGCTACGTGTGTGGAGCCAAGCATGGCAGGTTAACCCTACAGCAACTCATAGCGAACCCGAAAGATGCCAGCAGTAGTATTGGCTTGATTACTTTCAAATGTTGCTTATTCAGCTGTGCTACCTCCTCCCCTACTAGCTAATCCTTGTTAGCTAAAAATTTATCCTTTCCAGTTTATTTAAAATTGTTTTTGACTAGGAACGGATACGACCCCTGACCACCATATAACTGCTTTGCAATCCAGCGCTCTATCAAATGAGCTCTGCGGGCTAACTATTAAGTTGAATGATTGTGTATCCGGGGGCCCGGTAGCTCAGTTGGTAGAGCACTGGACTTGTGATCGGAAGGTCGCAGGATCGAATTCGGGCCGGGACGGACACGGGTCAACTTTATGTGCAGACCCAGAGACGGAAGCCATGTCCCACCCCCGTGTCATCACAATGGCACGTAAAAGACCTTGGTCATTCTGCCATAAGTGCAGGTGGCTGAATACACCTAAACACGCAGACACCTGGGTAACGCGACTCCGTTGCTGCTAGCTTTCCACTGGGAGGAAGCGACCCGAATTTCCCAGCGATGGGACAATAAAGTAATGAAAATGAAAAAAAAAAAAAAAATATCCCAAACTGTCACTAAATCATATCTATATATATCTATACCCCGTGGGTCTTGGTAAAGAATCCTCCTGTAAAAAGTTAAAACAATAATTGACTTCCGTGTTCACCACCATAAAATTCTCAGGGCATAAGCCAACCTGCACTAAAAGTTCAGTGCAAAATTATAACGCTTGAATGGTTCATTGTCTTGGAGGAAACACCCCAAGTTGAACCTCATTTTGAGTCTGACCTTTCTCACAATTGTTTACATTTCCCTCCTTTCTCAGATTCTGCTGAAATAATGTTGTTTTTCTCATGATAAATGTTACCATGTTTATGCTGGCAGTTAATCGCACCCGTTACAGTTACAGTGCTCCATTTAAAGCAGTGCCCCTGGCTATAGCACACCGGACCCACGGCCACATCGCCATGATCGGTCGCTTCAGAACCGAAAGCATGTGCTGTCCTGGACCACTGCATTCCGTCAGCAAAATTTGCTACAAGGATGTAGCCAGACATAGTAGGTCACACCTACAGAAACTCATAACGAGCCAGAGACGCCAGCAGAAATGTATTTCATGTGTCAACATTCAACATGTGGTATTCATACGCGTCCGTCAGCGGTTCAAATCAAAAACGGATTAACCTTCGCCCGACCGGGTTAATGACTACACAAGGAAGACATCGTGGGGCCGTGCGGACCCATGCTTCTCAAAGAAGAAGAAATATGCATACCCTTCCGTAGACCCATGCTTTCCAAAGAAGCAAAAACGTGCATCCCCTTCCGTAGACGCCCTGGTTCAATTTTCCCGAGAAGTAATTAAATTAAATTATTAATTTAATTATTATCGTGCGGACTAAAGCTTCTCAAAAAAGGAAAAACGTGAATACCCTTCTGTAGACGTCGTGGGGCCGTGTGGACCCACATTGTTATGTATTCATTTCGCTCCACGCGACTTGCTTATTAACTCCAAAATTAAACAGATCGCAGATAATGATGTTTAGAGCCAATACCTGAAGTTTTGTGACTTCTCTCCCTAGTTTTTATGCAAGTTCCTTTAGTTTGAGAAACATGGGTCCGCACGGCCCCATGATGTCTTCCGTGTGTAGTCTAAATTTGACCTTTGTTTTTTTAATTACTTCTCGCTGAAATGTAATGATCTTTTAGGACATAAGAGCTTTTTAGGTGTCTGAGGCAAAAACTCAGTTTACTTACCTTGCATTACAAACTGACATCGAGGGAAAGTATTCCCTCACGACATTACACGTCTTCGTGGAGAAAAAGTCTGTATCCACAGCTCTTGCCAGCTCACGTTAAAATCACTTGACTCTTCGGTCGATTCGGCAGATTTAGATTGGAAAACCGCTTCGAACTGACTACAGACTGAAGTCTGATTGATTCTTGCGCCTGTCGCTACTTTCTGTTTTAAGCTGATAAGATGAAGCGCTATGCAGTCTATGGCAGCTACGAATTCTTGAGAAATCATGATCGTGTATTCCAAACTTTCGAACAATTCATAATATTCCAATGAGCACTATTTGAGCTATATAAACTTGTCATGTTGATTGAACGTCTTTCCATACTGAGGCACAGCGGCCTACGCTTCAAAGGCGATGGAACATGAGCCGCCGAATTTACGTCACTCATGTTCTGTCGCAAAAATGCATGCGCCAAAGCGCCCAAGAGACAATAGGTGAATAGCCGCCATTATTTTTTTACTTCGACTGTATTCATACACGTGCCTCTAATTCGATTCAAAAGACTAATCTTGTCAAAAATGTTCTTCTTGCCTTGTGAAGTTGTTAATAATCCAATCAGTGATTGCACTAGGCTATCCCTCTGTAATCTAGCATACTAGTTACCGAAGAGAAAAGATTCAGAAAGACAGACAAGAAAGAAAAGTGCACCAAACACATCTACCGTACTTTCCGGGTCATAAGGCGCGACTTTTTTCCTCGAGTTCGACCCCTGCGTCTTGTATAACGAAGCGTCTAATCCGTGTATGAAATACGAAAATAAATCAAAGAGACCGCCTGAGTACCAGTCAAACAACTTGTGATAATGCATGTTTCAGCTACTAGGTACTGCCCTGGCCAAGTTTCCTCGAGCTCTCAAGCCACCCAGCTATCACAATAGACCTGCCTTTGATCTGGCCGCACACACAGATATTTCCACTCTTTTAAACTCGGTCACTGACCCCGGTGCAGGATATGACAGGGGAACCACCTCTCATGGCAAAAACTGGGTCATTGACCCCTGGGAAGAAGGTCGTGTCTATAAACAAGGCCACCCAGCTATCACAATTGACCTGCCTTTGATCTGGCCGCACACACAGAGCACACACATTTCCAGTCTGTTAAACTCGGTCACTGACCGGTCACTGACCCCGGTGCAGGAAGCGTTTCCTCTCTCAGATATGACAGGGGAACCACCTCTCACATATTTCCACTCTGTATTCTTCCTTTGATGTGCAGCTTATTTTCATTCTTCCACGGTTTGTTACCGGTATACTTTTTCAATTTTGGTGCGCCCTATCGGCCCCCTGCGTCCAATGGGTGACTGGATTACAATTTTTTTTTAAAAGAAGGGGGTGCGTCTTGTATAACGAAGCGCCTTGTCACCCGGAAAGTACGGTACACTTGATGAATCCACACGGTCAATGAAGATGATATCCGCGATCGCTCTCACGTGACCCAATTCCTCTCGGAATTGTGGGAGATAAAACTGAGTAAAGTACTGTTCTTGGGAAAAGTTTTGAATAGACGTACTGACTCTGTCGGACATTTTTTCAAGTCACATTGTGAGGGCCACGGATGCCGGCAGTGAGAGGCGTTTTTTGATTGGCCAAAGCTCTTGCTTGATTATAATTAAGCTTCTTGGGAATTAGGTGTGTCTTTTCCGAATTAGGTGTATGCTTTGATTGGTCAAACTTGCAAACTGAGGCAAACCGAGGCAGCGGATTGGCTGGTCAGAACGTATTTAAGGTTAACCTGAAATAATTACGGTTAACCTTTAATATTTAAGGTTAAGCTTAATTGCCTGACCCGAAGGGCGTGCCGTACTGAACAGCTATGTTGTACAATGTACACCTAAAATAAACTGTAAACGTCTCATGTTTCAAGTACCATTGTTTGTGTACGCAATCTTCTACCTGTACAACTACAGCTCCTAGAAGATGCTTAAAAATCACGGACAAAACCAAAAACTGTTGGAATACCCAGTAAATAAAAAATCTAAAAAAAACAGATGCTGAGATCAGATTTACGTACCAATACTGTGAAACATCCATCGTTTGTGCACCAACTCAGGGAGCAGGAACAAGATTTTCTGAAAGAACCAAGCTTAGTTTACACCCCTTAGCCTCAGTACACAACAGAAAGTAGAAATAAAAATTGTAAACAAAACAAAACAAAAACATGTCATTATTTTCCAGACAAAAATATTAAAAACAGCTTAAGAAAAAAAATGCATACAATTTTGACAGGGAAGAGCCAGAACAACTGAAATCAAAACAGCAAAAGAACACAGTCCAAATCACCAAGTTACCTCAAATATATGGAGTATTCCTTCAAGTTCTTCCCTGTGGGCCTTGCTGGCTGAAAACATTTTTAAAAAAATACAAAATTACAAAACAGATAAAAAAAAAAAAAAATTTATAAGAAAAACACAAAACACAAGAAACAAAGAAAACATATTTGATCAGTAATCAGTTTTAGTCTATCAATGCAAATAACTGAAATGCAAAAAACACTTGAAACAAAAACAAGAACCGGTACAGAACTAGAAAGACATTTTCATGTTGAAGAACTTGAGCACAATACTTACTTCATAAGTTAATTCTTGGAAATAATTTACGAATCACGATAACTCAGGCATGGGAATTCCAAAATAGAAAAACTCTGAAAATAGACCGAGGTCCAGGGACTGCGAACAGGCCCCGGCGGGGTACATGGGCAGAGCCCCCCTTGAAGGAAAACTAATTTTAACATTTTAGACCAATATTTTGATAGTTCTCGTGTAAGCAAATGATGGATAGAGAGACATTAGTATACATATAATTTAATTTACCTATTTTTTGCAACGGACAATTTATTGTTGTTGCTGAAACGCAATTTCCTTTTCGCGGAAATACGCGATTTCGTAGACAATTCCCATGCCTGTAACTGTCTTCTGTATTTCTTCCTTTTGAAAAGGTGCCTTCACCATTCGTATATAGGGCACGTAATATAAGCGTTCGCTTGAGTTCGTGTTCCTATTATTTCTTGTTTTACTACTGTACCATGTCTAACTGAATAAAAACCTTGTTTAAACCAAAAAGTGCCTTCCCCTTGACCTGTCATTGTTTTTCCTGGTCTATATATTGCTTCTTGTGCACAGATGTTGCATGGATTAATTTTGTTCTTCAAATTTGCAAAAATGGCCAACAAAGTTCAGGAAAGTTTGAGGCAGTCCTTGGCTTCACCTTTAAAGTTTTACACCACAATTCATTGCATCTGATAATGAAGGATACACATATATTTCAACTTACCACGTTGTTTCAAATCAGCTTCCACTGAACCGAAATTGTCATAGAAAATGTAGTAGATGTGCGAATAATTGTCCTGGAAGAACTTTTTTGCTTCTTGGATGTCATAGTTATCTGAAGACAGAAAAAAAATCAACATTCACGCATTTAGCAATAAGTACTCTTGTCATCATTTTCACGAGTTTTCATTCACAAGCACCTGGGAAATAAATCTCATGTTCCCCAGGCAATAAATCCCCGGTTACCATAGTTGCAGGAAGCAGGTTATAAATGGATAATCAAAAGCAAACCCAATAGAAACGCTTGGGGATTCTTCGGCTCTTTTCATTGGTGTTTCCCCAGACCTAAACAGACACTGCTTTGCAAAGTTCCAAAAACGAACTGGCAAACTGGCAAAAGTAAACAAAAAACAAAAATACTTCATGAAAGGTCATACATTTATCAAAAACAAATGAAACCTAGCGATATGTTTTGTCTTCTTACAGAGTCATGGAGTGCGTGCATCTGTGTTTCAATACACAGACGTTCGGAGAAACACGAACGTCAAGTTCAAGTAAAACGACCCCTGACACACACATTTTGACCCGTGCACAAGACGTTGTATCGATAAACGAAGCACAAATAAGAAACAATAATAAAAGCAAAGAAAATAGCAACAAGATATGCAAACATCTAACAAAGCCGAGCAAGCAGAATGACAGGTCTAATGAAAAACAAAGAGGCAGTGAGTCGGAAACAAGATCGCGATTCTTTCCTTCGCTGCACGACGCAAATCTTCTGTGACCTTTGACCAAACGTAGCTTCCACATTCGATCACTCAGCTTAATATTTACAACAGAAAGCCGAGGGGGTGAACCTACAGAACTGTGCATCCTGAAACCTGACATATATATTCATCCCAACATTTAATGACCTCAAAAACACAGAAAGTTTCTTTCACACACCAGCTTTGATTGCCAGTGGTTATCAAACCGGGACTCGTGTGGTTATCGGCATGGAACCCGTGTTTCAAAGCATGGCTCCCTGGGTTGATTGTGCACTTATTTTCTCACTTCCAAAATGATGACAAAAACGATGTTTGGTAGTTTGTTGACAGACCAGCTTTTTTGTCGGTCTTCGGGGGGCATATCGACTTTTGTTTCATATTTATTGACCGCGGCCTTCGGCCTTGGTCAATAAATATGAAACAAAAGACGATATGCTCTCCCTCAGACCGACAAAAAAAAAAGCTGGTCTGTCAACAACCCATCAAACATCTTATAATGTTTCATTACTGCTCACAATCACAGGTTAAACGCAATAAATCATGTTATAATATATTACCACCAGTGGTCAGGACCTAGTTTCACCCGGGTGTTTCTCATCTCTCCTTTCTCAGAAACTTCCAGAATCTGATTCCAATACGGATAAGAATAAGTGAAAAAGTGTGCTCATTCATTTAGATTAAAAGGCTGGGAGACAATTTCTTTCTTTATTTGGTGTTTAACGTCGTTTTCAACCACGAAGGTTATATCGCGACGGGGAAAGGGGGGAGATGGGATAGAGCCACTTGTCAATTGTTTCTTGTTCACAAAAGCACTAATCAAAAATTTGCTCCAGGGGCTTGCAACGTAGTACAATGTATTACCTTACTGGGAGAATGCAAGTTTCCAGTACAAAGGACTTAACATTTCTTACATACTGCTTGACTAAAATCTTTAAAAAAATTGACTATATTCTATACAAGAAACACTTAACAAGGGTAAAAAAAGAAACAGAATCCGTTAGTCGCCTCTTACGACATGCTGGGGAGCATCGGGTAAATTCTTCCCCCTAACCCGTGGGGGGTCTGGGAGACAATATGAAAGTATTACCATCAACATACTTTTTTTTGCTGAAAAATAACGTTGACATGAGTTATCTCCCTTCCTTGGTAAAAATTCTAGATAATTGAGCAGCAGGCGTAACTTCCGACTCCATACACTCTGTGGGAATGATCAGGCAAGCATGCATGATAAGAGTTACCTCCCTTCAATGTATAATAAAGGAAGAGTTAACGCCCTTCAATGTATAACAAAGGAAGAGTTAACTCCCTTTGCTTCTAGAAATGTCTAAACTGTCCGGTTAATTTTTCTTTTTTCTCTCCGCATACTCATAGTAGCAAGCAACAGAGATTAGAGATTCTCTAATATCACTAGCATTATGTGCTTGCTACAGGTGAACACTTGGCACTGAACTGGGCTTGCACTATATTTAGGCTGTATTTAATAAAGGGTAGGTTCATAATCTGAGAAAGAAAACAATGAATCAAAAAACTAAAAACCCAGGTGCACATCTGTGGCTCCAAGGCAGTGTGCATGCACACTATATTATTCATGCCTCTTGCCATCTCTGAGGTATGGTGACCACAGACAGACAGATACTGAGACAGCCTCTGGCTGAATGAAGCAAGCAACTTTCGCTCTGATCTGGTAACCTGCTCTCGTCTCCTCACTTCTTACGAGATTCAAAATGGCGCTAATAACAGGGGTGAGTTTTGGCGCTCGCCCGCTCGCCCCCGGCGACTTCAAATCGCGTCGGGCGGGTTCGAAATTCCTCTAAAATCGCCCGCCTGGCGAGTTCAAATTTCGCTGAAGCACAAAGTTGTTAGGCAACGTAGTCAATCGGAACGGCCGGCGAACAAATATCTCTGCGGGCGATCTCAAAATCTGTCACTTCTCTACTGCCCACTCACCCCCCCCCCCCCCCACTTTCAGAAGGACTCAGGACTACCACCAATCAAGCCCAGACACATTGGCTAGACAGCTACCCCCCTCCGCCTCACTTGACCGTGTCATCACCACTCCAGTGCCACGATTGTTTGTTTGTTTGCTTAACGCCCAGCCGACCACGAAGGGCCATATCAGGGCGGTGCTGCTTTGACATATAACGTGCGCCACACACAAGACAGAAGTCGCAGCACAGGCTTCATGTCTCACCCAGTCACATTATTCTGACACCGGACCAACCAGTCCTAGCACTAACCCCATAATGCCAGATGCCAGGCGGAGCAGCCACTAGAATGCCAATGTTAAAGTCTTTGGTATGACCCGGCCGGGGTTCGAACCCACGACCTCCCGATCACGGGGCGGACGCCTTACCACTAGGCCAACCGTGCCGGTCTCCAGTGCCACGAGCCGCTGGCGATTGCATCAGCAGTCAAAATAGTTAAACCCCCCTTCGTCCCCCCTCTTTGCGCTATTCACTTCACCCCCTGTCTTATCTTATCCTGCGCTCACCAATCCTTCAGAGACTTTCACATGTTGTAAAACAGTTTCCTCTCAGATAAAAACTCGGTCATTGACCCCGAGTAAGAAGGTCAGTGTCTCGACAGGCAGCTGTGTTCAGATTGCAAGTACCGGTCATTGACCCAGGTCTCAAGGCCAACCAGCTTTTACAATGCATCTGCCTTTGATCTGACCGCCCATCCAGAGCAAACATATTCCCCCTAGCCCTCTGTATTTTTCCTTTGATGTGCCTGCTATGTACCACTGATCCAGTTTCTGGGAAATGTATAATTATGTCATTGACTGCAGGGATACTCATTGAGACCATTTTCCAAAATATGTTAACACCAGCTTTGCTGACCAACTTAGTACAAGTAGTGACAGTACTACTGCTGTCAATTATTTCCCTTCAACTAAGGAAGTAAAAAAAAACAACCCGATCCACTATATGTGATAAAGAAGAAAAGACAGACCTTCAACAATAGGACAAGGGATGCAACTCTGCTGAATCAAAAGCATAAAGATCACCTGTGAACAATTCTAGGATCAGGAAATCTGAACATCTGTTTGTTTTCATTAGGAAATAGAAATGAAATATAATGCTTTTGATTATTTATGACTTAAGCTGTGGTAAATTTGGCTGGTATGCAACTTTTATACTTCTGCTTGATCTAACAGTAATATTAATAACAATCAATCAATCAATCAATGAGTCTTATATCGCGCATATTCCGTTGGTACAGTTCTAGGCGCTCTGCAGTGATGCCGTGTGAGATGAAATTTTATACGGCCAGTAGATTGCAGCCATTTCGGCGCATATTTACCTTTCACGGCCTATTATTCCAAGTCACACGGGTATAGGTAGACAATTATTAACTGTGCCTAAGCAATTTTGCCAGGAAAGACCCTTTTGTCAATCGTGGGATCTTTAACGTGCACACCCAATGTAGTGTACACGGGGGGAGGTTCGGACACCGAAGAGAGTCTGCACACAAAGTTGACTCTGTGAAATAAATTTCCGCCGAACCTGGGATCGAACTCACGCTGACAGCGGCCAACTGAATACAAATCCAGCGCGCTACCAACTGAGCTATATCCCCGCCCAGCTATATAACACAGACATAAAGAAAAAGAAACAAAACAAGAAAGCAACTTAAAATTTTTTTTGGTAGTCAGCTTTTTATACTTGGTTTTACACAACAAAAAACATAATTTAAATTTAAAAAAAATGCTGATTTACTCTTTTGTAGTGTGTGTTTATGTGGTAAGTAGAGTTCCACAGTAAATTACTTTGTAAATTGTGTGGTAGGGGGTACATAAAGGGGGTAACTTTTAGTGAGGTTTAGTGTGTGATTGTGTGACAGGGTGTGAATGTGGTTTTGATTTCTTGTTTCTTTGTGGCGGCTTTTATTTTAAATTCTTTATAAAAACAAGGTTAATTATCATTATATTAAAACATAGCACTTTAGTCATCAAGTTTTGTGTGTGTTTGTGGTAGTTATTAGTAGTGCAAATCCACATGTATACATTATAAGTATGAATGTACGTCTTTTGTGTATGTGGTTAGCACGCGACGAGCCGCTGGGGCGGTTGTAAGAAATCCCGACAGGTTGGGGGCCGGTTGGGATTTTGGGGGGCCGGTTCAATTTTTGACTTACCGGCCCCCCTGGCCGGTAGCAAAAAAAGTTAAGGTACTGCCCTGTAATAACATGTTTAACATTTATAACATGTGATAATGTTTATTGTCATCATTTTCACAAGTTTTTATTCACAAACACCTGGGAAATAAATCTCATGTTCCCCAGCCAATAAATCCCCGGTTACCATAGTTGCAGGAAGCAGGTTATACATGGATAATCAATTTAAGCAAACCCACTAGAAACGCTCGGAGATTCTTCGGCTCTTTTCATTGGCGTTTCCCCAGACCTAAACAGACGACACGACACTGCTTTGCAAAGTTCCAAAAACGAACTTGCAAACTGGCACAAGTAAACAAAAAACAAAAATACTTCATGAAAGGTCATACATTCATCACAAACAAATGAAACCTAGCGATATGTTTTGTCTTCTTACAAAGTCATGGAGTGCGTGTATCTGAGTTTCGATACACAGACGTTCAGAGAAACACGAACGTTCAAGTCAAACCAATTGACCCCTGACACCCAAATTTTGACCCGTGCACAAGACGTATCGATAAACGAAGCGCAAATAAGAAATAATAATAAAAGCAAAGAACATAGCAACAAGATACATATGCAAACATCCAACAAAGCCGAGCAAGCAGAATGACAGGTCTAATGAAAAACAAAGAGGCAGTGAGTCGGAAACAAGATCGCGATTCTTTCCTTCGCTGCACGACGCAAATCTTCTGTGACCTTTGACCCAACGTAGCTTCCACATTCGATCACTAAGCTTAATATTTACAACTGAAAACCGGGGGGGTGGAATACTGAGAGGAACCTACAGAACTGTGCATCCTCAAACCTGACATATTTATCCCATCCTCGGGGGGGCATATCGACTTTAGTTTCATATTTATTGACCGCGGCCTTCGGCCTTTGTCAATAAATATGAAACAAAAGACGATATGCTCCCCCTCGGACCGACAAAAAAGCTGGTCTGTCAACAACCCATCAAACATCTTATATTATTTTTAATAACATTAACATGTTTGTTCAACACTGACATGAAAAGTGCTACACGTTGTTGCAGCAGTTTATCATTAAACTGGGTTAATTGAGACTACACATCACCTGACATGCCACGAGATTTATAAAAGTAAAACGGGTGTGTCAAAATACTGTATCTGCTTTGGGGTGCGCTTGTGAAAAAAAGTAGTCCAGGAATTGTTCGTATTTTTGACAATCAAACGTACAAAATAGTACGACAAAATCATACGTGTTCCCAGATCTCAGTACCATTTCAGTGCACTGACTATTTGACCAATCAGGACTTATCCTAGGTGACCTGCTTAACCTTCGTCCGACCGGGTTATCGACTACACACGGAAGACATCGTAGGGCCGTGCGGACCCATGCTTCTCAAAGAAGGAAAAATATGTAGACCCATACTTTCCAAAGAAGCAAAAACGTGCATCCCCTTCCGTAGACGCCCTGGTTCAATTTCCGCGAGAAATAATTAAATTAAATTATTATTATCGTGCGGACTAAAGCTTCTCAAAAAAGGAAAAATGTGAATACCCTTCTGTAGACGTCGTGGGGCCGTGTGGACCCACATAGTTCTGTATTAATTGTGCTCCACGCGACTTGCTTATTAACTCCAAAATTTAACAGATCGTAGAAAATGATGTTTAGAACCATTACCTGAAGGTTTGTGACTTCTCTCCCTAGTTTTTATTTAAGTTCCTTCAGTCTGAGAAACATGGGTCCGCAAGGCCCCACGATGTCTTTCGTGTGTAGTCTAAATTTGACCTTTGTTGTTTTAATTACTTCTCGCTGAAATTTTAAGAACTTTTAGGACATAAGAGTTTTTTAGGTGTCTGAGGCATTCTTAAAAGCTCATTACAAAATTCTAACTGGTTTAAGAGATATTTGCAATTAAACACCCTTCTGGGTCCACACGGACCCATGACGACCGACGAAGGTTAATGTTATAACGGTCAGGCAGTTTTTCAAGCTAATAAAGTGAAAGTAAAAATAACAAAGACAAACTAAAATTTTGAATCAAGAATATCAGGGCGACTTATTCTAAGGAATGACTTTTGATGTTTGATAATAATATGTACACCTTTGTATGTTAAAATACAGAAAAACAAATGTTGTTGGTGGGGTGGGGATACAGAATGGCAAGGCACCGCCCACCTTCTCAGATTCAGAATGCCATGCCATGCTGTGCGCAGCTCACTTGAAAATTGCATTTTCAAATTTTGCAAGAATCAAAAGAAATTGCCTACTCAGTTTACATCAAATGTAGTTTTACATCATTTCCTTACTGTCTGATGTTGATTCTGAATATGTTCCTTTCTCTTTTACATGACAAATTGAAGCAATAGAAACATGTGTCTGGTCTAAAACAATGGTCCTCTGGACTAGATTTCTCTGTTGCTACGCTCTCCACTTTGGGGGTTAGCTTCTCTTTGAAATCTCGGTCCCGTCCAAGGAGGGTCTGATTTCCCCAATAGGGCTATCTGTGTGTGTGAAAGGACATTTTTCTCTCTCTTCTGCTCTGCTAAGAGATTTTAACAAATCTCAGAAGAAAGTCTCTGCTGACTTTCAATTGTTTTTACAACTTCTGATATTTTATATATAATAAACTGAGCAAAAAAATGATTGCACCCGTGCAAAGGTAACAATAACAGCCAACTCAGTGAAGAGTCTTTACTAGCTGTGCATACTAAGTAACTAACCCTGTGATCAGCTGAGCATGCATACTTGAAACTTGTGGTCAGATCACAGGCGGAAGGTATCGTCCACTGGACTACTACTATCACAGAAAGACTACAAGGTACGTCACTCACCTTCGAGTCTTCTGTGTTCTTGGAGTCGCTTCCTGGGGAAAAATATTGTTCAAGACGGTTTGCCTCTTCCTACAGTCTGTGTAAGGTCAAATAAATACAGTTGAATGATTGTTTTAACTGTATGTACCTTTAATTTTCAGCTTCCGTCCGCTGCAGGTTGTTATTAACCATCATTTGGACGAATCTTCGTTTGCGAGCCGCTAACTTCCACTTGGCGTCAAATCATGCATCCGCACCGAATATGCATACCAGCGCTCATTGGTCTAAAACATATGTAAATATTGCGCAGCAAAGGGAAGCTACCCACGGGAAAATAATCATCGAATATCCTGTTATTAACCAATGAGCGCTGGTATGCATATTCGGTGCGGATGCATTATTTGACGCCAAGTGGAAGTTAGCGGCTCGCAAACGAAGATTCGTCCAAATGATGGTTAATAAATAATAACAACCTGCAGCGGACGGAAGCTGAAAATTAAAGGTACATACAGTTCAAACAATCATTCAACTGTATTTATTTGACCTTACACAGACTGTAGGAAGAGGCAAACCGTCTTGAACAATATTTTTCCCCAGGAAGCGACTCCAAGAACACAGAAGACTCGAAGGTGAGTGACGTACCTTGTAGTCTTTCTGTGATAGTAGTAGTCCAGTGGACGATACCTTCCGCCTGTGGTCAGATAAACTCAATAAGTGTCAGTGGTCATAATAAGAATGCATGTGTACATGTAATTACAAACTGCTCCGCTATTTGGATTTTGTACGCATGCCCCTCTCGTTTCTTTTTGCCACTACATGTAACTGACAACAAAATGAACCAATGCAGTCTGAGTCTGCCTACCTCTGTATGCTAGTGTGAAGTGTTAGTGTCAAATTTCTTCTTTTAAGACAAGTGCAACTTTTAATAAATGAAGCTCGAGAAGCTGGTAACACTGGTCAACATATATTGCTCACACCAATCACAAGGGTTTCTTGTAATCAACTCAAATGCAAATGAGGTCGATTGTTTTCCTTCTGAGGTGTTGGTGCAAAAATAACACAACACTAAACAGCACCTACCGAGCACTGAGCGTAGATGCTTCAGTCGAGTCAGCGAATCCTTTTTGGTATCTGCAACCTTCTGTGCCGATTTTTTCACGTCGCCATGACTGGCAGTCTTCCTGAACATAGACAGTGCCGCCGACATCTAGCTAAGTGTACAGATGCTATCTATTTTCCATCGTATAGCATCATCAACCATCGCAGACATAACTCTTCCCGTCAAGTATGGCGGTGTTACTTCCATTGCGCGTGCGCAATTCACATTATCCGGTGGAGCGGAATTCCAAACATTCTAAACTTGTTTCGGTTTCGCTTTTTTGCAGTCACGTGGCTTACCTTGGAGTTGATATGTACGTTTTTTCTCTCCACAGTAACTTTCAATGCACTAAAAAAATAATATCAAGTCTGAATTAAAAACGACCGAGAGAGACAAACAGACAGACAAGGCAAGACAGATTGTGAAAAAGAAACAAATCAACTTCAAATTTTCACAACTGGCAACAATACAGGAATCAAAATTACACTGTTTTAACATACATCAGTAGTGCATTGATTAGAAGTTAGCTAACCACCATTGCATGCAGTCGACGCGCGAAGATACAATCGCCCATTGGACTTTTGAAGGGAAGGAGGACAAGGGGTGACCTAATACAAACATATAGAATTATAAATAGGGTGGATGATATTGACATGCACAAAATATTCACATTCAAGCAGACAGACAACACCAGAAACAGCCAGGGAAAAATCCTTGTTCAACATTGTAAGACTAACAAGCGCAAGTTTTCGTTTTCTCATAGAGTTGCCGCTAACAATTGAAATGCACTACCCACTAACATAAAATTCGCACCCACAGTAGACGCCTTCAAAAACTTCTTGGACAATTCTCCAAAATTTCTTAACCTTTTTTACCGTGACTTTGATTGAAAGCATTGAAAGAATAGGGATTTAGGCATGCAAAGTATCTGACAAAGAAGGGGCACCAATAAGGCCTCGCGGCCTTCGGCTAACAAATATAGCCGCCCCTACATACTACTACTACTACATACTACTACTACTACTACTACTACTAAGAAGATTAGGTTCGCTGCCGTGTAAAAAAATTGCTTTAAAATGTGTGTGTGTCTCGTTGGTATCTTTTGCATTTAAATAACAACATCCAAAACAGTTCTAAAAAAAAATACCATGCAAAAGATCAAGAAAAAATTAATTTTCGAAAAAATACGTATTGCGCCGTGGGGCGTTAAAGTCCCCCAAAGGGTTTGCCCCTCAAAACAACTGATTTAAGTGCATATATTCAACTTCTTTTGTTCATCAATCATTGTTAGAACATGATATATGACTCGCAGGTATATAGTAAAATGAAAAACAATATTTTTTTATGTGGATTCTTCAGAAATATTCAAAATATTACCAATGTCCCAATATTAGGCACAAATTGCATTCTACATTGCACAAAATTGCATACGTCTTACTTGCATGATCCGCTATGATTATTATTTTGGTCAAAACATTTAAGTTATAATACCATTATTTCTAATATTCCGACTGTCAACAAATGATAACAGATCCATGTCTCAAAAATGAAATATCAATCAATCTATCAATATGAGGCTTATATCGCGCGTATTCCGTGGGTACAGTTGTAAGCGCAGGGATTTTTTTACATTTTATTTTTTTTATGCAATTTATATCGCGCACATATTCAAGGCGCAGGGATTTATTTATGCCGTGTGAGATGGAATTTTTTTACACAATACATCACGCATTCACATTGGCCAGCAGATCGCAGCCATTTCGACGCATATCCTACTTTTCACGGCCTATTATTCCAAGTCACACGGGTATTTTGGTGGACATTTTTATCTATGCCTATACAATTTTGCCAGGAAAGACCCTTTTGTCAATCGTGGGATCTTTAACGTGCACACCCCAATGTAGTGTACACGAAGGGACCTCGATTTTTCGTCTCATCTAGTCGTCACACTTAATGCCTGTGCATACTACATAAACTCAGAGGCAAAAGAAACGCAAATGCTGCAGTGAAGATGGGTTACCCATGAATTTTAATGTCGAATTAATTATTTCGGGTTAACAATAACAATGAAACGAATTGACCGATACAAAAACCATACGGAAAAGTGTATTGGGATGAGAGCATGACGTGCCATGTTCCACTGAACACTGTTTGAAGACTGTTGAAAGTCAAAAGCGTGTTGCTCCTCCCTGGGCGTTGATGACTGTGGCGCACCTCCGGTACATGGAGAGGACGAGGTGATTAATTTGCTGCTTAGGGACCTGAGCCCACACCTGGGTCACGGCAGCACGCAGTTCTGCTGCTGTGCGGGGTCTCCGGGCAAGGGCATTAATCCTTCTTTGCATGATGTCCCAAAAGTGTTCGATTGGGTTGAGATCCGGAGATCGAGCAGGATGAGGCAGAATGTTCACGCTGTTGTGACGCAACCTGTCCTGGGTAGCACGTGCAGTATGGGGACGGGCATTGTCTTGCTGGAACAGGCAGTTCCGGTACCTCTGGACAAATGGAACCACATAGGGACGCAGGACTTGATTGATGTAGCGGTCTGCCTTGACACCATTCCCACGACCTTGGCCGACGTTCTGAAAGACGACAGGTCCTACTCGCTAATTGACACCAATGGCGCCCCATATCATGACGCTGGCACCTCCCCATCGATCATGCTGCAGGATGTTATTGTTAGCAAACCGCTGTCCAGGTCTTCGCCAGATCCGGACACGCCCATCGCCAGGTTCCAGGCAAAAGCGCTTCTCGTCCGAAAAAAGAACCCTCCGCCAGTCCCGATGGCGCCAGTGGGCATGCTGCTGGGCCCAGGCTAGACGATCCAGGCGATGCTGAGCTGTCAATACAGGACGTCGAGCAGGACGCCGATTTACCAGGTTCTGCCCACCAAGGCGTCGGCGTAGAGTTCTGGCACTGACGGGTTGTCCATGCACCCCAAATGTGTTACGGGCTGTGTTGGCGGCAGTTTCGAATGCATCTCGCTGGTGTTGATGGACTGACAAGATGGCGATCTTGTCGGGCTGTTGTTACCCGGGGTCTGCCAAGTCCTGGTAAGTCGCAGGTACTGTTATTGGCATGACAACGTGGCTGCAGGCGATAAACCGTGGTGACATTTACTCCAAATGCCCTAGCAACTTGCTGAACTGATTGTCTGGCATCAAGTCTCCCGATCGCCTGTTGGCGCTGATCTGGTGATAGTCTCGGCATCGCGCCTGTGTCGCAGAAATGAATGTTGTAACAGTTTTGTGAGTACGGTACAGCTTGCCTGAACACTCTGAACACGAAAAGCTGCTTTTCCACATTGTGCATGAGCTGAAAGTGGTCCCCATGACGGTTTGGGATCCCCGTCAATCAGACCTCACGTGTGACCCAGATAACGGCAAACACGGTTCTGACAAGATAAGACCGCTAAAACAACACGTGCAGAACATGCTAGTATCATTATTTTATTTTTATTTCAAGTCCATAAAGGTTTAATTAACGCATCCTTTATTTGCGTTTCTTTTGCCTCCGAGTATATAATTATGAAGTTTGTTCCCAAAGTACACCTATGGGGAGCCAGGCTACCAAAATTCAGATGCGTTTAGCAAATAAAAGTATACACTTGTTTGTTTGTTTTTGTGTGTGTGTGTGGGGGGGGCTGTTTGTAACTTCCTACATTAGAAAGAAATCCAAAACCAATACTCAAAAATAAGGAAGTTATAATCATATTTGAAAATGAAAAGAAAATGATATTTGAAAATTACAAGTGGGAAAGTTTTAACTGAATTGGAGGCAAGCTTTGTCGCCTGAGAAAGTCTCTGAAAATAAGGTCATAAGAGACGGAAGTTTTAGAACAGGGGGTCTTAAAACTGAGGGGTTCCATTGTACCAGAGATGGCATGGAATTTAGGTTCTCAGCATAGAATCATTGTGCGAAGTAATTTTTTCATCGTCAACCTCTTTCTTGCAATAAAGTTGCTCATTTTCAAAATGTTTTATTAACATTTGACACCATTTTGAAATATTTTGACGCTGTTTTTTTAGAACCGTTTTTTGAACACAAGCACCGTCAATGGGAACTATTCATCTTCAAGACTAATTGTTCAATCTTCTTAAGTTTTTCATTTTTTTCATCAGAAATGATGTCTAGTAACAGAGAGACTTTTTTTGATTTTTGTAGGAATAACTGAAGAAGCTCTGTCAAAGTACAACAATTTGCTTTTTTTCCGACATTTATTTTGTTCCTGTGATATTTACCCAGGAAACAAAATCTGTTCATAAATATAAAAAAGTTGCTCTGTTTACTAGATGTTTGGAGTGAAATAAAAAGCACACTTCAAAGTTCAATCGTTATTATTCTGGAAGATGAATGTGTCCCATTAACTACATCTTTTAGCCTAAAAGGTCACAAAAAACGTCAATTCTGACCCATAAGTATTTCAAATAACCACTTTTTCTAAGTTTATTTTTATCGAGGACCTTTAAAAAAAAAGTGAAAATCTTTCAAAAGGAAACAAAACCTAATTTCCGTGCCATCTCTCAGAACTATGTCCTCAAGGTAATGTGTCTTTTTTACATTCAGTCAAGTAATGACTGAATGTCTTGATGCCAAACAAAAATATATGTTGGTTTAGGGTAACATAACCACACAAAAATGGGGGCGGTAGGTCGGGTTTTTTTTTCATTCTTTTTTTCCATTTTTGGCTCACGTAAGTGTAGCCTATGCGATGCTAAACTTTGTCTGTCTGTGCGTGTGTATGTGTGTGTGTGTGTGTGTATGTGTGTGATAGAAACTTTAACATTTGACTAAACACCGAAATACTAATTTTACCTGGTTATTATCCAAGCATGTTCAGCTTCAAAATATTGAAGCAATGATCAACATTTCGTCGGCACGTATGTACAGTAGTTAAAGTGTGTATCCAAAGAAAACGGGTGGTGGGGGGGTTTTTTGGGGGGGGGTAAAAACAGCTGACTGATTTGTGTCTTGTGTGGTATGTAGACCAGGTCAGGGGTCAAGGTTAGGTCAGATCGCGTGAAGGATTGTGGTATAGATACAGTTATCACCGAGCTGCAGTTCGCCGATTCGAAGAAGACGACTCATGATTTCACATTGTTCAGTTTCGTAGCTCCAGAAAAATAGATAAAGAAGATACCAAAGGAGATTTCCTACAGGTTAATCTGCACAGCGTGTTTCCAGTGTCTGCGCGAGGAAGCGCTGTCGAAAGCGCAGTGTCGATCTGGCCATCTGGCAGTCGTGTCCCGGCCGTAAGTACTAACAATTAAGTCGCGTAAGGCGAAAATACAACATTTAACGGTCAAGTAGCTGTCGAACTCACAGAATGAAACTGAACCGGCGCAACTGATGCAACGCAGCAAGACCGTAAATTCGTAGCATCGTCAGTCCACCGCTCACGGCAAAGGCAGTGCAATTGACAAGAAGAGCGGGGTAGTAGTTGCGCTGAGTAGTTTAGCACGCTTTTCTGTACCTCTCTATGTTTTAACTTTCTGAGCGTGTTTTTAATCCAAACATATCATATCTATATGTTTTTGGAATCAGGAACCGACAAGGAATAAGATGAAAGTGTTTTTAAATTGATTTCGACAATTTAATTTTGATAATAATTTTTATATATTTAATTTTCAGAGCTTGTTTTTAATCCAAATATAACATATTTATATGTTTTTGGAATCAGAAAATGATGGAGAATAAGATGAACGTAAATTTGGATCGTTTTATAAATTTTTATTTTTTTTTACAATTTTTAGATTTTTAATGACCAAAGTCATTAATTAATTTTTAAGCCACCAAGCTGAAATGCAATACCGAAGTCTGGGCTTTGTCGAAGATTACTTAACCAAAATTTCAACCAATTTGGTTGAAAAATAAGGGCGTGACAGTGCCGCCTCAACTTTCACGAAAAGCCGGATATGACGTCATCAAAGACATTTATCAAAAAAATGAAAAAAACGTTCGGGGATATCAATCCCAGGAACTCTCATGTAAAATTTCATAAAGATCGGTCCAGTAGTTTGGTCTGAATCGCTCTACACACACACACAGACAGACAGACAGACAGACAGACAGACAGACAGACAGACAGACAGACAGACACACAGACACACAGACAGACACACAGACAGACACACACACATACACCACGACCCTCGTCTCGATTCCCCCCTCTACGTTAAAATATTTAGTCAAAACTTGACTAAATATAACAAGTCGCGTAAGGCGAAAATACAATATTTAGTCAAGTAGCTGCCATTTTTCAGCAAGACCGTATACTCGTAGCATCGTCAGTCCACCGCTCATGGCAAAGGCAGTGAAATTGACAAGAAGAGCGGGGTAGTAGTTGCGCTAAGAAGGATAGCACGCTTTTCTGTACCTCTCTTTGTTTTAACTTTCTGAGCGTGTTTTTAATCCAAACATATCATATCTATATGTTTTTGGAATCAGGAACCGACAAGGAATAAGATGAAAGTGTTTTTAAATTGAGTTGGACAATTTAATTTTGATAATAATTTTTATATATTTAATTTTCAGAGCTTGTTTTTAATCCGAATATAACATATTTATATGTTTTTGGAATCAGCAAATGATGGAGAATAAGATAAACGTAAATTTGGATCGTTTTATAAATTTTTATTTTTTTTTACAATTTTCAGATTTTTAATGACCAAAGTCATTAATTAATTTTTAAGCCACCAAGCTGAAATGCAATACCGAACCCCGGGCTTCGTCGAAGATTACTTGACCAAAATTTCAACCAATTTGGTTGAAAAATGAGGGCGTGACAGTGCCGCCTCAACTTTCACGAAAAGCCGGATATGACGTCATCAAAGACATTTATCAAAAAAATGAAAAAAACGTATGGGGATTTCATACCCAGGAACTCTCATGTCAAATTTCATAAAGATCGGTCCAGTAGTTTAGTCTGAATCGCTCTACACACACACACAGACACACACACACACACACACACACACACACACACACATACACCACGACCCTCGTCTCGATTCCCCCCTCTACGTTAAAATATTTAGTCAAAACTTGACTAAATATAAAAAGTAGGCTACAGACAGACAGATCTAGATCTAGTGTCTCGCACTCTTGCACCGTATCACTTATGATAATACGGAGATTTAAGAAACGAAACGTTGGGACGTTTCGTTTTGAAGTTGTGGTAAACGTCATTATTTCGTGGGTCTCTCGCTGGAAAGGTGAAGGTCAACTGAAACGGAACGTGGAACGTCAAAACGCAGTCACGTTTTCCACCCCCAAAAAACGAACAATATTTCGTCAACTTTTGTGAGTATTTTTGCACACTAACAGTTTTATTTGTTGGCCATTTTATGCATTGCTAGATTCATCAACCCTTTCACAGTCTTTCAACGCTGAGAATGTGTTCATTGGAGGTAGACAACTGTTGTGAACTGAAATATTTTGAAGGGTGCTGATCCTGGTACATTTATCCAACTTCATGGTGAGAAAGCAAATGGCGAAGCAGAAGTAGGTCATCGCATCGAATTTTTATTCTGGCTTCGTATGTGATCAGGTGCATGAATTGAAAAATGTGAAGCTCTTGTGCGTGCAATGCGAGTATGTCAATCCTTTATTGACTCGTGGAGTTGAAATTATGCCATGCCCAGTCAGCGGATCATATCCTGCCATGCCCGGCCTTTCATTCCGAAACGAAACGTGAATACATCTAAATCTTGTCTGCGGCCTATGCCGTCTCGTTACACGTTCCGTTTCGCGGGGTGACTCATTCACCAAACGAAACGAGCTGCAAAACGAAACGTGCTGTTTCTTAAATCTCGCTAATAAAATATGCTTACTGTTTCTTTCTTTCTTTATTTGGTGTTTAACGTCGTTTTCAACCGTTCAAGGTTATATCGCGACGGTATGCTTACTGTGTGTGTGTATGTGTGACTGAGTGATTGAGTTTGTGTTACTGTTTGTCGATTTCTTACGTGAGCCGTGAAGGCTTCGCCTCTTGTTAATCTTGGTATGGTTCGCAAAATGTGCCAGAGGTTGTTTTGGGGGGATTTTTTTTTTAAAATGGAGAAAAAAAGTTTTAGGGTCGGCGGGAAAAAAATAGGGTCTGTGGGTTACCCTAATCCAACATATATTTTTGTTTGGCCTAACAAGAGCGGAGAGCGAGGTTTGTCTCGCTAGGTATGTGTGCCTGTGTGTGTGCCTGTCTGTATGTCTGTGCAGAGCATATATCTCAAAAAGTACTTGACGGATTTTTATGAAAATTGGTTTGCACGTTTGTGGAAGCATTTGCTTGTGTCCTTTTTCTCCGATTTTTAAAAGCGCTTTTTGATGACGTCATATTTTCCCGTTTGCAAAAGTTGAGGCCGCACTGTCACTGCTACATTTTTTCCTCAATTTTCTTGAAATTTGTGACAATCGTTAAAATAGTCACTTTCTTTACTTTTGAACCAAGACTTATAAAATTAAGATTCGTCTTTTCCTTTTCCTTTTCTGATTCAGAAAATATATAGTTTTATTGTGTTTGTTTGGTAAATACGCTCAAAATAAAGGAATTACTTAAAAAGATAGCAGGTTTTGAAACCTTTCACTTTTCAGTCGACTCATCTATACATATAAATAAAAGAGAGTGTCTGTCTGTCTGTGTGTGTGTGTGTCTGTCTGTCTGTCTGTGATTGCCAAAGCTCCGAGAAGGGAGGGGGCAGGAAGACGATGTCGTGCATGTGCACTCCTGTGACTGTGAAGATGTGCACCTGACCACCACCGCCGCGGCTGCCGACGCCGCTGCGCTGCCAGCCCTCCAATCCTCCTCCGCCTCCCCCCCCCCCCCCCCCCCCCCGAAGAGAGAAACTTTTAGTTGTTTAGTTGTGGCTTGGCTCTTCTAAAAAAAAAGTAATCTTGCCCCCCCCCCCCCTTTCAATCCCCAGATCCGGCCCCCCCACCACCACCACCCCCATTCCCACCACCACCGCCGACTCCACAACTACCACTCCCACTAGCCCTACATCATCAACACCAACCCAACCACCATCCCCAGCACCCCCATCATCCCCCATCACCACCACACCAACCCCTTCCTTACCCCCTAAAAAAAAAAAGAATTATAGCAATCTCGATGTCATCACTGCATGTCTACTAAAAGGGCTACATTTCGTCTACAACACATCAAAGCACAAGCCGCGTCTGCATCCCTCAGCAGGTTCACGTCATATTCCGGAGTATTCAGATCAAAGCACGAAGCCGCGGCGTATCAGCACGATTGCAAAACTGAAGAGAATTCTCATGCCCTCGTACAGATAAAACACTCGAAAGAGCTTTCTGTATATGTCTCTGAGAATTCACACACGCACACACTAGCTCTCTCTGTCCTAAAATATCAATATGTGACAAGACAGACAGAGAGACAAACAGACAGACAGACAGACAGACAGACAGAGACAGACAGAGAGAGAAACACACACACACACACACACAGTGCACACACACACACCAGGGCCGGACTAGGCGAAGAGGAGGGGGGGGGGTTGCCAGTGGTGGCCCAGGGGGATGTCCCCCCTGGCGGCAGGGGCGGATCAGTTCATTTTATGACTGGGTTTTTTCAAAAGTATATTGTGAAGATATGGGTGTGAAGGCGCGAAGCGCCGAGCCGACGGCGCGAAGTGCCTAGCTTGCTAGGGGGGTCTGGGGGCATGCCCCCCCCGGAAAATTTTGAAAAAAAGGATGCAAAATGGTGCAATCTGGTGCATTCTGAGGATGATCATTACCAGTTTCAGGCAGCAGATTTTGTCACTGATTAATACCCCCAAAATTGAAACTCAATGTAAAATAAAGAAATGCATACCTCATTCAATATTTTTATTTTTTGGCTGGGGGGGGGGGGGGGTCCGGAAACCCTAGAATCCACCCCCCCCCTCGTTGTGGGGGTCAGGGGGCGAAGCCCCCTGAAGCTGACGGGTAGGTCATATTCTGAGATAAGAAAATGGTCGCTCCTTGCATAAAACGGCATAAAATAAGCAATAATAAAAAAAAAATTAAATAAGTAAAGTACATGTTTAGGCTAGGGGGGGGGGGGGGTTGCGCAACCCCCATAACCCCCCCGGTAGTCCGGCCCTGCACACACACACACACACACACACACACACACACACAGTCTTCCTACCCCCTCCCGTCTCTGACCTTTGGCGACCACACACACACTTTCGAATATGTATTTTGACCGTGAAGGCATGCATTTCTGCGATTTTAGCTCTTACGTTTAATTTCTCGATTCTTTCTAATGAGTGTGTATCCCTGTCCATGCATCTCAGCCACGGTGAGTGTGTGTGAATGTGTATTTGTATGTCTCCATGCGTGTCAGTCACGGTGTGTGTGTGTGTGAATATCTGCGTATAAATGTGTTAAATTAATCGGTTGTATTCTTATCCATGTATGTAGTTTAAATTTGTATTTTGACTGAGAATACATGCATTTCTGCCATTTTAACTCTTACGTATAATTTGTGGATTCTTTCTAATGACTGTGTACCTGCGTCCATGCATCTCAGCCACGGTGAGTGTGTGTCAATGAGTATTTGTACGTCTCCATGGGTGTCAGTCACGGTGTCTGTGTGTGAATATCTGTGTATACATGTGTTAAATTAATTGGTTCTATTTTTATCCATCTATATATTTTGAATATGTATTTTGACTGTCAATGCATGCATTTAAGCGTTTTAAACTCTTACGTACAAATTGTGGATTCTTTCTAATAAGTGTGTACCTGCGGCCAGGCATCTCAGCGTGTGTGTGTGTGTGTGTGTGTGTTTGAGAGACGCACACAGACAGCCATAGATGAGCGAGAGAGAGCCCGGGCGAAGCCGGGTCTCTCACGCTAATACACTATAATTATATCGAGTCTTTAACATGCAAATGACGTCATAATGATTGGCGAGAGATTACAACTCCATCTTCCGACGTTTGTTAATAACCTAACTGAAGACATGTTAATCTGAAGACAATGCTAATTTCTCGCTGTTTTAAAGCTCAGAGACTCGACATGACACAAAGCACACTCATGCTTTAGAAGTTTCTCTTTGTTCAATTCAATCCTCAAACTTTTGCTATTGTAAGCGTAAACACACACAGATAAAGAATTAATTAAACAAAGTCATGAATACATTCCACATTCCTGCGGAATTTCCTGTCACTAAACATAGTCAGTGGAACCCTAGGGCCATGAGCCCTAGTATTACGCTGGCGTTGGCTCACATGTATGTATAGCTGAAAGCTTATGGGTGTCGGCAGGCGTTTGCGCATGCGCTTATGTCGTCATCAGTTTGTGTACACAGAAAGTTGTGACATCTGTCACCCTATGGGAGTGGTGAAGGCAACATTGTTGTTCATCTGTAGAAAGTTGTGAAATCCGTCACCCTATGGGAGGGGTGGAGGCAAAATTGGTCATCACTGAGTTTGTGTAACACAGGAAGTTGTGAATTACAAAATTGTTCAACAAAAACATCAGAAATCGAATTGTGCAGGGTCAACCGCAACAAACTCAAACCGAGCCATGCATACTTACCTGTATTTGAGTGACTTATATACCAACATTTTTATTTCTTATTTTCAGCACAGGTGTAGGAAAAATCATGAACCAAAATGTTATTTATTTTCTAATTTAACATTTTTTTTACAAATGTGACCATGTTCTTTTAAACAAACAGTGACATTAAACATTGTTATGTTAAAAAAAAGAAAAAAGAAAAAAAGCTTTTGCGCACAAATCAGAAAATACATTGTACATTTTACTAAACCGTGAGTTTCTGTGGCAAAGCCCGACCGAGGAAATTGCACTGGTTTTATTTTTAGATCAGTGGGAAATTTTCAAGAACAGACGCTTGCATTTGGATGTGTCCAATGATAGTAGGTTTGGTTGTGATCAATCAGAATAATGTAGGCAGGGATGTCGTTAGGCGTCGGACATCGGACATAGATGAAAATCCCCAAATGTCCGATTCACATTGCCGCATGTCGGTCAGATGTTCTATCGTTTTAGCCTGAGCGTGGTCATTGTCCGATATGTACTCCATTCCTTCGGACAGCGCGATATTCGTTAATTTTCATTTCAAGATACAAATCTTCTAAAAGACCGAACGCTCTCGTGTTCAGCTGACACTGAAGTTGCCAGTGCCGTGTATCTTTTCTTTTGTTGGGAATTCCCGAACCGTCTCGGTGCAGCGCACTGATCTAAACTGAATAGTGGATTATTTTTAGATCAGTGCATGCTACAGGAGTACGGGAGACAACTCCAACTGACTAAATTTGTCGTCTGCTTTTGTTTTTGATACGAGACGAAGCACTGACTTATGCCGCTGAAAAAAACTGAAATCAGCATTAGATCAAACCGATCAACTTTTATCCAAATCATGCAGTTTGTAATCAAAGTAAGAGCTCTGAAGTTGTTCATGTTGATTTCTTTTTTGTGGTTTCTTTGAAAGTGAAACTAAACAAATACAACATTATACGCACACTGTGTTGAAGTATTACTATATTATGTGTGTGTTCTACAGCGCCCGCGCGTGGGTGTGTGTGTGTGTGTGTGTTCGTGTGGGCGCATGACTTTGGGGTTCACATGGTTTGTTTGTTTGTTTGTTTCAGACCCACACCCATATACACACATTTCACATTTAAACCATTTGTCGGCCCCCTGTCGATATTTATCGACTAAGTTCCTTTGTGTTGCATTGTTGTGCAAGATGACTGAGTGTGTGCAAGAAACCACTTTGACCATTCACCTAAAAATTACATGAAGGAACGTCTGGGAACCTGCTGATTTGAATCAGCAAATTTTCTTGTTATTATTATGTCTACTTACATCGGAGTACAACATTCGGATTAAGCAAAGCAAAGCCCACGACCAGCTGAGTGTCTCGCGACTGGGGTGGGCTGTGATTGACCGTTGACCTCACCCCGGTATTGAAACAACAGAAGTGGAGGGGGTTATGACAAAGCAACTCTCCCGCTGAGAGGGACAGTTAGACACCGACACTTGGTACCTTTTTGTATCAGTGAACGAGCGCGGGCAGCCTCTACTGGAAGCGCTCTGGAGATAATGATAGGGTTTACTCTGTCGAGTCTTCATATCGAACCATTATTCTTGCGTGCTCCGCCGCTGGTGTTATGCAATATGTCTAGGTTTCACAAGAATTCCTTGTTTTGGTCACCGACACACTGAACATTTCTGTACGCGAAGAACTGTCACCATTGCATTTATTTTGCTCTTTTTCTCATTTTGTTCATGTTGTTTGAACACCGTGTTAACTACAGGGTGACCCAAAAAAAAGAGTACCCAAACAAAACGTCATAAATTAAACAAAAATAAAGCAATCTTCATAAAATTCATTTACACACACAAGTAGCCTCTGCATGATTTGCACAGAAAATGTTAGCGTTCTAGCTTGTCTTTCAGGAAAGTTATGCTCATTCTACAGAACATGCTCCAAATGACGCTGCATGCAAACTTGAACTCGCCGCGCAAAGTTATCAATCACCCGCACACAGTCCTGTTGCGAGATTCCGCGAATGGTTGTTGTGATGGCTCTCTTGAGTTCTGTGATTGTCTGTGGGTTGTTCCTGTAGACGTTGTCTTTCAGGAACCCCCAAAGATAGAAATCGCGCTGACCGAAGTGTCTCTGGAACTGTACTTGCACATCTCTGTATGATTTTGTGCGAAAATAGGTCTCTATGCAAAACGTCCCTTGATCATTAGTATAGTTCATTGTGAGAACAGCTTTTATTTCATCCAACCATGCAGTGGATTAGCTTGACTCACCTCAAAAAGAAAGAAAAAAAAGTTAAAATTGACAAAGTTATTCAAGTTTGTTTGGGTACTCTTTTTTTTGGGTCACCCTGTATTTACAGGAACTTCGTAACTTGTTACTAAAACTAAAAGTTCCGCAGCAGAATCGTCACTGCATATGACATTTTGTTATTTCTTGCAATGTTTTTAATTGTTACTCGTTCTTCTCACTCTCTTCGTGTTGTTTTTACACTTTGCAAATAGTTGTGTTTGTGTGTGCTGTAAGTTCCTCACGAAACACATTTTCCGCCACTCTGCATTTGACATAATTTTAAAAATGTCGGGTCTTCTTTGTTTGAATTCTTCGCACTCTGTTCATATACATGTTACTCTGTATGTCTTCTTTGCAATAAAATGGGTATCTTTTACTCAAAGTTTCTCAACAGGGAGATCTTGCAGTGCATGTAACATTTCGTACTTTCGTACAGTATTCTTTGTTAGCTCATTTGTGGTCTTTTGCTCAAAGTTCTTCAACAGGGAGATCCAGCCCCATTGCATTTGACAATTTTCAATCTTTATTCGTCTGTTTATTTTTTGTTCGACTAATAACTTCATTGTTCTTCATTGCAAAACGTTGGGTGATCTTTTACTGCCTGCAGTGATGACCATATCACCAAGAAAATTACATGGTAATTTGCATCAAGATTGCAGTATATTTCAGCCGGCCAATGATTGACAGTGCACTGCATCAGATCTGCTCTCATTGCTTTACTTATCATTGCAAGGCTCAGAACAATTCATGGGAGCAGTGAGCTGTTTTATGCTATGACATAACTGAACCCAAGTGACCTGGATACCATTTTATTTTAAGGAACATCGCTTTGATGGTTTTATGTTATGTGCAGATTGCTCATTGTCATAATACATTAGTTGGGTGGCTGCTTCATCCGAGTCACCTTGTGTTACATGTTACTGTGATTATGTGTGGATTGGTGCTTCCTCCTTTTTAGTCACTTTTCTTCCACTGATGATACCGTGATTGAAGTTGCATTGCTGCTCCCACCTTTGATTCCCGTTTCAGTCGTTCATTTTTCTGTATATGAGTGGATTGGGGTAATTCAAATGACATAGTATACATTAATCAACATTAGACAATCAATGCCTTCAATACAGCAATTGCAGGCAGGATCAGGACATTTCGCATGGATGAATGCGTTCATATCATTGATTAAATTTGCGCATATTGCGCAAGTGAAACTTTACAACGAAGGGGTTATTTTTTCAGTCATTTGAATTTAACAAATATTTTGATAGCTGTTGTGCATGAACTTTAGTTCGTCCACGACCATTCTACAAAGTTTCGAGTCTATAGGTAAAATGGTCGGACATTTACCTTTTCTCCAAAACTGAGGTGTTATCAAATTACACCTCCGAAATTGTCAATGGCGCGGAAGCTTTCCTGAATAGGCATGGCCTTGAACCCAGCTCTAACTGCTTTCTTCAGGTCACCAATGATCTAGGGGATGAGGCGTGTGTTTGTGCATACTCTAAAAATACGACTATGGCTGCACCATTGGAACCCCTTTCATGACCGTGCCTAAACATGGCAAAATACGGTATAAAGGAGTTAGTTTGATTTTAAGTTGGAACGTTCTTTTATGCGGAGTTCCATTCTACGTTTTCAAAGTCGCACACACAACTAATCCCCCCTCCCCCACCCCCCCCCCCCCCCCCCCATGTTCTACAACATGTTTTGGCCCTGTTGATCTCTGATCAACCCTTTTTTCTTGTCTAATTCTTTTGTTGCTATAATTGCGCGCTGCCTCAACTGGTTACGTTCACCGTGGCTGCACTGTCTGCGGCTTCCCGCGAGCCCAAGTGTGTGTGTGTGTGTGTGTGTGTGAGTATGTATGTGCAGGGGCGGACGAGGGGGGGGCACAGGGGGCACGTGCCCCCCCCCCCCGAAAAA
>NC_090261.1:18895010-18900010 GCF_037325665.1 Littorina saxatilis
CTGGCTGAGCGAGTTGCGTGTCCATCCTTTTTTGGTCCAAGCCGCACCGTAGACCAGATTAGTAGGTGCTTGATTTTGGTATTTTGATTTTACATAACATTAAACCTTTCTTGGGGTTCATGGTCATGGCAACAGCCATAATAATATTATATCATGTATAATATTACATTTCAGCATATTTGAATTACATGTCATCATACCAAACTGTCATACATTTTTATTCCTACATCATTCTGATTGATCACAACCAAACCTACTATCAGTGGACACATCCAAATGTAAGCGCCTGTTCTTGACAACTTTTAATCGATCTAAAAATAGCAACTTGCTGGGCCCTCTGCCGCCAACAGACACTGTTTGGCCTGTAGGTAAAATGTACAATGTATTTTCTGATTTGTGCACAAAAGCTTTATTTCTTTTTTCTTTTTTTTAACATAACAATGTTTAATGTCACTGTATGTTTAAAAGACCATGGTCATATTTGTAAAAAAAATGTTAAATTAGAAAATAAATAACATTTTGGTTCATGATTTTTCCTACACCTGTGCTAAAAATAAGAAATAAAAATGTCGGGTATATAAGTCACTCAAATACAGCCAAGTATGAATGGCTCGGTTTGAGTTTGTTGCAGTTGACCCTGCACAATGCGACATATCATGTTTTTGTTGAACAATTTTGACGTCACCCCTCCCATAGGGTGACGTATTTCACAACTTCCTGTGTTACACAAACTCTGTGATGACCAATTTTGACGTCACCCCTCCCATAGGGTGACGGATTTCACAACTTTCTACAGATGAACAATGTTGCCTTCACCCCTCCCATAGGGTGACGGATGTCACAACTTCCTGTGTACACAAACTGATGACGTATTTCACAACAAAATGGCGCTGCCCATGGTCAACCTCTAAACTATCCGTATAGAATGGGGGCGTCCTCGCCCCCATAAAAATTGGCCCCTCACTCTCTGTCTGTTTTGTCTCTGTCTGTCTGTGCCTCTCTCTCTCTCTCTCTCTCTCTCTCTCTCTCTACTACGGGTCACAATTTGTGTTGTATGTACGTTGTTTGTGCGTGCGTGTCAGGGATTGGCTTGGGTTTTGTCCACTATAGGTCCATTGACTGACTCGGCCATGAATCAACCAGTCATTTTACAAATCAATCAGTCAACAACAAAACTGAAGCTTTTTTGCCGCCCTGCGCATTATGCATTACAGCAGTGAGGAGAAATTTATTACAGTTACAGAGCTGTTGTGAGAATTGTTTAAAGGGAGGACTGACAAAAACAACAAAGAATAAAGATTCATAAAGATCAAAAACCAATAGTTAGTTGCAATATTTCGGTTTATGCAACCTTCTTCTGGCAGAATTTCAACTGAAGGCACAATGTCAGTCTTGAAGAGGTTGTTTAATTTTATGAAGATAATGTACAGTAAATTGTGAGGGGGAAAAAAGTTGCATTTGCTTTTGAACTTTCTTGTTCTTGTTTCTTCATTTATAGTTGTGCTAAATGTGAAGCATTTGATTGAAACTAATTAAAGAATGTAACCTGAAAAGCTATACCAACCCTTCCAATTTTCGTGGAATTCTTCCGAGTTTTGATTTCGTTCCAGCTAATTCCGATTTCTGTTACCATATTCCGATTTTCCAAACAAAAATCGGTCCATTGACTGACTGAGACCTTTATCTAGGCTATCGGTCTTTTCCGAATTTACCAAGGCAAAACACCGATGACCGCGACGCCCAAGCCATACCCTGGCGTGTGCGTGAGTGCGTGCGGGTGTGTGTGTGCCCGTGTGCGTGTGTGTGTTTAGAAAGTGAAGGCTAATCGGACTGTCATCGCATCGCCGCTGGTGTGCCAGTGCCTTGCTTTTGTGCTTGACTGAATGGTTAAAAGGGCACAGTCAGCCTCCGGCGCCGGTAAACCATCACAGACACTGTCAGGCTTTTACACACAGTACAAACACCCTTTCGTTTAAACACTCATCGCTTGAGAACATCCTAGGTGCCCTACGTAAAGAATTTATTTTTGTGTGGCCAGCCGGATGTCTGATCAGACAATCGGACGACGCATTTTGGCGCTACTGTGACCTGACTTTTAAAATCTAAATAATAAATTGACAGCTTGTTACACAAACATTCTTAAATCATAAAAGAATTCTTTTTTCATCAAGACAAGATCAGTACAACTCGAAGTTTTGAAAGTTTAAAAAAAGATAGCCCGGATCGAAGTGTGTCCCGCCAAACGTGGTTCTCGTACCAGACCCACCACAAGACTGATTCCTTAGCGCGGTGTGGTGGTTTGAGTGCCTCGATGACCCGGAGAGCTATGCCAGCGGAAGTGTAAACTCCTGGTAGGGCCACCCAAGCTGGAGAGGTCAAAGGGTAGAGGTCAGACTAATTCAGCCACCTCTCCCCGAGGCTAATGGGGTATGAGAAGGATCACTCAGACAAAAAAACCAAGGACGGGGGACGTTCTGCAGCCATGGACGGCAAGTCCCATACGACAAGGAAAAGTCGGAGAAGAAACCACTGCTGAAGACGGATGCGCTTGGCCAAAGTGCGCGTAACGACAGTGCTACGCATTTCACTCCCATGATGGACAACGACGATTCAACACGTGATGGGTGTCTGGGTGGCCGAGTGGTAACGCACTTGCGCTCGGAAGCGAGAGGTTGCGAGTTCGACCCTGGGTCAGGGCGTTAGCAATTTTCTCCCCCCTTTCCTAACCTAGGTGGTGGGTTCAAGTGCTAGTCTTTCGGATGAGACGAAAAACCGAGGTCCCTTCGTGTACACTACATTGGGGTGTGCACGTTAAAGATCCCACGATTGACAAAAGTGTCTTTCCTGGCAAAATTGTATAGGCATAGATAAAAATGTCCACCAAAATACCCGTGTGACTTGGAATTATAGGCCGTGAAAAGTAGGATATGCGCCGAAATGGCTGCGATCTGCTGGCCGATGTGAATGCGTGATGTATTGTGTAAAAACATTCCATCTCACACGGCATAAATAAATCCCTGCGCCTTGAATATGTGCGCGATATAAATTGCATAAAATAAAAATTAAAATAAAAATAAATAAATCCCTGCGCTTAGAACTGTACCCACGGAATACGCGCGATATAAGCCTCATATTGATTGATTGACTGATTGATGGTGCTCTACCTGTGGAGTCCCCCCGGGATGGTAGAGTACCGGGCCCTATGCCTCAAAGGGGCCCAACCCAAGCTACCGGAGGTCACCCCGTCCCGCCGCGAGGAGCCAGGCTACGGAGGCGGAGGGTAAATGCTACTGGCCAAAGAAGAACAACAAGCGCGCAGGAGACTCCTCGACCGCTGAACATTCTTCAATGGAATGCGGAAGGAGTGTACAACAAAAAGCTTCCTCTTACTGAAAGACTGTATGCCGACAATATTGATGTTCACCGTCAGAGGCTACCAAACCTGCAGACAGGACAGAGAAGGAAGACACAAAGGAGGAGTGCTGATGCTCATCACAGTATACCAGCACAAGAAATCAAAGTATACACAAATCAGCAAGCTGAAGTCCAAGGAGTCAAAATCACAGTGGACAGCTCTGTCATTACCATCTACAACCTGTACTACCCCCCAGACAAAGAACTTTCCTTGCAGTATCCGGAAAATCTACCAGCCGAGAACTGTTTGGTTGTTGGCGATTTCAACAGCCACTCAACTTGTTGGGGCTACGAGGAGACGGACAGAAGAGGAGAGGAAGTGGAGGACTGGCAGATCGACGCTCAAATGATACTGCTGAACGATCCAGAAGACCCACCCACCTTCTTCTCACGCAGGTGGCTGTCGACTTCCACCCCAGACCTTGCCTTCGCAACTGATGACCTCTCCAAGAAAACCACAAGATGGATACTGAGCCAGTTAGGAGGCAGCGACCACCGGCCAGTGAAGCTGGCCATCAACTTGCAGAACAGGCCACAGAACAGTACAACGTTTCCAAGATGGAACTACAAGAAGGCAGACTGGAACATATTTGCGAGCCTCGTAGACCTCTACACCAGGGGCCTGAAGACAGACGACCTGAACATCAACCGGGTCACCAGGAACTTCAACCAGGCCATCCTGGAAGCAGCTTCAGAAACAATCCCACGGGACGCACGTAAGAACTACAGGCCCTACTGGACGGAAGAGCTTCAGGAGCTTGAGGATGAAGTCAGCAATATCACAGAAGAAGTGGAGGAGAACCCCTCTGTTGACAACAACATCATCCTGAAAGCAGCCACTGCCAAGTACAGGAGAGCCTACCTCCAAGCAGCAAGATCAAGCTGGAGGGAGAAGACGGAGAAGCTGAACCTAGAGAGGGACGGCAACAAGCTGTGGAAGCTGACGAAAGCCATGAATGGCGAAGACACAAGAGCAGCGACAATCACCATCTCGCAGGGCCAAGAGTTGCTGACAGGAAGAAAGGCTGCCTTCCTTTCCCACAACCATGCCCAAATGCAAGACAAGACTACTCACCTGGAGACAATATCAGCCGGTGTAGGACTCAAGATCAACAAGAGGAAAACCGAATTGATTAAGACCAACACCACAGCCGACAATCCGGTGATGATCAATGGGGAGCCCATCAAGGAAGTGGAGTCCTTTGTTTACCTGGGGAGCATCATTGACGGACAAGGAGGCTCGGACAGGGACGTCAAAGCAAGGATTGGGAAAGCACGGGGAGCCTTTGTCATGCTAAAGAAGATCTGGAGTTCCAAGGAGATTAGCCAAAGGACGAAGCTTCGGATCTTCAATTCAAACGTCAAGTCTGTTCTTCTCTATGGGTGTGAGACATGGAGGACAACAGAGACCATGCTGGGAAAGATCCAAATCTTTGTCAACACCTGCTTGAGGCGCATCCTAAACATCAGATGGACGGACAGAATCCGAAATGAAGACCTTTGGCAGAGAGCTGACCAGAAACCAGCGGCGCAGCAAATTCTCCGGAGAAAATGGGGCTGGATAGGGCACACCCTGAGAAAGCCAG